>NW_017729032.1:113699608-113705484 GCF_001723915.1 Gavialis gangeticus
TGGTGGCGGGAGGATGTCTCTGGGGCTGTGGGGGGAAGGGGAGGGGAGGACCTGGCCCAGAGCCCCGAGGCTCACTAGTCTGGCTTTGCACTGGAGCGGGTCACACGGCTCCGTGAGGTGCGCACAGAAGCCACTCCTTCCGAAGCCCTGTAACCTGCTCCGGTGCAAGGCCGGACTAACGAGCCACATGGGGCTGGGCCAGGTCCTCATCCCACCACAGACACAGGGGGAAGAGGTGGTAGCCGGCCCTGGGGCCCAGCCCATGCTGACAGGAGCCGGCGCGGCATGTGGTTCCTGTGTGCTGCGCCAGGTCCTGCCACAGCCGGGCCCTTCCTGTAGCGGCAGGACCTGGCCCAGCGTGCAGGTAACATGTGGAGCCAAGCTGGGGCCTGCTGGCCCTTGGGCTGCTTGTGCTGCCTGGCAGCTGGGCAGTACGAGCAGCCCCCAGGCTGGCAGGACCAGGCTCAGCTCTGCATGGTCTCCGTGCACCGGACCAGGGAACAGGAGCTGCCTGGGGCCAGCAGGATGCAGTTCATTTCCACACAGTCCCCGCACGCCACCTAGTAGCTCACCTTGGCTTCCAGCACCCCAGGCACTGTTCCCAGCATCTTCTCCAGCCACCAGAAAACCCAACTGATCTCCTACTACTTTTCTCCCCTGCCTCAGGGCCAAGCCAACACCTTTCTGTATGGCCCCAGGTGTCCTGCCAGCTGCAGGAGCCTGCTGAAGGCAGAAAAGGCGAGGGTCCCAATCCTTTTCCCCAGTGGATCCTTCCCACTTCTCCCATGGGTGAGGGGTGAGCTGAAAGATTAATGGTACAGATTAATGGACCTCTGCCTGCCGAATAGGTAGGAATGCTCTGCTCCCCCCACTCCCCCAAAAAAGGATTGGGCCCCTCGTTGCTTCTGCTTTTAGCAGGATCCTAGGGCTGGCATGACAAGCACATATATACAGGGTGCATCTACTAATGCACATTTATTTAGACAGGTGTCTGTCTACAAGTGCACACCTGTACTGCTCAGTAACTATTCTGACTTACGCTGACTTGAGCATAAATTTGATACCTGCATGATGTGGGTCTCAAATCTATACTGGATTAATTACTGTGTAATACATATGTGGATGTGTTACTGCGCAGTAACTCAGGAGGCTCCTGGTTGGATCTGCCAAACTACTAGGGGCTGGCTGAAGCCCAGCCCCAGGGTTCCTGTCTGGCCCCCTCTCCTGATGCTGGGTTGGGCTACTCTCTGGCAGCTCCTAGATGCAGGATAGAAAAGCCTGCAGCCATTTTGTTCTGTGGGGCACACACTTCAGAGAGCCCAGCAGGTCCCTTATGTCCCCCCTGGAGAGTCCACAGGCTGTTTGCGGGTCTGTCTTTCTCCACAGGTGACTGTTGAAAAGGGTTGCAGTTTGCTGCACTCCTGACACTCTTCCCCAGTTACTGTGCCCACTGGAAGTCCAGGGAGCCCTGGACAGATGCTGTCTCAGCCTTGGCTGCACACTGCAGCCACCCATGAGGAGCAGGTGGCCACACCACCACTGGTCACTAGCAGCACCAGCTCATCCCCAGTGGGAAGCCCTGGCTGGGAGCTAGCCCCCTGTCCACCAGAGGCTGCAGACACTGGGTAGAGCCAGACACCACCTGGTATGGGCAGGCCCATGCCAAGCTGCCAGCCCCATCAGCCCTGGACCTGTAGTAAGTCCTGTACTAGGGGGAGGGCCCTCCCAGACCCAGTCCTCAACCCCACCCCTGCCCCGGCCTTGGCCCCAGTCCCTGTCCCACTTCTATGCCCCACCAGGCCGCACTCCCCTGCCTCTGGGCTCTCCCTCACAGCACACAGAGATGCATGACACAGGTCAGAACTTTACTGAGCAGACCGTGACCGTGGGCAGAGGTCTCTTACATGCTGAGGAACGCATCAATCCCAGCAGCAATCTTCTCCTAGGCATCCAGGGGCAGGAACATGTGTAGCTGAGACAGATAGCCCTCCAGGTAGTGGTGGACATGTGAGGCAGGCTAGGCTTGCCCTCAGTGCCATAATAGCTCAGGGTCTCAATCCAAGAGTGCAGGTGTTCCCAAGGCATCCGCAGGATCAGCAGCAGCATGTGCAGCAATGTTTGCCAAATCATTTCATAATGGAGTAGCTTACTTGAATTTTGTACCATTCCATGTCCTTATGTCAGGTTTAAAACTGAAAAATATATTTAATTGGTAAATTTGCAATGTATACATTTTTCAGATATCCTCCACATTTTTTTTTTCATTTGAGTCTTCATATAAATCCCAAGTAATTGAAAAACTAATAGGGGTTCTTCCCTGTGATGTAATTTTTTTTTCACTGTGGGGTTTTCCTAGTTTAACAGACAAATTGCACAGGAAGTAAAGGAAGTTACCAACTCAGGACAAACTAGCTTATGAATGCAAAGATAATATTACATCACAAAAAGTATTTTAAAGCAAAATGTAACAGTATTCATTATCTTTTCTTTAGCAGTTAGTTGATGATGCATTCACTTGTTTCTATTTTACTTCAGAAAATTCAGCTTTCCTAATTTTTTTAATGAACTTAACGTGTACAATTAAAGTATTACAATCAAAGAGAGAAAGAATGATTGACAATGAATGGGACTTATTATTCCATTGAGAATTTGTTTTGGCATATAAATCAATGAAAACTGTCAGTGTTACAATAGCATTGATTACAATTTACTTCCTTTTATCACATTAGAAATCACTTGTCAGACTAAGTTATGTTGGGTGCATTCCATATCTCAACTGTTTTCTTCCTGTGGTTCACTTTCCCACTCACAGCCACATAGATCATCCTTCTGTTTGCATTGCTTGAAAGCTCTGTGGACATTATTGCAAACAATTGCATAGAAACATAATTTTAGGAAATAATTTCATTTGTTTTAGTTGTTTATTAATTTAATTGAGCATCTGCAATGAGGAGGAGCTACTACTGAAATCTTTTTTTTTAATGAGTTCTTACCAGGGATCCTGGTTTTCTCTGATTTAAAAAAAACAAACAAACCCAATTTTCACATATAAAAAAAAATCCTAAATCCACATTTCCATGATTAAAATGAAGCACCACTATATCTATCTATCTATCTATCTAGACACATATATATATATATGTATCATGTGATATATATATATTACTATCCATATATAGTGGTGCTTCATTTTAATGATGGAAACATGTAGTTTCGGGGCAACTTTTTTTAAATCCAAAAATTGGGGATTTTTTTTTTTAATCAGAGAAAACCAGGATCCCTGGTTATTACATTGATCAGTCTGCTCACTGCAGGCCAGCAGTAAGGACTCCACATTGCAGCAGTGTTTTGCAGAGGAAAATCTAGGCTTTGGCATAACCTTCTTTCCCAAACACATCTTTGTTTAAAACTAATTTTCTCTAGGTTATATAAGCCCTCATTTGTATACCAGGTGAAAATTTCACAGGATTATGTGCTCATTTTCATTGAAACTCTATGTGGACTCAGACACCAGTCAGAGAAGTAGAACCTCAATTGAGATTTTTAAAAGGATTTGATGCTACTGAATTCAATGTCAATGGAATTATATCAGACTAGACAATTTTTAGAAACCTCATACAAATAAATGGTGCTTATTATTATTATTTGTATTGCACTTAAGCTTTGGAGGCTTTTAGGGGAAATGGTTAGTATATTTTGATTTTTTTTTCAATATGGAATGAAACAAAGTATTAGAGTAAAAGTTCTGTTAACCAGCATCTTACAAGCTGGCATGCTCAATTAACTGGCATGCCAGCTTGTAAAATAAAGTGAAACCAGAAGTGCCCACCGTAGCACTTCTGGTTTCTCTAGGCTCCTATGGCCTGAGGCAAAGCAGCCTCCGCTGCCAAGCCCCCACAGGCCGGGGGCATAAGAGGCTGCACAGGGTTGTGCGGGGCCCGCGTCCCTGTCTCAGATGCCCCAGATGTGGCAGGAGAAGCAGTGGCCTGGGCCACTCAATTAACCGGCATATTTTGTTATCTGGCATCCCCCATTCCCAGGGGATACCGGATAACAGAGCTTTTACTGTATTTACATAAAGTTGAAATAAAGACTTCATATTTTAATGATGGTAAAGAGCAAAATTTCTCTAAAGGAATTTAGAAAAGCTCCAGCTTTACCATACTAAAAATGGAAATGTGTCTATGAGCTATCCATTTTCAAGGTGTTGTACTTATAGCTGCGATCTTCTTAATATTTCCCTCATGCCAGAAATATCAATTTCTTATAAATTCTTGTACATACAGATGAATGTTGAGTTAAAAGGAAGAGTTAAAAACTAGGTAAGTTACTTTATGAATTTTCTTTTAAGAGAGTGGAGAGAGTTTACTCAAATTTGTTACATTTTACGACTGAGGCATTATAGTTTGAGTTCCTGAATAAAATGAAACATGTTGGTATTAGTTTTCAAAATCCTAGTGAAACAATATCCCTCTGTTTCAGTATAGAAGAAAACTGAAATCAATACAATAATTATGTTTAGGTTTTCTATCACATACTGTCCATTATAAAGGGAATAAAAATAATGGTAGCCTCAAGGTTCTTAGAGTTTTACAGCTATGATTATTATTATGGTACTGATTTTCCTCAAGACAAATTTTAAAGGATTAGCATATGACAGACTTGCAGTTTTTGCCTGAAACATCTAATTCTGCTAGTACATGTTGATAATTTTAGAAAATAATGAAGTGCATTGTTTTTTCCTGATTGTCTGAATCAGGTGACTTACTTTCACTCTTAGCTGTAAGAAAAGTAGGCAAAGAGTAGAATCTAGGACAATGGTTCTTATCCAGGGTGCTGTGGCACTTTGGGATACCTTGAGATCCTTTCAAGTGTGCCCTTGGATAACACACCATGTAGCACTGTTGGGTGTACGAGTATGCTTCACAACATAGACCCAAAATTTGAAAATAAAGATCCATAATGTCAACAGCACGCAGACCAGTCACGGTCTTTCTGATTTCGTTCCAACAGAAGAATTACTCTATTGTTTTTATGTAGTCAAAGAATGAATGAAAACCAAAACCAGACATTTTCCAAAGGGTTCATTAAATCAAATGAGTGGTGCCTTGAGTCTAAAGAGGTTGAGACCCACTGGTCTAAAGAATCAGCTAAGCAGGTGTGCAGCACGAACCAAGCATGGGAGCAAGTAGGCAGTTACTGAGTTAATATGTTGCTGTTTGTTAAATAAGTCTAACATTTAGGAAATAAGTGATTTTTCTTTCTTTGGTTCAGTATTTTATTTTTATGGCAGGTTAGCAAAGGAATCTGTTTACATGTGTTATTAGTACAAACATTTGCCATAATTGCTAGTTTCAAATGTCTTTTTACATAATCCTCTTATCTGCAGTACAGGGGGTTTTGTTTGTATTTTTGTTTTTTGGGTTTTTTTTCATTACAGCTTGAAATTAATGAGAAATAAGAGCTGGGTAGGAAATGGTTTTTCCATTCTCAGAAGCACTGAGATTTCAAAATGTTTACTATTTTGTGCAAGAGTTATAACTTTTTGACATTTTAATGAAAACATCGTGATAGCCATGCAAAATAGCTAAATACCCACTAATTAAAACAGTAGGTGCTCAGCATATGACCAGTCGGCCAGATCCAGCCTGCACAACTGTTCCATCCAGCCTGTGGAGTTTTCCATGGGTCTGGAAATTTGGAGACCAGTGAGCAGTGTGGCAGCATTAATAGCTATATCTCTCAGAGTGGCACTTAATGTTGCCATTGCTCCCCCATCATCAAATTTACTGACCAGTTGAGAGCCCTGTGTAGTGATCACCAGAAATCCTGGCTTCCTGTGGCTTTACTTTTTGTTTTTTTTTGTCTATCCTAGC
>NW_017729032.1:113710484-113717577 GCF_001723915.1 Gavialis gangeticus
GACCAGTGAGCAGTGTGGCAGCATTAATAGCTATATCTCTCAGAGTGGCACTTAATGTTGCCATTGCTCCCCCATCATCAAATTTACTGACCAGTTGAGAGCCCTGTGTAGTGATCACCAGAAATCCTGGCTTCCTCTGATAAAAAAAATTCCCCAATTTTTGGATTAAAAAAAGTAACCCCAAATCCACATTTTTTCTGCTTAGAAGGATGAAGGAGAATCTATCATTATTATAGTTAATATTAAAAGGTGTTTTGTGTTGATAGAATTCTATCCAGTTCACACCTAATAGAAATCATATTTAAAGAGAGTTATTTATAGCATCAGGAAAAATATAAATCTATCCATGTATCAGATGATGTAATTAAAAAAACAGCTTATGAAATAATGATGATGATGACTATGTCTGAAATATATATTAAAATAAAAACTGTACAGTGGCTTGATACTTCATATGGCACAGGAGATTGTAAAAGCTTTCATCAGTAAAGCAAACATGGAAAATTCAGCTTCAACGTAGGGTTACATAGTGCTGCATCTACTCACAAATCTTTTCATCCCTATAGGGAGAATTTTAGGAAGAACTTATGTAACAATTCAGCTTGCTTCTTTATGTCTATCAAGTTGTTGGTTTCTTTACTGTTTTTTCCCCCTAAAATAGTTATACTTTAAAGACTGAGGCCTAGTAGGAGGCTGAGAAGAAGGTCCAGGCAGGTCACAGGACATCTGAGGCCTGAGTGGGCCAGAGGCTGAGTTTGAGATGCCCAAGGCAAGAGAGGACCAGGGGCCGGAATCAGCCCAATACGTGGGGTGGTAGGCCAGATGCCCCATCATACAGTAGGGCCTAAATTGGGCAGTCTGAAAGTCTGCAAGGGGTTAGGACCAAACATGAGAAAGAGGAAGCCTAAAGGGCTTTATGGAGTAGGGCCAAGGAGCCAGAAGGGCCATACAGATTAGGGCAGAGTGCATATGGCCCATGGTAGAGTGACCCAGTAAAAGGGGCAGCATGAATGAGACCCAATTATGGGACACGTGGAGGATGCCCAACATAGCAAAAGAGTCTGGCCCTAGAGAGGGCTAAGTGAGTGTCACTTGTTTGGAGGCCATCTGTAAGGCATGGAACACAGTAAAGGGAAGGTTGGAGTCATACATTTTTGCGCTTGGCATCTGGGTTTAAAATGGGCATCCTCCCACTTAGATTAACATCAAACTTTATGTAACAGCAAAGGCGTGGCAGAAGAGACAGCACAGACTGCCCTAGACAGGTGGGCGGGCTGATGTTGAGCTCAGCTGTGGATGGCCCCCTGTCATAATACATATCCGTATATTTGTGGTGTTTCATTTTGATCATGTAAAAATAAGGATTTGGGGTTACTTTTTTAAAAAATCTGACAATTAGGGATTTTTTTTTTAATCACAACAAATCAGGATCCTTGATGATCAGGAAACTTCTGCTAGCTGTTTGATGAAAGCCTTATCCACCTCATACTCCTGCTCTAGTGATGCATAACAGACACCACCCACTCTTGTTGCTCTCCTCTCTGACACTAACCCAGAGACTTTCAATAGGCCTATCTCCAGTTTCATACTGGAACTCTGAGCAGTCACACAGCTATTTTTACATAGAGCAAAACTCCTCCTCCTCTTCTCCTCTGCTTGTGTTTCCTGAATATTTTGTATCAGGGTGTGGATAATATGGCCTTCAGGCTGGATCCAGACTTTACAACTGACTGGATCTGGCCCATGGCTGCCCCTGCAGCACTCTGCAATGAGCTGAGCCCCACCTGGTCCTGATGGGGCATCCCACACTGCACTTCAGCCCACATCCACTGGCCCAGGCCCTAACCAGTGTACGCGTCTTCCAACAGGGCTGTTCCTGGTGCTGCTCTATCCCACTTCATCTCCAGCAGAAGCTGACCAGATAGGGTAGTAGTCAGAGGGTCTGGTACAGGTGGAAATTAAGACTTCTGCTTATTGCCAGAGGCTACAAGCTTACAGCTTCCACCCTCCTTGGTGTCCACATCCTTTTCCTTCTCTAGTGCTGCCTCTGGCAGTGCTTCCTTCACAGTTCTAGAGGTTTCCTCCAGCACTGAATTAAGTCCTCATGGTAGAGGATGCTTCAGAGCCTTGCCACTTCCTCTCTTGCCTACTCCCTGATGGACACCACCAGGAGGCACTGCTTATATTGTAGGCATCCAAGGAGAGGGCTCTTGGCTATCACTGGAATCTGCAAGCCACAGTCTCCACAGTGCCAAACTAGGACCTAGGTGGAAGTCTTGCTGGTAAGCAGTCCTGCTTGGACAGACACCTTACAGGCACAAAGAAAGAGCTGGCAGTGGTAGTGGCTCTGGCCTCCAGCCATTTTACTGGGTCTCTTAATCTGCTGCCTCTCTCTTTCTGCTCTTCTTTCCAAGGAGCTTTTTGCTATCAAACTCCCCTGTAAGATGGCCTGTTTGCTGCATCTCAGTACTGAAAGATTCTCTTTTCCCTGCTAACCTGCTGCCTCTCACTAAACTTACAGTGAAGGGAAGTGAAAGAGTTTCCAGGAAAACTCCCCCTTGCTCTGGATACTAGTTAAACATGGGGTTTAAGTATTGGTCTAATTACTGAGTTTTAGCTGCTAATAAAGAACTATATAGGTTAGTCAATCCTAATCACACGTTAAAAAAGAATCTTACCATTTAGGCTCCCCTTCAAAGAGAGGGACTGCAAACTGACTTTGGAACTGCTTGCAAACTGCCCTGGTTCCTGCCCCTGGTTGCTCACTCCTTGGTCACTAAGGAAGTCTCCTTTTATATACTCCTGGCCCTGGACTGACTCCTAGTCCTATCTAAGGGAAGGTGGTTGTCTTAAACCCAAGAATTTAGGAACTTAATTCCAAAGAACAATAGATGATTCCTTTTACTGAAGATGCATAGCCCTTAACTATCTAGGCCTTTCTACCACATCCATGGTGAAAACTCAAATGTAATTATTGTACTTTGTGGGTACATCTTCACATGTGCTTTAATGACCATTAGCCTATTATAAAGCATCACAAAAACATGTTCTTCAGCTAATGCACATTAAAATAGGCTAATGCACCTTTTTTCTTGTACCTCACGATAGAGGTACTAGATTTAATATGCATTACCTAAAGTGCGTTATTGAATGTGTAGACATTAGGGCCGTGTAAAACAGCACCATTTCATTTCAACTTTCATTTCACTGATTTGACAGGACAGTGTTTCATTTGAAGTTTCATTTAATTAAAAAAAACACTGTTCAATTTCATTTCGTTGAAAATGTTTCAACTCTGTTTCGACGTTTCACCATATACTATAATGGGGAAGCATGAAACTGCCTATAATTTTTCATTTCTTACCTGATTTGGATGAAACCTGCCAGGATGGTAGCCCCTTCTGAGGCAATGATGTCTGCCAAGTTTCAAGGAGATAGATGCAGGAGTTTCTTGGAAACTACACCTTAAGGTATTGACAAGCACAACTTGTGGCACGTGTGACTTTGCATGTGTGTTAAGGTGCAGTGGTGTGAAAACTTCAGGGGTGGCAGCCCATGATGAGGCCATGAAGGCTGCCAGGTTTCTAGGAGATAGGTGCAGGGGTTCCTCAGAAACTGCACCTCAAACCATTCAGAGCAAAACTTGTGTTACTTGTAAGTGTGAAGGCACAGAGAAAGCTCAGTTGAAACAATATTTTTTATTCTGTTTTTCCACCCCTCCCCCAGAGCACTAGGATTGGAAGGGACCTCAGGGAAGGATCACAGTCACTGACCACCTACACATGTCAATATCAGACCAGTCCTTCCTCCTCCTACCCACTTCTTCCCCATCCCTCTCCTTAGTTTCTCTTTAGCTCCAAGCAAGCCCAGATTTGAAACTCAAAACGTTTCCAAACTTTAGAAATGTTTTGAGTGGCCTCATTTCATTTTGAGGTGGTTTTGAAGCCTTTTGTTTCATTTCATTTTCACTATTCTGAGCTTGAAACAAGTCAAAACAGCATCAAAATGAAACAGTTGGTGAAATTTTACATAGCCCTAGTAGACATGCCCAGTGTATTCTCAGGGTGTTCTATATAGCTGCATTCTGAGAATTCCTAACTGAATCAAGTTCCTCAGGGGAAAAGAGAACTTAGACGTGCCCATAAACTTTTAACCTGTATGATGAGGAGAAATAGAACTTTAAGTCATATGGGTACCATAAACTTACCATGGTAGGCTGTGATGTCCTTAAACACAATGTGAACGGGTTACCTCCTGCATCAGAAGCAGTGCAGCTGGGTTTGTATATAGTAATGAAATGACAGTATTAATTAATCCACTGAAACTGTTTCATGAACAAAGTTACATTGCTTCCGATGCAAGAGCTAGCCCATGTAAAGCAATCAACATGTTTGAGAGTACTGCTTCTCTGAATGACAAGCTTGTAATGAACACATATTCTTAGATTCTTGAGACTCTTAAGGTCAAATAGTAAGGTACCTATGATATTACCAGGGTTAGGCAGCCGCTGAGTAGGAAGATTTCACAATTGCAGCATTGGTCGTGGCAGCTAATATGTCCTTTTTTCCCCCTATCTATTCTTACAGATTTGGTAAATACTTGGGCTAGGTCTACACATTAACATGAATGTGTGATGGCAGTGTATGCTAGTGTACCCATTAATCTAACTAGTATGGGCATTAATAACAGTGACAATGTAGTGATATAGGATTTAGCAGTACATTAGTAATGAGAGTACATACCAAAGTCTTTAAAGAATTTGCACTCTGATTGCAAGCAAAAGCAAAAGCCTGTGCCACTGTGTCTCACTGCTATTATTACCTGTATTTGCTAAATTAAGCAATCATGGATATGCTAAGGCATGCTCCAATCAAATTGTTTTTTACGCATGTGCACATACTTTCCCTGCATATGGTTGTAGTTATGTACCTAAGTACCACATTGACCTTGGTTAGATTAGCCAAGTACTTAAGGTTAAGCATATGTCTAATTGTGTGTAGGATTGTTAGAGTACTAAGAGCCCTCAAGTGCTGACAAAATTTAAAGTGGAGGGTGACCAGCTTTTAAAAAAAACTGGTGTGTAATAGTGATATGATCATATGAAATGTGATCATTCTGCTTTTGAAGAAAATATTCTTATGGTTTTAGGAGAAAACGTTTAGCTTTTGGCTTTAAACATATGTTGATTTAAAGAGAAAAAAAAAGTTTTATTGGAAGGATAGGAAGTCTTGGCCTTCCCTCTGTGCTATTTTCTTGATATATTTATCAGTAATTTGTGTGTAGTCATTAGGTTGTACTCTGTAAATTAACTTTTTGCTTGCTCACTGCAACTTGTATCTTTCTCTCTCTCTCTCTTCCTCTCTCTCTCTCTTTCTGTGTCCTCCTGCACAATTTACAGACACACAAAAGGTCTAGTGGGCCATCTAAATTACCTCCTGCTATTTTAGAATTGTTCCCAAAAGAAATTTAGCACAGCACTCCAAATATCCTAACACTTTGCATATTGCAAATTCAATACCATTAGTTCATTTTTCTAAGTACTGAAGATATCTATATATCTGTCACAGATATACACAACTATGACTTGAGTTATTTTTCTAGCTTCACCTAAACCTTTTTTATGAATAGTTTATTTTGTGTTAGTTATATTTTAAGTCTGAAATGTTTCTACAGAAGCATCAATGCCTGCATATTTTCCATGTTGACATTCTCTTTGTTTAGTCACACAAAAGGAATAGACTTATTCAAAAAATGCCCAAAGACACAATTTTAAGCACTTTAAGTACCCCAAGACACAATTTCAGGAATTGCCGAGGTAGAAAAGTAAGAATATGGTACCCACAACCACTGATTTAAGACCATGGGTCCCAGACTAGACCATATGTGGTATTCAGCAGAACACCTGGGGTGTTACATGCAGCCTGATTCCTAGAATTACAATGATGGGGATCCACAGGCTGGATCTGACCTGCAGTTTTGACACCCTGATTTAGCTGACCCTTGTCAGATCAATTAATTTACCAAGACTTTGGTTGTCACCTTTGCCTTGCTATCCTCAATTGCACAATATGGTCTTGGTCATGCACTGTGTCTCTAGGTAGAAATCCAAGAACACTCTTTATTTTTCTACTAATCCCTAAACCTTACTGTGAGAAAGAGGGACAGCCACAGGGCACAAAGGAGCAAGGGCTAAACATAGGGTCAGTGGCCCCAGACCCACAGCCCCAAAGGACCCGGCAGAAACCCTCCTTACCCAGGTGCTTCTGGAGGAGAGGGGCTGGGAACTCCAACTCCAGTATAAAGAGGAGCCCGGAACAGGCAAGAAGGGGAAGGGTGGAACTGGCAGGAGAAGGATCGAGCTGAGCCACGCTGCAGAGAACCCTGAGAGCAATGTGGAGAGCTAGTAGGAGGCTCTTCCAGAAAGCAAGTTCCCCAGAGAGAATTTAGAGACAGGACAGCTGACCCGGCAGTACTCCGAACTGCCTGCTACCGCACCAGGAACTAGGGGAGCCCAGCAGAGACAAGTATCGTAAAGTCTCTAATAGAGGGGCATGCCAGAAAACTGGTACCTTAAAGACCCTAAAAGGGGTGCAAGCGAAAGTTTTGTCAAGGATGGAGCCGGTGGGATAAGGGGGTAGTGGGGAAAAGGAGGGACTGACCTCATGGACGTCATTTTTGTCTGTTTTCTGCCAAAAGGTGTCGGAACAATAATCCAGGCCAGGAGTGCTTGTTTTTTTTTTCTTTGGACAGAGGCCACGGGGAAGGACCAGGTGGCTGAACAGGCACCAGAGTAAGATTAGACAACCAGTGGAATGGGCAAGGGTATAGGGGTGGGGGAGCCCTCAGGAACGTCAGACCTCGTGGGATGGCTAATTAAACCTACACATCCAGGTACAGAATCAACTCCCTTAAACACCAAGTCATGGCAAGCGAGAACGTGGGTATGTAGACCTCTAATTAGGATTTGTCTCTCGAGTCGGCCAGCAGGCAGTGTCCTATGGGCCCGCAAATTAAGGAGGTGAGATATATGATATTTGAGAGTAGGCCCAAAAGCCCACAAAGAAAAATACTACTAAGAGGCCACAAACAGGAT
>NW_017729032.1:113717734-113718026 GCF_001723915.1 Gavialis gangeticus
TTAAGTGTAAAATCTGTGACGCAAAACTGTCTATATAAACTTGCTTACTTGTTATCAAGGGGGGCTGGTTCTTGGAGGAGACGGGCTGCTCTTTGTTGTTGTATGCATGCTTCAATAAAGAGCTTTGAGATAAGACCTTGCTGGTGTTGCCTGTCTCTTGCGGTCAGACAACGGACGTGGGAAGTTGGGGTTCGAGTCCCTGAAAGAGGTATTTGACAATTACCCCACATAGAATCATAGAATCAATGAATCAGAAGGGACCTAGACAGATTATCTAGTCTGACCCCCTGCC
>NW_017729032.1:113748905-113753538 GCF_001723915.1 Gavialis gangeticus
GGTAATCCTTAACTAGGTCTGAACTAACAGTCGGGGGACCCTCATCCTTCCCGGGCCTCTCTACGCTGTCACCTGAGAGGGTGTTAGTGTGTTTGTTACCTGAGGCCCACTGTTGTCTTGGGAAAACTTGCACCATTACTCTATTACTATTTCTATGAATATTCAAAGGGCTCTCAAGCCATCTGCATCAACTAATGCCTTAAAATACCACACCAAGACTTAGCTCACAGCTAATGCTAATAATGCTGTTTTTGGTTTTGCCTAAGTGAAAATTTGCTAGCTATATACTTTGTTACTTTTCAAACTCTTACTAAATACTTCAGTTTCAGGCTGGTACAATCGAGCCAGATTCTTTTTTGTATTGTTACTTTTTACTCTATGATATATTTTTGGCCTCTGTGGTCTAGAAAGATGTTTCCATACATTCACTACTAGTTATCAGTTACAAAAGTGAGGTACTGTAGGACCCAGGCTAGATTTACATTTACTGAAAGTAGAAGAAACCAAGGTAAACAAGTTTGGATTTTATTTTGTTTGTTTTTGGTTCTTTCCTCAGCCCAGTCTTTACTTTGCTAAGAAAAAGGCTGTTTGGTAGTTTTTGCAGGCAGTTTTCTCCTTTGGGGAGAGCTGCATCCAATACTAGTCATTTTTAGTCTGGTTGGCTAGATGCTGGAGTTAAAAGGTCACTTCTACTTATTGCTATGTCAAGATCCAGGAGTATCCCCAGATTACTCAATAAAAGAACCCTTTAAGATCTTTCAGGAAAAAAAAAAGTCTACATTCAAATGTTACTTGCAGGTATGAACATACTTTTTAAGCTGCTATTTATGCTAAATATCATTTTTTTCCTTCCTAAATAGTTTTATTTTCACATTAAAAAAACTATGCAGATGAAATCCTGTAGAGTTATTTCATTTCTACTTTATGTGAGCAATTTCTGATCAAAATGAAACAACCTAATACCACTGGGATATTATGATGTACAGGAAACCCACACCATTCGTGGATTCGCACCATGAATATTCAAACCCATGACCTCTCCCTGAGCACTCTCTCTCCCCACACGCTCTCGCCATGGTCCCACTCCCCCTCCCCCACCACTGACAACACTGGCGTCAGCTGCGGGAGCTCCATGCTTCCTGCCACTGGGCTCCTGCCACCAGGCTTCTGACATATTCATGGATTTTGCCATTCGCAGGGATCTCTGGAATGTATCCCCTGCGAATGGCGAGGGTCTCCTGTATTTAGATTTTGTGTAAATTTGTTATTCAAAATAGTGAAAGCCAAACATCTACAGATCAAAATATACAAATAACTAAAAATTAACCAAGCCAATTGATCTATTCATCAATCTCCTGGATTTCCACTCTGTCACACCAGCTTCATGGTGATGTAACTAAACTTATTTCACTAGAGTTAAGCTGGCACTAGACTGTTACTTTATGTTGGATAATAAGTTCAATTATCTTCAAAGTCACTTCAGTCCTGACTAAAGAATTCTCTCCTAATTTCCCATTCCATTATTTCCCACTGAAACAACATTTTGTCCCTGAAGAGTATTTGTTTGGGGGGGCTTTAGAAGCTTAACATGATGGAGAAACTCTGTCTTCTTTTTTGACATTGTTGTAATGAAGCTTATGCTAAAAAATTGTGTACGTGGAGAAAAGTGGAAGATTTTAACTTCCCTTGTCTATAAATCACTGTCATTTTTTTTCCCTTTCAGTGTCATGAAAAGTACTGTTTCAAAAATAAATGTGAAGGTCTTCCACTTGGGCTGTTTCTGTTCTTGAGAACAAAAGCTCTGGGATAGCTTTAGTACTCCCTTCAAAAACTAAATTGCTTGCTAAATTGCTTTCTAGGCACCAAGTCAAAAGTCTTTTAGATATGAATTATGTGCAGAAAAGAAGCTTTCCTGAAAGTCATATGAGTGATGCAAGAGACTCCACATAAAGGAAACTAAGGCCCCCTGAGGATTTGGTAGTTTCATTTCCGCGGTTCAAGCATAACTCTTTCTACTTCCACAATAGTAAACTGTCACATTTTGGGGTATTCACTAACTCAGCAGTGGCAGTTAGCTCTTATAAGTGGTGTAACAAAATCATTTCCTGTTTATGAGTTTGGATATGATGAGTCATATGTCTGGTAACATAAATGTTTATTCCAGATGTGCACCTAGTTTACATAATAATTTAATAGCTTATTTGTGCATCTTGAACAAAGACTTAATTAACCCTCATCTACCAGTGCTTGAATAATGTATCGGCTCATTTCTAGCACTTTAAAAATGCCCATGTGTATTTATTCTGCATTTTGATAATATATGCAATATTTTAAGAACTTGGATGCTTAGGAGATTGTGATTATACATTGATTTCCTTGCATTTCCAGTTCCTTGAATTGCCAACCCTAGACACTGATTTAAAGACATGAAAAACAAAAATATAAATATGAAATATATTGCAATATTCAGGAGTATGAGGTCTGCAAAAAAAAGTCTGAGGCTAAGTACAGACAATCAAAAAGCCTGAGATGGAATCAATCCAATCTATGCAGATTTCTCTAAACTGTCTTGATCGGACAAACAGACCTCATGTTCACTCTTCCATTAGCCAAGGCAGTCACTGGCCTGCCTGCCAGTGGTTCCAGTGGTACCACTGGTGCTCGTGCATGCCTCCCAGCTGCACCAGGCAGTAGCTGAGAGGTGGAGGGATAGCAAGGGGGTGGGGAAGGGGTATTTGTTACCTGGGTGAGCTGGGCCACAGGGGAGAAGCCCTGCCTCCAAGGTTTTCCCCTCCAACCCACTGTGCAGACCTCTGGTGGAGGGGGTGGAGGGGTTCCCCCCCCCAGCTCACCCTCCTACAGCTGAGAGGCAGGGGAGCTGGTAAGGTGGTGTGGCTGGAGCATTTGCTGCCCAGCAGAGCCCCAGTGCCAGGGAAAGCCCCTGCTTCAGTGGCTTCCCCCTACCTACTGTGAAGATGCCTGCTGGAGGGTGTCAAAAACGGACCATACTTAAGAATTTATTGAAAAATTTTCAGCTCAGCGCAGGTTGTGAAGAATTTTTCTGCTGGCATTAGTGCTCACTGCTGCTAAGGTGTGTCTGGGGTGAAGGGGAACTTGAACCATAAACATGAAGGTGTTTTAATAGAAAGTAGCAATCTCTATAATACTTTTAAAAATCTTCAATTGCATTGCGTGTGTGTCAAGAGGAAGTGGGGGCAGTGAAGAAATCAAAGACAAAAGCCAGTCAAACTCTTGGAATGAGGTTGCTGATCTTGCATGGAGAAGAAACATAGCAATGTATGACCAATTATTACAAAAATATATTGTGAAGAAGGTAAGAAGCTAGGCTGTAATATGATAACAGGTTGGAAAGGAGAGGAGGGGGTGAGGAAGAAAGGATTTCCTAACAGATTTATTCACTACTACAAGCTATTCTTATTGAATCATCAAGAAAAAGTTTCTGTGATGTGAAGGGAACAAAAAAAAATCTATAATATAAGAAATATATTAAAAAACCTTATTAGCCAAGGAAATCAAATAGACTTTTCCTCTCAACAAATTAAAACTATCAACAAGCCCATCAATTATTAGAAGAGATCCAGGATTTCTGTTTCCCACAGAACAAAAAAAAAAAAGGAAAAATGCAGATTTTCTCCTTCAAAAGAGAAAATCATAGAAAGGGGGCATAGAGGCGTATGGGGAGGCACATGCTCCCCCAGATTTCTGCTCCAACACAGGGCCATGGGGCTACAGCCTGGCCATACTGGCACTGAGTAAAAGCCACTTCTGTGTCCCAGCAAGTGGGACCTAGTGTGGAAAGGCAGAGCAAGGTGGAGAGGCTCAGTGCTGTTGCTGCCATTGCCACCACCACCAGGAGCACTGGGCCACCAAGGTGAGGTACCCCTACCCACCCAGAAGCAGCAGGGGGGCACAACTCTGCATCGCTACTACCATGGTGCCTCACCTTGGCAGTGCTGCTGGTGTAGGGCTCCCAGTGGCGGAAGCAGTGGTGGTGCAGTGTTATGCCCCCCTCCTGCTGTTGAGTGAGGAGGGGGTGCCTCACCTTAGCAGCTTTGGCAACACAGTGCTCCTGGCCCTGGCAGCACTGGCAGCAGCAGCACCAAGCTTCCCTGCCTCACTCTGCCCCCCCTTGCCAGGTCCCTCCTGCTGAGCTGTGGAGGTAGCTCCTGCCTAGTGCCAGTCCAGCCAGGCTGCAGTCCAGTGCCATGCAGTGGATGGAGAAATCTGCATGCCCCCCAACATGTCACCTATTGCAGCTCCTATGCCCACCTACCCCCTGCCAAACACACCCACCCCCTGCCCTACACACTGTGGGGCTGGGGCCTGTGGGTGGGGGGCAGTGGGTTAGAAGTGACAGCTACTAACAGGGCTGGGGAGATTGGGGGACCAGTGAGTCATGTGTGAGGGGCACTGGGAGAGCCAGGGGGCTGTGCATAAGGAGTGAAAGGTAGCAGAAGGGATGGGGAGTGAGGGGTATGAGTTGGGATTGAGAGGAAACATCATGGGCAGGGGCAGGGCAGTGGCATATCAGTGTTGCTTAGTGGTACAATGCAGCAGGGTGAGACAGCCGCAACTGGGCCTGCATCCTGATGAGTGAAAGGAGCAGGAGAAG
>NW_017729032.1:113758538-113766788 GCF_001723915.1 Gavialis gangeticus
CAGTGGCATATCAGTGTTGCTTAGTGGTACAATGCAGCAGGGTGAGACAGCCGCAACTGGGCCTGCATCCTGATGAGTGAAAGGAGCAGGAGAAGCTCTGATTTTCTATGATAAAAAAACCAAAATCAAATGCCAAAATACGTAGGTATTTACAATGTGCTTTATTATAATGATTGAGCTGCTGGTAGGCTTCCAAATTGCTTTAAAATTGTAAAAAGATAAATAAAACAGTGTGTGCAACTCATACATATACACACACACATAGTGGCATTTCATTTAAATCATGGATGAAAGAACATAGATTTGGGGATTTTTAATCAGAGAATATTGGATTTTTAACAGAAAAAACCAGGATACCTGATTATTAGTAATTAATAATTTATTAGTAATTAAAATATTTTCTTCCATGATTTTGTCATCTGTTTTTTTATCTATTACTGATTCAAAAATGAAGGTTTATTAGGCTTTGAATAGATTAAGGAAGAATATATATCCCAAGGTTTACAATACTTATAGGAGTTACAAATCAAATTCTTTCTGTACCCATGGGAAAAATGGAGACATTAAACAAAGATCTTTCAGCAATAGGAAAATGTTGTAGATATGAGTACATTATAAGCTACATCTAGTTTATATAAAGCTTTGAATAGGTTTACCCAGGAAAAAAATGAAAAATTTCTCTGAAAAAAACAGATGACAAACAAATGGAAGAAGAAAGTACATGCAAACAAATAGAAAAGCAGATGAGAAGAACTTACCTGCTGTTATACAAAGAAAGGAACTATTATTTTTTATTAAATTATGTTATCAGGAGTACTCTTCAATACTGACAATGGTAAAACTAAGGAATCCCTTTTTTGGGGGGATGGTAATTTCTGTAATGAACAGATTGGGGAGTGAAGATAGGGAGGAATGTATGAAAACAGTATGCAAAATGTCTCAGTAGGCAGCTGAATTCAGGTGTTTACTTATTTTTTTAAGCACCAGCCCCAGAAGGTGATTAACTACCTAGGACCCCATTCAGTCAATAGACTTCAGGATTTCCTAAATGTGATTAGGGTTCAAATCCCTAAGCAGTCTACAGAAAAAAAGAGTGATAAGCACCTATGAAGACTAATTTAACCAACCTGAAAATGCTTAGAGATAAGCAATCGGAACTGGCAAAGCAAAGGGAGCTCTTGTCCCCTCAGGAGCTTTGGCAGCTGACTCCACCTATCTGCTAGATGTCTTCCTTCAAAATACCTGGCCCCACTACTGAAATTGCTACATAATGAGTTTCTGAAGAAAGGAAATGCAAAATAGCTAGTTTCTTTTCAGTGTTGTGGTGCCCCTATTTTGCCAATAGCTTAGGGTTAGGATGTTCACCCAGAAAGTGAAAAACCTAGGTTCTTGGTTCTCTTTTGCCTGGGAGAATTTTAATTTACACCTATTCCTTCCCACCAGAGTAAGCACGAGAAAATAAAATGGGTTGCGTGTCGGGTCCCCCATACTCCTGTTTAAACTGGGCCAGTGGGCTGCAAAAAGTGAAAAGCCTTGGAACCAGAATCAGAATTTTGCCTTTAGCCTAGTGAATTTGTAAGCCCACTGGGAGGGAAGTGTCATGGGGAGTGATTATTAATACAACTATTAATGGGACTCACCCATGAGACTAATAATAATTATATCACAATTATCGTTGATTTCTCAAAGGAAATCAAAAGGGTTCCTTTCACTCCTTGTTGCACATATATTCTTTACTGAAACTATTTTGGAAGACCACATCAATTTGAAAATATTTGGTAAGCTATTCACAAAGCACCAAATCCTCCAGGCTTCCATAAGCTGCTGTAAGAAAACTTGAAAAATGTTAAGTGTCCTTCCTGGATAAGGGAAAGTTAAAGGGAGCATGGGTCAGTGACATGGATACTGCCCTAGAAGAGAGGGGACCTGATATCTGGTCTTAGCTCTGCATCTTACTTTTAATATCCATTAGATGCACAAGCACCAGCCACAAAATCTTGCAAGACCCTCTCTGAGAGTCCGTAAGATTTAAATTTTTAAAGGGTTCCAACTGAAATGTTATATTATATAAATAATGTATGCTTGATGATGTGATTTGCAAGTGTGTAATTGGTTTCACATGAATTGGGTCAATTACAGTTCAGAAGTGTCTCTGGAACTTTTGTTCATTCATTAAGCATCTGTTAAGCATCTTTTATGGAGACATCAACCTTTGATGAACTGGCTACATCTTTTGTTATTGCTGCTGCTGTTAATTTAGCTAATGAAAAATTATTCAATCCCAGGTTTCTCCTCCCTGCCTTAGTGTAAAGTAGTTTATATTTATATCTAATTCTATTCTGACATTTGCTCTGAATAATGTTTTATGAGAAGTGACATTAGAAAGGCTGCAGAAACTGATGCTCTGCTTGAGATACATGAATCTTAATAAAGTATATTGCACCAATGCTATTCCACTATGTTGAAATTACTTAGCTCAGTAGGTCTCAGTCAGTCTCTGCATGATTTCCTTTTTTTTCAGACTTGCTCTCATAATATTTGTTTTGAAGACTGATGCTGACAATGGCAAGACTCTGATCATAACAAAAAACTAGGCCTTACATTTTCAGGGCAGCAGCAGCACTTAGCTTCAGAACACCCATTGTGGTCAGAGAATATCACCTGCCTACAACCTTTCTCTCTCCTTCAAAAGTTCACCTTCTTATGCGTAGTCTTTTCTCCTAAAGCAGACTGTTTGCATTTACATGGAAGCTTTCCTCTGATAGGGACTTGTTACATGTTACCCTTGACACATATTAAATGGACTTAAAATGTAAGTGTCTGCAAGCTAAAGCAGGAAAATACATGTCAAGTGTACTCTGTCTCAAAGGTATGACACTTCAGGTGAGGAGTATCTCTAACTCATGTTATGCAGCACATACTGTGCTAATGTCAGTCAACTCTATAGAGATAAAACAAGCAGTTTTCAGTCTCCCAACATCCCACAATGCATTGCTCCCAGTGTTCCTCCCCCATCCAGTACACAATATTTCCACCCTCTTGAACATTAATACCCAGGGTGTGGTGATGCCTAGTGGCAGGTCTAATGCTCCCAGTGCTAAGGCTACTGTAAGTGGCCCCCTTGAACAGCACAACCACACCACAATGACCAGGAAGATGACAGTATGAATACCCCACTGGCTCCATGCTCCTGCTACACCAATTCCTCTGTCAGCGGCTGTGGCTCTACATTTCTGTGGCAATCTAAATTCACCTGTAGCCGGAGGGAGAATATATGGCACAGTAGGAGCATGGAGAAGCTGGGAGTGAAGAAGCTGCCACCTAGAGCTCATGGCTGACAGTCCAGGGTTGCTCCACCCAAGCTTAAACTGCTGTGGTCCCAGGCACACATGCAAATGTTTTGCCCAAAAGGAGCTGACTTTGGTGCAAATTGCACCAGAGTGTATCACATCACCTTAACGGCATGTGTAGATGCACCCTAGATTGTGTTTCTTAAGTCTCCCCCTTCTAAGTCCCAAGCCCAGGTACCTTCATTAGGTTTGTAGAGATTTACATGCACAACTTCAAATCTTTTAAATAAATTGTTAACTCATATTACCAAAACAAAAAGGAAGAAAGCAAACACAACAATATAAATTGTTAGTCCCAAACCACAGGACAACTGAACAAACCTATATAGAGGAGTACAATCTTGTCAATTTAGGGTATAATTTCTACTCCCTGGTAGTAGAATTTAATGAAAAAGCTGTGAAAATCTATGCATTCTTCACTAAATGCTAAGCTCTGCTATTCAAAAGGAATCAAATCTATGCCAGGGTTGAAAAGAATGCATTACAATCCATGGTATCATCTTCCTTTATTGTCTATATTTTGGTTGGTTTTAGGGTAAAGAAATGCAGAGAACAATAGTCTGGTACCAGTATACTCTCAAGAGCCAAAAGTGACATCTGCTAGATGAGTTTTTGCATGATTTCAGTTTTAATAATTTCCTATGAAACAATTTGAAAACTTAGAAGCTTAAATGAGGAGTGTCAAACATTTTTAGTAGTGTATAGTCTTCTGTGTGAGAGTAAAGTTGCTTTATTTTTACAGAACTTACACCCTTAAAATATGATTTTAATTATACTGCTTTAATCATAAGTAAAGGAGGAAAAAAGAAAGGAAAGACTCACTGGTTTGAGTCTGAGGAAACGAGACTTCAATTTTCATCACTTGATTGAACTTTTACTTGAAATCTGTGACAAATGAACAAGTAAAAATGCACTTTATAGTGTGTGCTTCTGTGACTGCACTACTTGAAATCATGGCAAATCCCCAGTATAGAAAAGGCCTTAAAATGGGATTTGCATCTGTGTTTCTGAAGGCAGGATTGATTAAATTCTATAGGAATTTACACACCAATTTGAGTCATTCGTGTCATCTGATATTCCAATTCCTTGTGACTCCCGATGCCACTGATTCTAACCATAAATGTACAAGACATCCCCTTAAAGAACTTTAGATTTTATTAAACTTTTTTTTGTATTGCCTATGTATGCCTCATGAACCACATAAGGGAAGAGATGCTAGATTGATGAGATCCTAGTCAGCAAGTACTGACACAGAGATTTCTTCCTTTTATTTGGGCATAAAACTTTCTCTTGTGCAGAAGGCATTTGGTAACCTAGTTTTGAATCTGTTTTCTGAGGGAAAGGGGGAGAGAGGTTTTAAAATGTGATCCGTATGCCAGAAGAGCATTATTGAAGTTTAGATTTGGTTCAAGGAGTAGCCTAAAGGCTTGAGTTATTTGTTTAGATGCTACTTTATATAATTGTGTTGGATTTATCAATGAAAAATGCATTATCCTTCAATGCATATGAAGAGCAGGGGGAGAGAGAGTATAAGGGGAAGGTAGGGAGAGGGAAGCTTTTTTCCCATATGTGGAAGAAAACAGGTTCTTAATCATGTACAGCTGATCATACAAAGTTGTATAAAGTACAAGGTATTTTCAAATGTCACAGCAGCACTCAGCTGTTTCCAAGTGTAACCTAGGTACACTCCAAAATGTGCCTCTCTCCCTTCAATTGGAGGGGATAGGTGGTTAGGCAGAAGTGCTACAAGAGGGGTCTGCTGTGCAGGCCCGCTCCCCCTCTAATCCTTTATAGAGTCAGGCCAGGATAGCTTAACTATTTACAGGTTTATTAATATGCAGGTAACACTATTTACAGATTTATAAGAAAGTATTGGTGAATATATACAATATCCAGATCTCTCAAATACCATTATGCTCTATAATCAAAGACCCAAGGGACCACCACCTCAAGAAGTCTTGGGGTCCTATGCATGTAAGCAGCTGTCAGCAACAGGTAAGTATAACAAAGGCAGATAAACACAGGTATCAACAGGTATGTTTAGAAAAGAAAAACAACAAGAAGTAAATACAGGCAAATCTTAAATAGATGACATAAGATAGACACTTTGCCGGGCTAGATAGACACTTTGCCAGGGTTGTTTGACCCCAGCATTCTGTCCTGCCCATGGTAGGGGGTCGGACTTGATGATCTGCTCAGGTCCCTCCCAACCCTACCTACTATGAAACTATAAAACTATAACCTAGGTCACATTAAAGAATAACAATACATAAATAACTATTTACAAAATATGAAGTGCAAGTCCTGCCCCCTTCCAGGTACGCACATGGCCGGATTCACTGGGTGTTCCTTAGGCTAGCTAACACTGACACCTTTCCTAGGGGGGAATAATGGGAGGGTTGCAGTACCTTCATAGCCCCTGCTGGGCTCCCCCGCACCAGTCATTGATCTCTCAGGACCCCCTTCTCAGGGTTTCCTCACCTGTGGGGACCCGTTCCCCAGGTACTCACAGATCTGGGGAGCAGAATAGGAGGGGCTCTGGGAGCCACAGATGCCTTGTCGGGGCCACCTAGAGCCCTACCTTCTGTTCTCCATTGGGGCTTGGGCTGCCTTGTGCGGGTCCCAAAACTGCGACCTTGCCTTCTGCCCTTCCTTAGGGCTCAGGCCACCTTGTGCAGGTCCTAAAACCCAGGCCTCAAGGGACCTCAGCCCCAAAGTGCTGGTGCCTCCTGGTTGCTCTGCCTCATGCCAGGGATGGGGTTGCTAACCTGAGTGGCCTGGGGCTGCTTCCAGGGTTTTGGATGCTGTGCACTACTATGTGCACTGAGTCCTCAGCCACAGGCTGAGGTTGGCAGACCTGAGCCACCACATGCAGCTCCCAGGGTCAGGAGACTCCATAAACCACCATGTGCACCTGGATTCTCGGCTGCATGCCAAGGGGACCAGACTGAGCCACTGCGTGCGGCTCCGAGTCTGGTGGCCTTGTGCACCATGCTGTGTAGCAGCTGGGGCTGTAGCCAAAGATGATTGCTGCTCCAGGTCCCATTGAGGGAGTCATCAGGGGCTCTTCTGGGCTACAGCTGCTTCCTGCTGGGCAGCTCTCTCCAGCTCTTCTTAGCTCCTCCACCGCTTCTCTGTCCCTCTATGTATATCCCATGTGTGGGCATGCAGCTCCTTTTATTCACTCTGGAAGCTCTGCCTCCAAAGGCTTGCCAGACCTGCAGGATACAGGATTCAATTAGGTCTTGGAGGCTCTTTGCCACCCCCACCCTTGTGTAAGGGGCAGGGCCAGCTCTGCCCAGTCCTTACCTGATTGGTGGATGGGGTCCACCAATCATAATGAAGATTTTCTAAGCCCTTTTGAACCAGGCTGAATTCTAAGTCCACCATACAAGGTTAGACAGTTTGCTAAGCTGCTAACTGCCAGTTTCTCGCATTAAATGGAGACCAAGACTTTACTTATACAATATTGGCATGGGATATCCATTACACTAATCTTGTTACATGGCTTACATTTGTATGACTGGCTGTTTCTGGCCTGTTGTTAATAGATATAGACTAGGAACAAAAATCAGATATAATGTTGACTTTTTTAGACCTTAGGCTAGGGGCAGGCAAAATATGGCCCATAGGCTAGATCTGACCCACCAGGCAACTCCATCTGGCCTGTGGGGCTCCTCTGTAAGCCGTGGCCCTGGGCTGCCCCCCTGCAAGCCAGTGAGTCCCTGAAGGAGGTTCAGCTCTGGTTGTTAAGCAACCACACCCCCCACACCCACGCTTGGCCTAACCTTCCCTCAGCTCCGAGCCAGTGGGGTGCTAGAGACAAGAAACTTCGACCTGGCAAGGGCTTTTGCTGGTGATCCTGTGGCTATTCCCAGCCTCCCTGCCTGTGACAGTGAGAATTCAGGTACAGGCCACATCAGACCAGGCCCAGGTACTCCTGCTAGGGGAAAGGAGGGGAGTGCAGGGAGCTGTACAGTATGGCTAGGGACAGACATTCAAGATTCCTGAGCCTGAATTGATTCAGTCTTTGTAAGTTAGTTTAACCTGGGTAGGCTGAACAGGTTTGCAACCATACAGACATCCCCTCTGGACTGAGGAAATGCAGGCACATACCTAAAGTATCTCAGGCTAGAAAACAAGGGGTGCTAGAGCAGCCCTCCCTTCCCTTCCACAATGGTGACCTGGGGGGGAGGGGTGGCCAGGCCCCAGCAGGACACTCTGATTAGGGAGGGGTTCCCCCCATCACTGCTCCTGACCAGCAAGGGAGCCAGAAGGGAGTTGATAACACAGCCTTTAGCAACCCATCAAGAAAACAAAAGTCAATCTCATAATTCAACTTCTTAAACAACTTTTTTTCCAATGAAGGAATGGAGGGACATTACCAGCTGACCTATTAATTAGCTTCAAAAATCTTTAAACAGACACTGTCCTGTCTACCTTTGTCCTGTCTGCCTGACAGACATCGCTCAGCATTAGCTAGCATACCACATGCTGGCTACGGTCCATGCTGTGGGAGAGGGGAGAGGGGGGCTACCTGCTTCAGCAGGGAGTGGTGGTAAGTGGGGGCAAGGGAAATCCAGGCAGACACTTCTGTGCCTGTAGTTTTTGCTGGAGCTCCAGCTAGGGAGCAGAGGGGTGAGGCCAGATCTGCTCCAGAAAAGACAGCCCCGCCCAGGGTTGTAAAGATTCTGGGATTCTGGGATACTCCACTTTAAGTTAAACAAGGAAGGGTTATGGGAGAGAGACTGCATAAAGCGGTCTGACCCAAATTAATTAAGTCTGATACTATATTGGGGAAATTTGGTCGTCACACCAGACGACAAAGCTAAGATGTTTAATGATTTCTTTGCCTCCATCTTCCTAAGTAGGGACCAGAACAGCCACCTCCCTGCTGGGC
>NW_017729032.1:113767220-113769266 GCF_001723915.1 Gavialis gangeticus
GCATTGGGGGAGTCACTGTTCCCCCGAGCACCACCAGGAGTGACCAGGAATAACGGTCACAAGCTGGCAGAGGGTAGGTTTAGGTTATACATCAGGAGGCGCTATTTTATGGTCAGGGCGGCTAGGGTCTGGAACCAACTTCCAAGAGAGGTTGTGCAGGCTCCTACCCTGGGGTTTTTTAAGAGGAGGTTAGATGACCACCTTGCTGGGGTCGTTTGACCCCAGTACTCTTTCCTGCCATGGCAGGGGGTCGGACTAGATGATCTGCTCAGGTCCCTTCTGACCCTAGAAACTATGAAACTAGGTTTATCTCAAACCATTTTCAGCTATTTTCAAACTGGTTTATATGCACTGAACATCTGTTCTATTACAGATGTAAACCGGTTTCTGATCACTTAAACCAGTTTATGTGTAATGTCAGCCCCTATGGGGCTGGATCAGTCTGGTCCCACACATGGTCACCATGTATGGCCAGGAACCTGGGCAGGAGAGCTATTGGGCCAGGTGGGACTGACTGCACATGCTGTCACCATGTGCTGCCAGGGCCTTGCGTGGGAGCTGTATGTTATGCAGTGGGTGGGGCTGGGCCCACATGATTCCACCACATGCAGATCTAGGGACTTGCATACTCCATAGACTCTGAGCCCATCCCTCATACAAACATACTGACAACCTCCCACACACACTCCGACCCCCAACATAATCTCCCACACAGCCACACCCTCCTACAACTCCTACCTCAACCACATACACCACACCCATACCCCTCCACACCCACCCTCCATCCTCCCCCACACACCTCACCCACCATACTCACACCACACACACCCCATGCCCCTCCATAGACCCACTCCCCAACCCCCACCACATAAACTTCTTTACCCCCACACACAATAAAGAAGACTAAGACTGTATTTTGAGCTATTATAGAATCACCTCACAATAACACTATGCAAACACACATTAATCAGGACAATTTTTTTTTAATAAAATTAAAATAAGTTAGAATAGATGTTTGATTTTTTTAGTATATGATTTTTTTCTGTTTTTTTTTTCTTTTTGTTTGTTTGTTTTCTGATAGAAACACTCTCCCTCCCAAAAGGAGTACTTCTGGGGCAAGAAGAGGGACTTCTGGTGGTGAAGGTCAGGGGTTAGGGGTTGGAACTTTCAGTTCCAAGATGGCAACCAGGAGTGGGGCACATGTCAAAGGGCATGGCTACCCTTGTGGCCCTTGACAGCTCATCAAAATTCATTAAGTGGCTCTTCAGCCAAAATAAATGCCTGCCCCTGCCCTAGGCAGCTCACACATGTGAAAATAACAACCCCCTCACAAAGAAAAAACCCAGTGTTTTACTTTTAGCTCAGCACATGCCTGCACTGAGCACAGCAATCTTGACCCAGCTCACCAAACTTCTATATAGATCTCATGAGCTAAAAGGCAGAGGGCACTGAGGTGAGCCCTGGGCTCTGGTGGGCACAGGGGACCTGTCCCAGCTCTGGGGCAGCTGCCTCCCACCCCCATGCCCTGATCAGCTGAACAGGTCATGGGGATGGGAAGCAGCTGCTTGGGAAAATGGACAGTTCTTCCACCCCCTTCTGCTTGGGCTGACTGGGAGCAAGTTTCTCCCAGTCAGCTGTTGGTCAGCTGTCTATCTGTGCTACTTCGCAGTAGCTACTGTATGGTTGACCTACTACCTGTAGATGCAGGCATCTGCATCTACAGGTAGTAGCCAACTACACAGTAAACTAATTTACAGTGCAATAAATGCTGCACACATGTAGACAGTGACACTTTATAGTGCAGTAGATTAGTCTACTGAACAGTAAAACATCTCATGTAGATGCATCCTATGGCACTGAAGCTAGCACTAGTACATACTCTTTGAAGATATAGAGTGAACAAACTATTGAATTCCCAGTTGTCCTCCATGTTTCCAGTAAATTTCATTTCCAGCGTTTTTTACCCTTTCATTCTTCCAATCGTGGTATATTCTTAGTTTGTGTTATTCTCATAGTTTCATAGTTTCATAGATTAAGGGTCGGAAG
>NW_017729032.1:113860096-113878125 GCF_001723915.1 Gavialis gangeticus
AAGTTTTGCCTGTCAGCAGCCAGAGGTGCAGGGCCCCAGGACCTAGAAACCCTGGACCTATCTCCTTGATAGCTTGCAGGCTTCATGGCCTCAGCAGGGGCTAGCAGAACTGCAGCTTTCACCTTGCTGCAATTTAACACACACAGTGTCACCCATGTCATGAGTTTTGCTTGTTCGCAGCTTGAGGTGGAGTTTTCCCCAAACACCTGCACCTATCTTCTTGAAACCTGGCAGGATTTGTGGCCTCAGCAGGGGCTAGCATGCCTGCAGTTTTGTCCCTGCTGTGGCTTAACATATACACGGGACATTAGCTTTCCTTTCAGGATTTTGGGGTACAGTTTCACCAAACTCCCTGGACCTATCTCCTAGAAACATGGCAGGCTTTGTGGCCTCAGAAGGGGCTAGCATTTCTGTAGTTTTGACCCTGCTGTGGCTTAACACAAGTTTGGCTCTTAAGATTTTGGGGTGCAGTTTCTCTGAACTCCCTGCACGTGTCTTCTTGAAGCTTGGCACACTTTATGCCCTTAGAAGGGGCTACCATTTCAGCAAGATTTATCCAGATCTGGGCAGAAACGACAAAGTTATAGGCTGTTTAACCTTCCCCATTCAAGGCTGTTTCAACCATATCTGTTTCATTTTGATTTTGCTGTTTCAGCCTCAAAACTGGTCAAAACAGCATTCAGACAAAACTGGTGGAGAAATTTGCACAGCCCTAGTGCCAGTACCACAGCCTTGGGCCCTTCCTCCATGGGACCAGGGGCCACAGTGACCCCAGTGGGCAGCAGCCTCATGCTGTGACCATCTGGGCCAGTGTTCCCTGAGGGTGGGTGTTTTCCCCTATGGCTGCCCCAGTGCAGGGCCAGCATCCCCATGGGGTATGTCTGGGTCCTCAGAAATGTGGCATGGGGGACAGCAGAGGGGCCAGGCCCAGGTTGGTGGCAGCAGGTCTAGGGTGGGGACCAGGTAAAAGGCTCTTGCAGGCAGGAGGTGCCAGAAGACCTCTCCCAGGCCCAGGCAGGAGTGAATACCTCCTCCCAGGCCAGTACCAGGCCCTGTAGGGCAGCAGATGAGACCCAGGGGCTGAGGCAGTGAGAGGTATGGATGCAACTCCCAGGCCCAGGAGTCTGCTAGGCCCAGGGGTCTGTACAAGGCCTAGTGGTTGGCATCCTCAACCTCCATTGCCTGGGACTGGAGGGCTACATGCTGCCAATCAGCTCAATGCACTCTTGCTCCAGGGTTTCCATCCATGCTGAGTGCTCCCACTGGGCCCAGTTCCATGACTTCTCCCAGGCAGTCTCCCAGACAATACCCTCTGCCTACCAGCCTTGCTTCCACACCTCCCACTATTCTGCCACCAGCACCAGCTGCTGGAGCAGGACAGTCATATCCAGTGTGTGCCATTGGCATAGATGGCACATCCAAATGGCTGTAGTGCTGTGTGGAGGCAACCCAAAGCCCACATCATTGCTGGGGCTGGTGGGCTCTCCCCTGCACCCAGATGTTGGCCCAGCCAAGGCAAAAACCCAGGGACTATAGTAAGTTGGCCAGGCAGGCCTGGGCCCAGGCAGCCACTGGCCAAGCTCCACATCCCTGTGCACTCCCCTAGGGCTGGAGGCCTGCTGGGTACTGGCCACAGGCAGCCTGCCTACCCTGCCCACTTCCCAGGTTAGGACAAGTCATGCTGTTGGCAGCACCTGTTGTCATGGCTCCAGACCCCAATCCCCACCTCTGCCCCTGTAGGCCACCTTCTGTGCTGCTTCCCAGCCCACGCCATCCAGACTCAGTGTGTGTGGTGCTCCCAGACACCTGTGGTGAGGAGCTGGCTACACCCCTGCCCCTGTGGGGGCTTCTCTAGGGAGGCATCCCAGGGCTGCCCCCCCATGCCACCACTGTGCCCCAAGCAAGCCTCTATTGTATGTAACCCAGGCAGTGTACAATGAGTTCTTTGTGCCAGCTAAGGGGTGCCTGAGCCACTATGCCTTGCTGCTGATAATCTCCTGGTGCCCCAGGCACACCTGTGCTCCTGGTTTGGGACCCTAAGCTATGATGGCTCAGGGGGCAAGCCTGGACTGCCCCACAACCTCTGCCACTGCCTGGAGGGTTACCTGTGGTAGTGCTGCACAACCCTGCCCCTGCTCCCTACCGCGGCTGAGGAGAGTATTACTGATGGCATGAACACTTTCAGGGTGTAAGAGGACCATGCCCACTCAGCAGCAGGGACGTGGGCTGTTGAATAAAGTCCTGAACTGTGTTCTGCCTCTCTGTGTGCTGTAGGGGATGAAACCTGAGGCCTAGACAGTGCAGCTAGGTCAGGAAGGGAGAGTGGGGAAATGCCAGGCCCAGCTGCAAGGACTGGGATCAGGGACAGGCACAAGGGTGTAGACTGGGAGGGCCCTTCTCCAGTGAGGGACTTACCACATGTCTAGGATTGGCGCTCATTGCAGGCCTCCCCATCAGCAAAGGTGACTGGCTGCACCTGTTGTCCATGGCCCAAGTTCCACAGCAGGCTGGGACCCAGCTAGGGATTTCATAAATGTAGGTGTTCAAGTTCCCACCCCACTCAAACTGCCCCAGCACCAGAGTGCCACCCCAGAGTATCACAAAGTCACCTACCTCCTCCCTTGTCTAGTTGGGAGCCAGCATTGTTGGGACAGGTGTGTGCACCTGAGTGGGGCTAGGGCTCAATGGGGAGGATGGTGAGGACATGATGTCCTGCATTGCTTCTCTGGGCTCCTGCATGGCAGTTCCTGTGATGCCAGCCCTGGAGAGTTGCTAGCACCACCCAGAGCAGGGGCATGGCCAGGGACTGGGAGCCACATGGCAGAAGCACATCACCAGAGGACCAGCAAGGACATGAGACACCACTGGGAATGAGCCCCAGCAGGGAGTAGGTGCTGGCCCTGTTGCCAGAGACAGCCAGCCAGCAGCCCTAGGTAAATATCAAGGTTAGGCAAGTGGTACAGCAAGCTGCAGCCCATTTCAATACTCATCTGTGGCCAAGTAGCAGCTCTGGAGAGGAGACAGGCCAGGCAGATACAACCTATGTTCTGCCCAGGGGGACACACAAGGCCTGCAGTGGGCCTAGGGATTGCACAGAACCCACCATCTTCTGTGTAGTGTGCCCCAAGGCACAAAATGACTTCAGGCTTTTATAGCCTGTGGCTAGGGACTGCCAGAGAACAGCCCAGCCCTGTCCCAGGACAGACTTCCAGCCAGGAGCCCTGTGGCTGGGCTGAGGCCAGCCCCCTAGTGCCAAGGCAGACTAAACTAAACTTATGGCTGGGTCTTGTCCATGTGTGCATTAACTAATTACTGCACATTAACTAATCGTGACTAAATTGAAAAAACACAGGTATCAAATTTAGTCATGATCAGCCATTTTTATTGTGCAGTAAGGGTGTGCATGTGTAGATCTGCACCCTTACTGTGCTATAAACTAGATTAAGAAGCATTAACATGTCTCATGTAGATGTGCCCTATGTGTACATAAAAGAGTACTACTGCTTGTTAGTTTTAAACCTTTCTCCTGATAATTTCAATGAATGCCCCTTCCTTTTAGTATTCTGGGACTTGGTAACTAACAGATCCCTGTTCATTTTCTGCATGTCCTTCACCATTTTATAGACCTTTATCCTATCCCCCTCAACCTTCTCCTTTCCAAAAGAAATAGTTCATTTCATTCAATGCAATATTTTTATCCCATTGTACATGTACACAGAGGTATAATATTTCGGGGTCACTCAGAACCATGTTTTTGTTTATTTATTTATTTTTAAATTCTTGGCGTGAACTTAGAAATCAGTTTATCAAGCAGCCCTAAATGTGATGGCAAATTAAGCTCTCAGCCACTGATCCTGTGCCTTGAACTCTACAGGATGCTGCTTGAGTCTGCCTGTTTTGTAAGTTCAATTCCTTAGTATGGAACTATGCTAGATTATTACACTGTGCTAGATTATCACTAGCCTTTTGGAGTCATTCAAGAGAACAAGATATTAGAACCCTTCTTTGTGCATACTATCCTTATTAAGCTTGCAGCAAGAAAGTAAATGGGGATTTGGGAGTTCTTGCCATCCCCACTCATTCTACACTGCTGCATGGGAAAAAAAACCCCAGAAAATGGAAGCAGTTTTTATTCCTCCCCCCACAAGGAACTGGCCAGCAAACTACACCAGCTACCCTACATGGAACCACATACTCAGTACTGGAATTTCTTTCATGATACAGGGACAAACAAGACCACAGAGAGTGGGCATGACACTAAAATATTATTCATAAAGTTTCTGTATGTGATTGAAGGTAATTTTGTTTTAAAAAGAAACATGGAAAAATGTGTTCACTTAACAGCTTGCAAAATGTCTTTTTAAAAAAGACCACAAGCTGTTGGAATTACAGAAATAGAAAAAGATTTCAGAAGCAGGAAGTTTATAAGGTTTTTACATTCATGAAATGCCTAGAAACAGGCTTTGTAATGGAAACAGTGACAGACCATAAACTATAGCAGTACTATAATAGTGGAATATAGCAAGTTAGACTGTTTTGCAGTAGGTCACTAGGAAGAAAATGCTTTTTTCCCCCCCAGAATTTATTGCCTCTCTGCAAAGTTTGATAAGCAATTATTTTTAAACACTATAACTTTCCGCTTTGCAAAAAGTAAATCATTAAAAAGTTGTATGTTTGGATCATCTTACCCTTCAAAAACAACAATTCTTGATATACATTTCCTTTTTATCATCATTGTTAATAACACTGGAATTTAATCAGAAGGGTTTTTTTTAACATTTACAGTGAAATTTTCTAACAGTTAATATAGACAGCCAATTAAATTCTAACTACAAGTTATTTACGGTGAAGGCTGAATGGTAGGTTTATTGTGTCCATAATTCACTGCCAAACCTTGTCATGTTACTCTATGTCATTTGAATAAGTTTAATCTATAGCAGTGTCTTATTAAATAAGATCTTACTGGGCACATCTACACAAAATGCTAACTGTGCAGTAGCCTAACAATGCTGTGCAGTAGTGCATCACAGCACAAACAGTGCTAATATTCTACTGCACAGTATTATTAGGCTACTGTGCAGTAGGACTGTGTGAAATTTCGCCAGCTGTTTCATTTGGACACTGTTTTGACTTGTTTCAAGCTCAAAACAGTGAAATAAAAAAAAGGGTTTCTAAACAGCCTTAAAACAAAATGAAGGCAGCTGAAACATTTTGAAAGTTTCAAAACATTTTGAGTTTTGAAACTGAAGCTAGTCTTGCCTGCAGGGAAGCAGAAAGCAAGGAGAGGGAGGAGGAAGAGGGGGGATAGACTGCTTTGACATTCACTGGGTAGCTGGTCAGTGACTGTGATCCATCCCTGAGGTCTCTTCCAATCCCAGTGCTATGGGAGAGGGATTGAAAAACAACATAAAAAGCAGCATTGTTTGAACTGGCTGCTTTCTGCCTTGGTGTCAGTTACTGAAATATCTTCCAGAAGCTCAGGAATGTTAGACAACAAAGACTACTGCTATCATTGGTTTGATTCCCTACTTGCTAGGCTAGCAAGTGTGATTCCACAATACCTTTTGCTTTCTTTTTAGACCGTTTTATTTTATTATTATATTCATTGATTTATTCTTTTCAATTTCATAATTATATTGCATATCATACTATAGAATGTATAGAGGAAAGTACATAAACATTTATATATTTTTCTTTTTATACATGTATATGTTGGATATTATATTATAGTATTTATATAGGAAGGCACATATGCATTTATATATTTTTATAAAGACAAGACACTGTGAAACATGCCATGAAGCATGCTGGAAAGGCAGCTGTCAAACCTTCTGGGAGGGGTAGAAAATGGGGTAGAGGGAGAGGTGTAAGTCCCCCCACCTCAAACTTAGATGCAGCCTCTTTGCTACAACAAGCAGACATGAGGCTTCCGTTGGTACAGGCAGCAAGGAGAGGGAAGAGTGCCAGTGCCACTGCCTGTGCCTGATTCTGTATCCCATCTAAGAGTACCTGTCATAACCCCCCCACCACATACAAACCATGACAAGAAGCAACAGCACCAGCACCAGCATGACAGTCTCCTTCACCCCCATTTCGCTTCCCATGCTGAGCCTTCCAGTGCTAGAGGAAAAGCTGAATATGGATCTGAGTGCCATAGCAAGGGAAAGTCTGGGGAAAGATGGGGACTCAGCTGAATTTTTATTCCACACCTCTTAAGTTTCCCCTACAGCCACGTCTTCTTCCCCACAAGAAACATCAAAGGAGGCTGAAGTAGAGGTTGCGGAGGCAAGCGGCTCAGCTGAGTCCACTTCTCCTGTTACTGTGCCTCTGCCTGCTGAGGAGGTGGAAACTGAAGCATCCGCACATGTTCCCACACCCCAGAAGCAAGTGGGTAATGTGGTCTGGAATTATTTTGAGCTGGCAGATAATCCCACGTATACTATCTGCCTGCACTGCTGAGCCAAAACCAGCTGGGGCAAGGGAACAAACCACATGAGCACCACAGGGATGCTGATGCATCTCTGCAGGCACCACCCCCTTGCCAGTGCAAGTGTGCCCAAAGGGAAGTCCCTGTCTTGTTCCAGAGCCCCCATGCCCCCAAAGCAGAGACAGGCCACCCAAGAAGAGTGGGGGAAAGGTAGGCAGAAATGGGGGGCATGTTGCAAGGGTGAACAAGATCACCCAGAGCACTGGGGAGATACTTGCTGTGGATGGCTATCCCTTCTCCTTAGTTGAGTGGCCAGGGTTCAGATGTCTCATGGTGCTTGTGGCCCCATCCTACCAAGTGCCCACATGCACCACCTTTAGCAGGACAGTGTTGCCCTCCCTGTATCAGTACTTGAGGAAGGAGCAGTGCAAGGCAGGTCCGCAGGTAGCCTTACACTTCACCTCAGACATCTGGAGCAGCCGGGATGGAGATCATGCCTACCTCTCCCTCACAGGGTACTTGTGCCATCAGTCAGGCCATTGGTGAGATCACCTTTAAGCTGAGGTGCTGGATGAGTCCCACATGGCAACAAAGATCATGGGGGCCATGAACCTCTTCATGCAGGGGTGGCTCATTGGAGAGGGCGAGATCACTTACGGGTTCATAGTCACCAACAATGGGGCTAATATGGTTATAGTGTCATAGTTTCATAGAGACCTCACTGGGGCACACTACCATGTCACATAGAGGCCTCAGTGCAAGGGAGGGCATTCCTTAACACACACACAAAGTCACACGTCATGAGTTTTGCTTGCCAGCAGGTTGAGGTACAGTTTCCCAGAAACCCCTATACCTATCTCCTTGAAACTTGGTAGGATTCATTATCACAGAAGGGGATACCATTCATGCTGTTTTTATTCAAATCTGCCAGAAAATTACAATGTTATAGGCAGTTTCATGCTCCCCCATTATAGCCTATGGGCAAAATGTCAAAACAGTGTCGAAACAGAGAAATTTCAATGAAACAAAATGGGACAGTGCTTTCAAAATGAAACAAAACTTAAAATGAAACACTGTCCTGCTGACATGATGAAATGGAAGTTGAAATGTAATAGTGCTGTTTTGCACAGCTGTACTGCACAGTAGCATCACTAAAAAGGCTTTTCCCAGCACTACTCTGTGGTAACTCTACTTACTGCACATTAATTTAGTACTTGATTATACAAGTACTAAATTTAATGTGTAGTAACCACTGCATGTTAATGAATGTGTAGACATGCCCATTCTTGCAAAAATAGAGCTCTTAATTATAGCAATACCTGATTATGAACTGCAGATCCTATTTGGCTATCCCAGTCACTTTTCAAACACTAAGATCTACTGCTTGATTTTTTTTTCTCTAGAAACACTCCATGAATCACAACTAGCACAATACTTTTTAACACACAATATTCACAAATATTATTCAGTCTAATTTTCAACTTCAGTATTATAATAATTCTGATGTACTATAGAAATACAGCAACATACTGTATATACGTTGAGTTATAGCAATTTGTTTACACAATTACATAGCAAGTGTCTCTGTTTCTCTTTTATGGGGTCAGTTTTCTATATGGATTTCTAATTTTAAGCAAAACTATAGCTTCCCAACCCAGGAGAAAAATTAGAACGGGAAAACAGTCACTCTAAAATTGCACATCTAATTTATAATCACAAAAAGTTGTGTAAATTAAAAGAGCCGCAGGGCTTCTGACTTTTACAAAACCTTCCCTTAGTATTATTATGTGCCAACATAATAATACTAAGAAAAGCAACCACTAAGAACTCAGGTAGATGAAATCATTGTCCATGGTATAACTGTCCATAGTATAGATAAATGTAGTTCACTTCATCCTCTTCATGAAATGCTTTTCTACATTGACATTTGCAATGCTGGAGGACAACAACTCTCCAGTGAACTGATGTTAGATATTGGTTCAGCTATACCAATTCTGCCAGAACCCATTTACCAGCTTACAAAACCTAAATTACATTGGGAGGCTTATTTGAAGAAAGCAATCCTTGTACTTCATTGCCCTAGTTTAATGCACTGCTGACTCATAAAACTTGTGTATCTGCTGAATTCTTTGAAGAAGTCTATTTTTAGAAGCTACCAACCACTGGATTGGGAAAAAAAAATCTTCATCGTCTGATGGAGGTGTTCTTCTAAAAAGAAATGGAGCAGAATTAAAACATAACTAAAGATGAATATGGATATTTATAACAACATATTTTGAAAAACACTATTTTCATGAATGTTTTTCATCCCCCTCAATACAGTATGTCAGCAAGCTCCCATTATAATGTTCAGTAACTTTTTTGGCAATCTGAGTTAACTTATAACACTCCCATTGTTTGCAGTGAGATTTTGAAATGCAGAAGGAATTTCTAACATCCTTAGATTCATAAAAGGAAACACCATATTTAGGGATATACATCACTTATACACAGTTAAAATTTGTCATTTCCCTTTTCTTGATTTTAGATTTCTGGGAAAATTTGCAGCTTGCTTTAAATCCCCTGCCCCACTCCCACAAACTTCTTTTTTTTTTCTTTTTTAAGCACATGGAAAGAGATCCATGAGAAGGACCATATAGCATTTGTTACAAGTTCAGAAAACTCATATAATTGATCCCTAAGGTCTCTCTTAGTGTTGTGTTCCTAAGTGTCTCCATTCCTAAGTTGAGGCAGTCTTCTGAATATCCTCAGAACATAGTGGACTACGTGAACAGAACACATATTCACCCTTTGGGGGCGGGGGGGACTGGGTCCTGCCATTTTTAAACCAATTTATGTGTGCCAAACTTCTGTTCTGTCATGGGTTTCCAGTCACTTATACTGGTAAAAGTGTAATGTCTGAACTTGGCAATAGTGGTAGACAAAGCCTTGTCTGGGATGATATAGTAAGGGATGGTCCTGCTCTGAGCAGAGGGCTGAGTTTGATGACCTCTAAAGGTCCCTTCCAAACTATTTTTTTTTATAATCCTATGATAGTGCTGGGACTCATTTTTCCTATGGAATAAAAGCTGTAATAACTTTTAGAAGAAGAACTGATGTTATCAGGGTGTTTTTTATGAAGAACAGAAGACAGAAAAAAGATAGACCAGAGATACATATAGACTAGGGAGCCATGTAGAAAAGGCCAGCTGCCTACTTACATGTATAACATTTCAATTACAAGTTTTATAAATTGTGTATTGTCAATTAAAATGTCTAGTATGTTATCTGGTATGTGTATTTCAGAGATACAAAATAGCATCAGAAAAGAAGCTGAAAATAGTAAATAAAAGACTCATAACTCAGACTAACTAAAGATTCCAGAAAAGTTAATATTTTCAAGAAAAGCATCATGAAACTGGAGAAAGTGAAAGCAAGTATTAGAACTATACTATATCATGAGTGTAACAAACAAAAATGATAAACAACTCTAAACAGCACTATTGTTTCTATTAGCAGGTAAAGAAGATATTTAATAGTTTTCAGTTTCAGGATGCATCATATAAAAACAAATATAAATCATAATGAATAAATTTTAGGCTGTGCTTTAAGGACAAATATTCTATATGAAGGGAATTTGTTTTTCTGAAGTTCAGCAGATGGAGCAAATCTAGACTCAGTATGTGACCGAGTTAAAACTGGCAACATAAACTTGTAAAGTTGAGGAAGTGTGTGAATTCCTGATTAAAGACTAAATTGTGTTTGGCATGTATCAGATTCATTACATGCATGTTGTTGAGGGAGACATTTAACCTTGGAACACAATGCTTACATAAGTAGAGGAAATGAGGACAAAACAATTTAAAAGACTAGGTGCAACAAATCACATATTGATAAGATGTTGGGGTGACCCAAGAGCCCAAGCTTCTCCCCTATTTTTTGGGTGCATGTCTTAGGGGATATACCACACAACCTTAGACCAGAGACCTTCACAGCTCCAGTGGTGAAACTCTGCCACTCATTCAGGTTATCATCAGGGATCCTGGTTTTCTGTTTCCCACAGAAAATAAGGAAAACTGAAGATTTTCCCCTTTGAAGAAGGAAAACATGGGCTTCCTCTTTTGCAAACAGTAATCTGCAGGCTGGCAGAGTTCCAGCCTGCAAGATCTACATGCAAAAGGGTATGAAGCCCCAAATCCTGTCCAGAGGGACAAGGGGTGGGGCCTGAGAATATGAGATAGCCAGGACTGACTCAGACTAATTTTCCTTCCTGAGGTTTCTGGGCAAGCAGGGATTTGGTGGGCTGGACTCTAGGAGTGAGGAAGATAGATAGGGGTCCCTCTGGGTTGAGTGAGGGTCATGATTCCAGGGAGGCCAGGGCCTGCAGGGAGAGCTGACAGAGCAGGCAGTGGGTAGGGCATGGGTGTGTAGGTGGCAATCACTCTGTCCGGCAGGCTGCCTCATCCCACTGTGGCTCATCCCATATGGATTGGGGATGGGGGCATTGCTCAGTTGATGTGGCAGTGTCAGCAGCTTATCATGGGAAGAAGACAGGGAGGGAGTACATGCTCTGTCCCTTCCTGCCAAGCCAGGTGCCTTTGGGACAGGGTTGGAGGCTCAGGGTGCTGCCCAGCTGCGGCAGTGCCCAAGGCCAGGACACTGAGGGTGAGTGTTGCACATCCACTGTGCTGGTGGCTCGTAATCCACTGATCACCACACTACTGCACCACATCCTGCTTGCTGGTGTCTGAAGCAGCTGCTGCTGGCAGCTGTCCTGGGGCTAGCACTGGAGGTGGTGGCTGGAGGTGGTGGTTTGAAGTGCACTGCTTAGTGGGGTGCGAGGAGGGGAGTAGAGAAAAGGAGTGGCATGACTAGCCCACATGCTGTCCTGCATAGCTCACAGCCTTTCCAACCTTGCCACCTGGGGTGGAAGGCGGGGAGCGTCCTGGTCTTGGGAACCACTCAGGGGCATTATGATGGGCTGGGGGAGAGGGGTGGAGGTGGCAGCAGGAGGAGTCAAGCATGAGTAAGAGAGAAAAAGATGGGAAGGTGATTCAGGTAGAAGTGGCCTCCAGAGCTGGAGCTAGAGCACTCCCTGGCCTGTTAAAGCACCCTGTGCAGGGGGAGGCTTTCCTGGAAAGGAAGAGGCTTGCCAAGCCAGAGGCCCAGCCCAGTCCCTGTCCCAGGAAGGGAATGGGGATTGCCCATGATAAAAAAAAAAAATCAAACATCAAAATATGTAAGTATTTAGGATATATTTTATTATAATGATTGAGGCAATTTCTTTAAAATTGCAAATATATCACTAAAATATTATGTTGATCTGGTAGATAGATAGATAGATAGATAGATAGATAGATAGATAGATAGATAGATAGATAATGTTTTATTGATATATTTACAATTTTAAAGCAATTTGGAAGCCTTTCATTTAATCATGGAAAAATGCAGATTTGGGGGTTTTAATCAGAGAATTTGGGAATATTTTAATCAGACAATTTTGGATTTTTAAACACAGAAAACTAGGATCCCTGGTTATAATTCTCGGTTTGCAAAAAGAAAACACATCCCCCTTCTGAGGAAGAGGAATACCCGAAGCATCAATCACTTCTGGATCACACTTGCCATAAATGATTAGAAAGGCAAAATAGGAAAAAGGATTTATTACAGAAAAGTAAAGCATGCAAGCAAAAGCAATTATACGTTGAGAGAATGTAAGGGATAAATAAAAAGTAAAAAATGTAAGTTCTCACTCAGATTCTTTATCTAAGAACAACTCCAGAGTACTCCCATGTAAAATCTAGGGGATAGCTCTGTCAGGCCTTCAGTCATTGCAGATGTAGTTACGGATCTTCTGGAAGGGCTAGACATTTTTAAATCTGCAGGTCCAGATGCCCACCACCCAAGGGTGTGGAGGGAGCTGGCAGGGGTTATCGCAGAGCCCTTGGCCCAACTATATTAGCATTCATCGTCATCTGGTCAGGTGGTGGGGGATTGGAAACTGGCTAATGTAGTCCCAATTTTCAAGAAAGGAAGGAAGGAAGGAGGACCAAAGTAACTATAGACCTGAAAGCTGACCTTGGTGCTTGGGAAGTTCTTGGCGAAAATCATCAAGAAGCACATCTGTGGGGGGCCATCAGGGGAGATCATGCTCAGGGGCAATCAGCATGGGTTCATCAATGGCAGGTCCTGCTTGACCAGCCTGATTGCCTTTTATGACCAAGTAACTAAATTCTTTGATGATGGTGTCACCGTGGACATAGTCTTTCTAAACTTTAAGAAGGCCTTTGACACTGTCTCTCACCTCATCCTCATCAATAAATTAAGCAACTGTAGCATTGATGCCTACACAGTTGGATGGGTAAAAAATTGGCTGATGGAGCACACCCAGAGAGTAGTGGTGGATGGGTTGTACTCAACCTGGTGATGTGTGAGCTGTGGGGTACCCCAGGGCTCAGTCCTCGGGTCCACACTGTTTAAAATCTTCATCAGTGACTTGGACTTGGAGGGGGTGGAAAGCACGCTGTCCAAGTTTGCTGATGACACTAAGATGTGGGGCGAGGTGGACACACTTGAAGGGAGGGAGAGGCTGAAAACAGATTTAGACAGACTACAAAAGTGAGCAGACGAGAATAGGATGGGTTTCAACATAGATAAATGCAGGGTTCTGCACCTTGGGAGAAGGAATCTGCAGCATACATACAGGCTGGGGAGTTCCCCTCTTGAAAACACAGAGGCAGAACAGGATCTGGGAGTCATTATTGACTCCAAGATGAACATGAGCCACCAATGCCAGACCGCAGCCAGCAAGGCCAGCCATACCTTGTAATGCATCCAAAGATGCATCTCAAGCCAGTCCAGAGAGGTGATACAATACTCCCCCTCTACGCAACTTTGGTAAGGCTGCAATTGGATGCATCCAGTACTGGGTGCCACACTTTAAAAAGGATGTGGCCAGCCTGGAAAGAGTTCAGAGGAGGACCACCCATTTGGTGAGAGGGCAGCAGGACAGGCCCTATAAGGAGACACTGAAGGACCTGAACCTGTTTAGCCTCAGCAAGAGGAGGCTGAGGGAGGAACTGGTGGCTGCCTACAAACTCATTAGGGGAGATCATCAGCAAATAGGAAGAGCCCTATTCTCCCCAGCACCACCTGGGGTGATGAGGAACAATGGTAATAAACTGATGGAGAATAGATTTAGGTTAGAGATCAGAAGGCAATATTTTACAATTAGGGTGGCCAACATCTGGAACCAACCGTCCTTGCCCCTACCTTGGGCAAATTCAAGACGAGGTTGGATGATCACCTGTCTGGGATCTTGTGAACCCAGCATTCATTCCTGCCTGTGGCAGGGGGTCAGGTTAGATGATCTATTCAGGTCCCTGCTGACCCTAGCTACTATGAAACTATGAAAATAAATAAATACATAAATAAATAAATGAAATTAATTTCACAGTATGAAATAGTTATACATTACAATGAACTTCCAATAAACTACAGATTAGTTTAATTCTACAGTGACTGTAGACAAACCAAGGAAAAGTAAATAATTATATACTTGTTTTGAACAATGTATATATATTTTCAATCTCCCATGAAGGCAGACAGCACTAGCCTGTTAGCAAAAACTACAGTTTTCACTGTCTTACATGTCAATGGGTTTGGACAAGAACTACCAAATGACCAAAATTCTAGACTGTGCATTGAGCATCCCATTCATCAGGTACTAGTTTAACCAGTTTCCTTTTGGTATTTGTTTAGCTCAAGAAGCATATCAAAGAGTGGTACAATAGACTTTTGAAGGTCTGGAATGTATTGCATGTTATATAGGCAATCTCAGTGAAACAGCAGAAAATACTAGGCTAAAAAGGTTTAGAAAATATTCAGGGAAATGTTATGAATAAAATTGGTGACTAAGAACAAATGCAAAGTGACTCTCATGGAAAGAACATATTTAACAGAAGAAGTAAAAGATGATAATAAATGCTGAAATAACTCAAATATCCATATAAAACTGCAAAGGTAAATTACAGCAAATGTTGGTAATGATTCTTACATAGGCACATTTATTCTGCGCATACTAATAACAGTTTCTTTAAAGAAATTATTGTCAGGGGGAGGTTTCATCTCCCTGGATTCCAAAGCATGAAATAGTATATAAAGAAGAGTGATGCTAAATGATTTTGAATACAAAGGAGCAGTTACTGTGCCAGTGGATACTAGTTCACCTGGATTAGGATCTATAGTGCTGCAGAGCGGGGTTTCCATTCCTTATGTTTCTAAAACTCTGATTAAAACACTTCAGAACTTTGCACAAATGGAAAAAATAAAGGCTAGCAATACTGTTTGACTGTATTCAATTTAATCAGTGTACCTACTGAAAAAACCTATATTTTTGGAAAGTCTTTGGTTTCCTCCACCAAGGATTCAAAGATGGTTGCTCAAACTCCAAAAATATCAACAGGAAGTTGTATAGGGACCATATAAATGGTTACCAACTCCTTATGTTCTATCTAGAACATATTGGATGATGTAGGGGTAAATTCAGAGGATGTTTCAGTATATTTCACAATGTTCTGTTTTGATATGAAAACAGAAATGTGTGGTATCTCAAGTGGCAAATGATGTGTTTCTCCAAAACTTAAGGCAAACTATTTTGCAAAGATAATCAAACAAGAGATCTGAATTAACAAAGAATATCAATAGCTGTTGGTCTTACTTCAGAGGGGCTCAAAGCCTAGCCTGCAAGCCAGATCCAGCCCATAGAGTTCCTGACAGGTCTGTGAGTATGCCCATGGGCCATGGCCCTACACACCAGATTTGGCATGCATAATGATGTGGACTCTGATCCTAGTATGTGGGTCCCCACAGTTGGGGCACATATAACATGACAGAAGTGCTGTGAACTGTGGGGCCTGATTCTTGCATACAAGCCTGGGTGGAGGAACAGTGGTGCTCCAGAGTCCTGATCCTTGTATGCAGAACCTGATAAACATCGCATGGGACCATAATCCACTCAGTTCTTGAATCCAGAGCTGGGTGTAGGTGGTGCATGGTAAAACAGGGCTAATTCCAGCAGCATAACTGGGAAGAGATGATGTGGGGTCCTGGGGCCCCCATCCTAGAACGCAGGGGTGGGTAGGAGCAATGTGGTCCAGATTTGGTTGTACAGGCCTGATCCTGGGGCATCCAGCCTGTAGACTTACCCCAAACCACTCATTTTGCCTACAGGCTGAAAAACTGAGGAGCGCTGTCCTACAGAAAAAAAGTAAGGGCCAGATTCTATTCCATATTTTTGGCATTTAAGTGGTTTTAGGCACCCAAGTAAATCCATCCTATTCCAATACTGAAAATCCTTTAATACAGTGGTTGTCAACTGGGCGGGGTATGTGTATGTATAGGAGTACATTAAAAGGTTGTAGGGGGTATGCAGAATGAATGAGAAAAAATTGGTAGAAGTTCACCGATACATAAGTCCCATCAGATGGGCACCAATATAAGGAAAACTGACAGTACTGGCAATCAGCCATTTTTGGTTGATGCGGCTGATAATGTGTCCAATAAATGCCCTGTGCATGTGCTCAGATGCAGCACAGCACACGAGTGGCCAGGAGCACAGCCTGGCAGCATGGAGAGCAGCTGGGTCCAGCTGGTAAGTCTGTTGTAAGGGAAGGGATGGTGGGGGGGAAGACAGATTGAGATCCCAACAGTGAGGGAGGGAGTGGGGCTGAGGCAGGAGCAGGTGCTGAACAGCTGGTGTGGGGTGGGGCACAGGACAAAGCCACTGCTCATCCTGGGGATTGGGGGGATGGCTCCCACCTCTATGCATACCCCGGAAGGCATGGGGGCATGTTCCCCTGGGTCTGCATGAGGGGTGAGCATGGGCTGACACTGCAGGCTGGGACCAGGGGTGGCACTAGATTCTTTCCAATGCCAGAGGAGGGGCTGGGCTGTACTGAGGGCAGGCGGTGGCAACAATGAGAGGTGGATTTGGGGAGGTTATGGCAAATTATGGGGTGGCTGCAACCCGCCATTTTTTCCCTCCAGCTCCACCACTGCCCAAGTGCAACCCAGCCCAGCTCCCCCACCAGGAAGAGCCCAGCACCACCCTGGCCCCAGCCCACAGCAGCAGCTCATCTTCATCCCACACAGATCTGGGGGCACATGCCCCCCATTCCCTCCTGGGGTGTGTGCAGCAGAGGGAGCTGCCCCTGCACACCACACCCTCCAGATAAGCAGTTTGCTGCTCAGTCCCATGCTCTGCTTCAGCTATGCAGTGCCTTTCCCTACCCATGCCCCTGTCCGAGCCCTGCTCCTTCCCTCACTGCAGGGGTCCTCAATCTGCTCCCCATGCCCCTTCCCTCCCCCTCATCCCTTCCCCCACAACAGACTTACCAGCCAGACACCACATATATTAATAATGCATTTAATGTTAATTAATGTACCCTGCCTTATATCACATAACTGGTAACATTAAAAACAAGAAAAATATAAAGGGGTACATGAGCCTAAACTTTGAGACTCTGGGGTACACTTGTTAAATAAGATTGAAAAGCCCTACTTTAATGCATTCTATTCTACCAAGTTCAAGTCTCTGAAAATTCATTAATGCATCTTTTTTTGTAACACGTTGTCATTTTATCCTTAAGACGGAGTCATCAAAAATCAGCAAGGAGGAGAAGGACCCACACATCTTTTGCATTAACTATTCTTCAGGGTGGAATAGAATCACACTTTGGTACCTAATTATACAAAATGAGCTTGCATTTAAAATTGTTGGAGTCATACTGCTAAAAAGTCTCAGGAAAGACATTTTCAGTATTATTCATTAAAATTACTTGGGATCTCCTATATAAAAGGAGATCTTCATTGCTGTTTATTGTCCAGGCATGTATAGTCTCATGTATAGTCCCATGAGAGAGATGAAATCTTCAGGGGAGAAAAGAAAAATGTGAAAAGGAATCCATGATACAACATGTGGTCCCAGGCAAAAGTTCACACTGTCAAATGGAATGGCAGAGAGCTTTTCAAACGGCAAAAGGCTACTTAAGAAACCTTGTTTATAGAAGAAAATTCTCTCTCAGCAAACTGGATTTTGGAACTACCTTATGAGAAGATGTCTAAGGACCATACTGCTGACTTCATCAGAGTTATTGTGACCTAAATGACTACAAGGAGAAAGAAAAACTAGCATGCATTCATATAAAGAAAGCAGAAATATTTAACTGATAAAGTCGCATAGTTTTTATCAATGTGGAAAAATAGAGAGAGTGTTAAGATTCATGAAAAAGATGCATTGAAACCTGACAACACAATTAATCACCACACTGATCTAGGATCTTAAACTGGACTGGACATATTTAAATCAGCTGGTCCTGATGTTCTCCACCCCAGAGTGCTGAGGGAATTAGCTGAGGTCATTGCGGGACCCCTGGCACAGCTTTACAAGCACTCATGGTGCTCTGATGTGGTGCCAGAGGACTGGAAGAGGGCCAATGTGGTTCCCATCTTCAAAAAGGGGAGGAAGGAGGACCTGGGAAACTATAGGCCAGTTAGTCTTACCTCAAGCTTTTTGAGAGAATTATCCTGGCACATGTCCGTGAGGGGCCAGCAGGGAAGATTA
>NW_017729032.1:113883125-113916243 GCF_001723915.1 Gavialis gangeticus
AGACAGGTTACAGGGGTGGGCGGATGAGAACAGGATGGGTTTCAACACTGACAAGTGCAAGGTGGTGCAGCTAGGGAGGAAGAACCAGCAGCATACCTACAGGCTGAGGAACTTCCTTCTCATCAGTGCAGAGGCAGAAAAGGATCTTGGAATCATCATTGATGCCAAGATGAACATGGGCTGGCAGTGTGAGGATGCAGTCAGGAAGGCCAACCATACTTTGTCATGCATCCACAGATGCATCTTGAGCAGGTCCAAGGAGGTGATCCTCCCCCTCTATGCAACACTGGTCAGGCCGCAGCTGGAGTACTGTGTCCAGTTCTCAGCGCTGCACTTCAAGAGGGATGTGGACATCATGGAGAGGGTCCAGAGGAAGGCCACTCGCATGATCAGGGGGCGGCAGGGCAGGCCCTACGAAGAGAGGCTACGGGACCTGAACCTGTTCAGCCTCCACAAGAGAAGGCTGAGAGGGGCTCTAGTGGCTGTTTACAAACTAGTCAGAGGGGACCAGCAGGCATTGGGGGAGTCCCTGTTTCTCCGAGCACTACCAGGAGTGACTAGAAATAACGGTCACAAGCTGGCAGAGAGTAGATTCAGACTAGACATCAGGAGGCACTACTTCACTGTTAGGGAGGCTAGGATCTGGGACCAACTTCCAAGCGAAGTGATGCTGGCTCCTACCTTGGGGGTCTTTAAGAGGAGGCTAGATGAACACCTTGCTGGGGTTGTTTGACCCCAGTACTTTTTCCTGCCATTGCAGCGGGTTGGATTTGATGATCTGCTCAGGTCCCTTCTGACCCTACCAACTATGGAACTATGAAACTATGGAGAAAGAGAAAGGAAGTGGTTATAGAAGAAACAGAAGGGATTTGGTGACCTGTAAGAGAGAATGAAGAGTATTAACAAATCAAACTTGTTCCATTATCCAGATTGGAAGCGCAAGAAATATCAAATCATTTTATTGACCATAGAATCTTAGAAAACTAGGGTTAGAAGGGACCTTAGGAAATCATCTAGTTCAAACCCCTGCTCAAAGCAGGATCATCCCCAACTAGACTATTCTAGTCAGGAGGCAGACCTAAAAAACCCTCCAAGGATGGAGATACTTAGTGAGAATTTTTTCCTCTAATATCCAACCTAATATCCAACCTTGCTGCAACTTCAAACTTTTGGTCCCTGGTCTGTCATCTGTCACCACTGAAAACAGTTTAGCTCCATCCCTTTTGGAACCACCCTTTGAGTTAAAGGCTGCTGTCTAATTCTCTCTTAGTTTTCTCTTCTGCAGACTAAATAAGCCCAGTTCTCTCAGCCTCTCCTAATAAGCAGGGATCCTGGTATTCTCTGATAAAAAAATCCCCAATTTTTGTATGCAAAAAAGTAACCCAAAATCTCCAATTTCCCATGATTAAAATGAAATACCACTAACACACACACACACACACACACACACACACACACCCCAAATCACTGCTTATATATATGTATTAGTGGTTTAGTATATATGTTATTGGTTTATACTAATATATGTATTAGTGGTTTCATTTTGTTCATAAAAAATGTGGATTTGGGGTTACTTTTTAAATCTGAAAACTGGGGATTTTTTTTCAGAGAAAACCAGGATCCCTGCTCATAAGTAATGTGCCCCAGCCCCTCATCCATTTTTGTTGCTCTCAATTGGAATATCTCAAACTTGTCTACATCTTTTCTATACTGGGGGGCCCAAAACTGGACACAGTACTCCAGATGTGGCCTCACTAGTGCAGTGTAGAGCAGAATAATTACTTTCCTGATCTCCTGGTTATGCTCTTACTAATGCAGTCCAGTATGGAGTCTAATATGACCAGTTCAAATAAAAAAGAAACAAAAAATGGACCTGTTATCATCTTCTATGCTTCATTTACCTGAAGGCGGCCTGATAAGAAACCTGACAGAGAGAACAAAAGGACAGGTCCTATTTAATTTCACGTGCCTAAATGGCACACACATAGCTACTTATAGGCACTGATGCAGAGTTTGGAATTTTATTTTGTTACAGGTGGAAACATAATCACCTTGCACATGAATCCGCTGGAAGTAAAATCAAGGAAGAGGAGGATGGCTCTCCCATTTTTTTAGCCCAGTAATTTAGTTAGGACACTTCTCCAGGGAGGTGAAGACTCAAGTTCTCCTAGAAGTTCTCCCAGCATTTGCTTCTCAACAAACTTCCCAATGAGGTCACAGGTCAGGCACTGTTTGGCCATCTCTCTAGCCTTCCACTTGAAGCTGGCCCTGTGGATGCACAACAGAGGAAAGTACATTTGGTCAGACAGTATATTACTCAGTGCCACACATGGAAGGCCCATCTGCTGGTACTTAGAACATATGGCTGGGAATCAGATCCAGAATGTCTTTGGATGGGGGTATCCCACTTTTGGGGCAGTTTCTCTAACTGTTACATAGTAGACAAAAGACTTTTCATCTTCTTTAGTTCCAGAGGGTTGTAGTGTTTGCTTAACTAGAATGCTGGGACTTGTTCAGCTCTATGCAGGTACTTTAGTGATACTGTTTTTTTACTCACTTGTCTGGCTAGAATACAGCCCTGATGAGCATACTTAGTAGGCTGGTGCAGGCAATGCTGAATTTCAGAATGTATGTAAATGCAAAAACTGCAGGCAAAAACTACATGACAGTTATTTGGTACGTTTATAGCATAGATTATATATGGGTGTGTCAACACGTCACCATACAATGGCATTGCTATGGCGCCATGTTTTAGCACTTTCTTTTGGAAGTACTAAAACATGACATAGTACATGTGGTTACTACGCTATGCATGTGGTGCAAGGGTAGGTTTCACTTCTACATTGTCACAGTGGCGCACTATACCCAGGGAGCGTGCCACTATGGTAACATTGCTGGTGATAATGTGTAAACACTTGTGATCGCTATGTCATTATAGCATGCCATATGGCTTTGTTGTGCATCACTACGTCATCATCGAGTGACATGTAGACATGCCCTATAATTTTGTATATATACATGTATATTAAAGAATCATCTTTGATCAGCTAATGTAATTATTTTTTGCAGCTTAATAACCAGACACTAATGCTTCAATGTTGAAGGTTCAGGTTTAAAATCTTTTTTGCTGATACATGATAGGGGGTGCTGTAGTTGTATAATAGATTGCTTTCCTTCTAAAATTTAGGAAATAGGCAAATAAAGGCTGCATGTGCAACATGATTCTGTCCTCTTGTGTGTCTGCATTATAATACAGTCTTTAATGGTATGATTTTCCCAAGGACTCTTGACTCATCCAATTTTTAAGATGAATGCAAAAGAGCAGGGGGGAAGGAATAGTATTCCATGGTCATTTACATTTGGCTTTTTCTAATTTTCAGGTGCTTGACTTTGTGACCTAAATCATTTATTTTTAATGTAGTTTTTTATATGAAATAACTAAGTGTTTTAGGTAAATGTTATTGAAGTTTTCACATGGAGTTATAAAGACTAAGTTATATATTTTATAGAAAAGGGAGATGTTTAATGCATTCATATTTCTGTGTGTGTCTCAAAGTAATACATATTTGCAGTTAACTGGTAACACAGAGGACTGATCTTCTATGGGAATGGGTACTTATTCAGTTATGCTTGAGCAGCTACATTATTGAACTCTCTCTGCTATATAGAGAATAAAATGATGTATGCAAAACCATTTGAACAGGCTGACAAATCCAAGGACACTAGATTTAAGGCTAATGTACATGACAGTGTGCCCTAGTGTTGCAACATCTGAAATATTAAACAGCAGTATTTTACTGTTTTCAAGACCTTCATAATAACTAGAGTAGCAAAACAGTTAAGGCACCTTGTCAAGGATCCTAAGTTCTGAGTTTGAGTTTCATTCTAAATTCATGTCACTGACTGCCCCCAGTTGACCCAGTGATAAATAAGTGCTGGTTTAGTTGGAAAGGGAAGTTAAATGCATCACCTTTTGTGTATCTATGCAGGCATCTACATGAGACATTTAACCACACAGTAGACTAATTGACTTCACAGTAAACTATCACTGCCTACATGTGCAGGTGCTTGCTGCCCAGTAAATTAGTCTACTGTGTTCTTAATATGCTACCTGAAAATGCAGGTAGCAAATTAACCGCACTGTAGTTACTGTTCAGTAGTGCACATGTTGACACAACTGGAAGTAATTTGGTCCCAGTCAGCCCCACCATCAGGGGTCTACCCTGGGCTGGCACCAGTGTCATGGGGCTTGGAGCTTCTCCATCTCCAGGGCTGAGGTGGATCTTTGCCTGCCCCAACCTGACCTCTAAAAGTCTGTGGTGACCTTGCAGGCCTGTACCATCTGTTGCCAGCTTCTGGCTACCAGGCCCAGCAGCTGTGGCCCCAGCAAGCCACAGCAGCCTGCCAAGAACCCAGTGCTGGTCCTCGGCCCAGCTCCACTGTCCCAGAAGGAGACCACAGGCCCTGTTACCAGGGATCCTGGTTTTGTCTGATAAAAGAAAATCCCCAGTTTCTCAATTTTTAAAAAGTAACCCAAAATAGACATTTTTCTGTGATTAAAATGAAGCACCACTAATAGATAGATTTATAATTGTGTTTCATTTTAATCATGGAAACGTGGATTTTGAATTATTTTTTTAATACATTTATTTTTTTATTTATTTTTAATCAGAGAAAGCCAGGATCCCTGTTCACTGTGAGGTGAGGCTGAAGTCCTGAACCAGTTCACCCAGAGTGGACACTCCAACACCCATATCTATGAGGAACTGGCAGGCCAGATGCAGGAGTGCAGGCACAACCAGATCATGGGCCAATGACATATAAAGGTCAAGGCGCTTTGGGCACAGTGGGTCAGCATCACCAACCACAACCACTAGTCCAGGGCAGCCTGCAGGACCATGCCCTTTATATGGTGCTGGACTACATCCTCATAAGGACTCTGCAAAGTTTTAATCCCTGATTCAATTTGGCAGAGATTCAGCCCAATTTGGTGGCCAAATCTCTGAATCCAAATCAAATCAGGGTCCCTTTAATCTCTCTGAATTGAATTGGAAACCTCCAAATTGATTTGGAGAGATTTAGAAAGATTTGGTGATTCGGACGTAGACATAGCTTTAAATGTTTTTTCTACATACCTCAAGGTAGCAGGTGGCTCATAAATGCTGAGATGCTGGGGCAGATGGAGCATCCCACAGTAGGATGGGGGGCTCCCCACTGCACTTGGCAGCAGACCTGGAAGTGGACCAGAAGCATTTCTGGTCCACTTTCAGGTTCACTGCTGAAGATGCAGTCCCCCACCTCTGAGCATGTCGAGGGCCCCCCCACACTCCTGTAGGATGTTCCATCTGCCCCAGCATTACAGCTTTCACGAGCCACGCTTGGTACCTCCAAGTAATGAGAAAAAACATTTAAAGCCTTGTCTATGGCTGAATAACTGATTCTCCCAATCAGCATCAAATCTTCCGATTCAAATTTTGTCAAATTGAATTGGGGGAAGAGATCCAAATCAACCACTTGAATCACTGTCCCCAAGCCAAACTGAATCCAAATCCAAATCAAATATGGCCCATTTAACACACCCCTAATCCTCATGCCCCAGGACCCTGGCCAGAGCTGCACCATGTATTTCAACATGGGTGGCCTGCCAGAGCCTCTGCCACAGCCTGGCAGCTGCAATGAGGTGTCAACAGGGGACAGGTGCTCTGGTGAGGGGCACACCAGAGAGGGTGCTCCAACACTCACAACTATAAAGTGCTGGTGGGCTTCATGCAGAAGTGTGGGCACAACTAATTGGTGCCCAGTGATGAATAAAAAGGTCAAGGCCCTGTGGGCACAGTGGGTCAGTATCACGGACCACAAGTGGCAGTCATGGTCAGCCCATTTATGCAGCATCTGGACCACAGGCCAATATGCTGGGACCCAGGCCAAAACCTCACCCTATATTCCAACACCGGAGGCCTGCCAGAGCCTCCACCATGGCCTGGAAGCAGTGGTAAGGCATCAGCGGGGGAGGGCCCTTCTGGGCACCAGGATCCTATCTTATTGTGGTCCCTGCCCCAGCATAGCCTAGCATCTCCAGCAGCTGGGCCTCATGAAAGAGCTCATAATGGGCCTCAGAGATATTATGCAGTACACAGGCTGTGATATTATGACCTGTTGGATGTTGGCTTCCATGCCATCAAGCAGGGCAATAAGGATGCCCAGCCTCCATTCAGGTACCTGAAGACACACTCTACCAGGATATGGGTCCAGCTCAGGCATCAGTTTAAATGTGTCTGGTGGTGGTCCAGCTGGCCAATGTGGAGCAACAAGAGCCAGGGGAGGAGTGGATAGGCAGAATCCCCAATAAAGAGGAGCAGGAATGCCTCCTCACCCAACCGGAGGTCCATCCAACACCCCTGAAGCAAAGCACCTAGTTTCCACTAGGGCTGGCAGGACAGAGTTCCATATCATGGAGCCCATGCTCACTTTTGTAAAGGCAATGTGGTGGTCAACAGTGGCCTGTAGCATGACAGAATGAAAGCCCAACTGTCTGTAGTAGGGGTGGTCACCACATGGCGGGCAGGTGACAGGGATGTATGTCCCATCCAGGTGCTTAATGCACTAAAGGAAACCCATGCCATTGAAACATGCCACAACCTCCAGGACATCATGCACCTGGAGCACTGCGTGCCTCAGCCCATAGGTGATGCCTAAGGGGGCCAGGGGTGATTGGCCCTCATTGGCTGGGGAGTGGAGAGCACCAGCTGGTGCCCCACCCCCTGAGAAATGCTGGTGGCAGTGATTGGCCACTGGGGGATTCCCCACTCTGATGGGTGATCAGGTGCTAGGGAACCCCTGCCCTGGTCAGCAATCAGCCACAAGCACTGGTGACACTTCCTGTTTTACACTGGCACAAGAGCCAGTAGCAATCAACCACTGGGGGACCCCCAGAGCCAGAAAGCACCAGTTTCCCAAGCCCATCCTGCAGGGTGCCATAGACCTCCAGAAAGGCCTCCATGATGGTTGTCTTCTCCAGACTGAAAAGGTGGCTGACATACCAAAGGCTGGTGGGCATGACCAGCTTGAGCAGGGCAATGGCCACCCAGGTCTCTACAGGCAGAGGTAGCCATACGGTGGTAACCTGCCATTCTAGGTGTGGGTGGAGCAGATTGAGGAACTCCTGGAAGATGGCACTGGACATCTGAAAGCTCTCCAGCCACTGCTCATCATTCCAGGTGCACTGAGTAACGTGCAGCCACCAGTAAATTCAAATTAGACATCAGGAAGTGCTACTTCACTGTCAGGGCAGCTAGGATCTGGAACCAACTCCCAAGCGAAGTGGTGCTGGCTCCTACCCTGGGGGTCTTTAAGACAAGGCTAGACAATCACCTTGGTGTGGTCATACGAGTCCAGTATTCTCTCCTGCCATGGCAGGGGGTCAGACTTGGTGATCTGCTCAGGTCCCTTCTGACCTTACAAACTATGAAACTATGGGACACCCCAGCCTTATGGGCTATATACGTGGCTCCAAACCACTCCTTTACCACACCCCAAGCCTTGAAGATGGTATTTCCACAGCATCCCTCCAAGGCCTTGGTTTCGCTCAGCCTTGGGTTATCTCTGGGCTCTCCACAACCCTGTCCCTCACAGCGCCCACACTGGTGCTGAGGTCTGTTTATCCTGAATAGTGCCCTCACTGGCGCTGGAGTCTGTGCACCCCAAATAGCATGCCCCCACTGGCACCGGGGCCCCCACACTATAGTGGGGCCCTAATGAGGCCTCTTTCCCCAATAGCCTCTCCCAATCCGCCAGTCTTATAAACAGAAATCAACATCAAGGCTATAATATAACTCAAGCCGCCCAGCTATAACAATTCGAGCCACACAGGGTATGCTCTGTTCCTCAACAGTACCAGAAGCTACACTTGCAGTCAGGCCTCTCCCCTTTGATTCCTCTGGGAGAGCTCCTCCCTCTTGGCTGCTGGCAAGAAACTGCCCTCCTGGCCTCTGGTCTGGGGTTTATATATGAGCCAGGTCCTGCACCTTCTGGTCAGCTGACTGCTGGCAGGTGTTTGCCCACAAGCTCATTCTGGCTGCCCTGGTAACCAGCAGCTGGGGCTCCCAACTGACTGCTAGAGCTCTCTCCCTAGCAGTTCCAGCCCTTAAAAGGAGCAGAACACCCTAGTGCCCTGCAACAGACACTTATATACATGCCAGACATCTGCTATGACCTGTGCTAATTAGCATGTGTCAAAGCACACTGCTGGAGCATGCTAATTAACATGCTCCATTAGCTTTCATGTCAAGTGTATTCAGTGTCCCCACATATCAAAATGGCGGAGGTGGTGCTTCAACTAAAATTCAATCAATGAGCTTTAGTTAAAGCACTTCCTGCCACCATTTTGAATTCTGGGATGCTGAATAAACATGATGCTGTTCTAACACATTCTTTAATCAGAATGGTTCTCTGAGTTGCTCTTATTCAAGCCCCCCTGCTCCCCTCAGAGCATGTGTCAAGATGACCTTTGATTTCTGGGAAACCTCCATTATAGTGAAAGACTCTGGACAACTAATATATTTTGTTTAGGCAAGAACAGAGAAATATGGGGCTTGATCACAATCTGTAAATGCCTAAATGGGAAAAAAATGAAATGGTGAAGAAAAACTTTAGCTCCAAAGGCTATTAGACAAAACATGATACTTTCAACATACTGCAGCTGAAATACCATATAAAATTCTGATCACCCTTTTTCAAAAAATACTATTCAATATGGAATAGAAAAGGTTACTAGGATGATCGGGAGAGCCTTACAAGAAGACACCTTTACACATTTTGCATAGAAAAAAGGCATGCTATTGTGCTCTCTCTAAATGCAGCAGTAAACTTCAGGAAGGTAGAAGAGCAATTTAAGCGAAAGTCAATGTTGGCAGATGATCAAACAAATATCAACTAGCTGTGACAATTTAAGGCAAGCATTAGAAGATGATTTCTAATTATCAGTGGAAAGAGATTCTGAAACATCATTCTAATAGGTCTATTTGGGACAAAAGAAAATAAATTAGCTTCAAAATGGTGTTTGAACAATTTATGAATGAGATTATAAGAAGTGGCCTACTACCGTTAGGTACTTGATTTGATGACCAAGGAGCTGCCATTAAGTTCCATGCCCCAAAACTAAAAGTAAGATATGATTATTTTTTAAAGTGAGGGCTACCAAATATTGAAACAGTTTTTCTACTTCACTTAAAGCCTTTAATTCTATGTTGGATATCTTCCTAAAGGGTACAGTATACCTTAACACAATTTATGGGCTTTACACAGATTTGGAGGTGGGAGGGGTGACATTGTGAGGCTTGTGCTTTGCAATGGTCAGACTGGATGATGATAACAGAAATCTTTTTTTTTTTTTTTTTTTAAAGAAACATACCCAGGGAAACTATTCCTGGTCTGTTAGTTTTTCATTTAAATTTATGTTTCTAAGGAACAGTTACTTTATATTAGCCAAAAACATTCTTCTATTAGTTTCACTTTAATTTGATTAGAGTATATAAAAATTGAACAAAAAGTCATTTTGATGCAAAAAAGTTTTTGTTTTCAAAACACCAAAATAAAATATTTCAATATTGTTGGAAACTTCTATGATTTTATTCCAAAATAAAATTCTTATGAAATTAAACAAGATCTCATAGTATGCATCTACAGGTACAATTAATGTGAAGGGATAAACTCTGGAGCTGCTTGAGCTGGAGTACACTACTTCCAGGTGCACATCTACATGTGCACCTGGCAAGAAGCCCTTTGAACTGGGGTGGAGCAGGTCCAGGCTGGCAGCATACTTAGGGAGTGTTGGGGGGCGAGGAGCCACAGACTCTAGGTGGCAGGGTCAGGTGGCAAAGTGGATGGCTGGGGCACAAGAGTATCAAACATGGAGAGCAATGTGGCTAGACAGCAGATAGGAGTCTGGCCCTCAGCTGCCTGGGCTCAATTTTGCCCGGATCAGTGTTTACATGTGCACTTCACTGCAGTTAACTGCCATTAAATTGTACTGTCCCCGACAGTACTATCTTATGGAAGAGTGAATTAATTTACTATGCCGTAATACCGGCATGTGTGTAGATAGTGATGCTTTACTGTGGAGCTAATTAATCTACTAATTAATCTACACCACAGTAAAGCACATGTGCAGAGGCACCCATAGTGAAGAACAACCTACAATGAATTAAATTATCTAGTAAGGTCATGTTCCTTTGTGAATGGTGGAAACAATAATATAATTTTTGGAAAGTAACATTGATATATGAAAAGCAAATGATAACTAGCTGCTTTCTGAAAACTGTAAAACAGCGCAAATTTGAAGAACAAACAAACATTAACATGGTTCAAAAGATTTCTTATTTCTGTAAGTTTTTAATATAAATCTGAGTTGCTGTAATTAAAAACTGACTAACCAAATTATTGTCTTGTAGTGCATATCCTAATAATGGCAAACAGATGCTGTTAAATCCTGAGGGGTGTTATCAGAAATGCCCAGAACTAACACAGAGAGGCATTGTATGTATATATTAATGTTAAGTTAATTCAAATTAGATACAAATGTTGGTATGCTAAAGGGACCACCTAAAGCAGAAAACATACTTATATACCTTGACTTCTATAAATATTAACTGTGTGATATGAGTCTATTTTCCTTTATATAGTAATTCATGTGAGAAAAGGAACATATATAACATGAATGACTGAAGCAAATGCAAAAAAGTAAGCATTATGTAAACAATATGCATTATACATGAACACCTCGATCTGTTTCAACAACATTTAAACAGTACTCAAAAGAAGATCTGAAGGATAACCATAGAAACAACTTATCTAAGACCTGGTGAGTCTACACATGCAATTAATGTGCATGAATAAACTCTAGAGCAGGATTTTTTGCTCCTGGGTGTGCCATTTAAACATGCATCCAGGGGAAAAAAGTCCAGAGCATATTGATCTGGAGTTTATTCATGCACAGTACATGGAGCCTGGTCAAAGCAGCCTGGTCTGGCAGGGGACCCAGAAGGTCAGCCTGTCAGCCCAAGGCTGCTCTGACCAGGCTCCACATGTTTCAGAGGGGCTGGCTGAGGCACAAGAGAGTTTCAGTGTGGGGACTGCTTGCCAGCTAGCCTCCACACTAAAGCACCCTGTGCCCCAATCAGCCAAGGCAGCAACCATAGGCTGCCATGGATGAAAAAACTTCATAGGGAGATAGTGTTTGTATTTTACAAGTACTACCTTGCTGCAGAGTGTATTAGTTTTGTTTGCCTGAATAGGGGTGAGCATGTAAACCCCAAGATGTTTATTGTGCAGTTAATTAGTCAACTGTACAGTAAACATCTCATATAGATGTTCCTATTGTCTCTAAAATCTAGCTGTTTTCTGGGATCTGAGCATCTTATTCTATGGCAGGGCTATGCAGCTTCTAAGCTTCTGGAGGCCACACACTTCAAAGGCACATCCTGTGCGCAAGTGGGTGCTTACCTGCTGCACCGCATGGACCAGTGGGTGAACACCTCCCCCTTTGGCAGCATGCAAATTGTACCCCATCTCACCTTAAGCTCCCCATAGACTACCCTGTGGTACCACATCCAACAGACATGTGGTGGGGCTGCAGTCTCCCTTGCCACCATGGGCTGTGTCATGTCGCTCTGCCCCATGGCCTGGGTTGGGGTCAGGTAGCAGAAGCCAGAAGAAGAAGGAACCCCAAGACTTTGGCTGGTGCTGCAGTGGAATGATAAAGGCAGCAGCTACCAGGTAGTAGCCTAGGGGCTACTTGTTAACCCCTTGTAGGCTGCATGCAGTTTGTGGGCCATAAGTTGGACAGCCTTGCTCTAAGATAAGGGAGGGCATGTACCTCCACTTGAGATTCACAACCCTGAATTTTCTCTGACCTAGGTGCATGAGTCTTTTCTTCCAAGTAACAGAACAAGATAAGGGCAGTAAGGGTGCTTATCTTGCCACTAAGGGCAGCTTCTATTGTCCTTGTTAGGTGAAGAATTGGATTTAATTGTCTAAGAAAGAACCCACTTCACTCCATGCAATTTGTTGAAACAATTGTTAAAACAAAAAGTGGGTGGATCCTCTATCTTCTTCCTACTTTTTGTGACTTAATCCTAAAATGCATCAATGGATTTTAACGAATGTCAACAAAATTGAATGGAATAACACTTGGACATGTAAGTGAACATATTCCACACATAAGTGAAATAGAATGCAGCCTTAGCTGTCTAACAATAGGTCCTGGCAAAGTCATGGCTTATAGAATCAGAACTAGGATGCATTATACTATACCTTTGTAGATCTGTTGTTTTGTTTCCAGTAGAGAGCTAGCATGCCCCAGACACATTATATTTTGCCCTGTGGAACAACTTCCATTTCATGAATGGGAAGAAATTAGATGCTTCTAGGGATACTTCTTGCTTTCCCAGGAATCTCATGGCTCCCCATTCACTCCAATAGGAAGATCTAGACTCTTCTAAGTTGCAACCAACTGGTTAGAATTCCCTTTCCTATGATTGCATAAGGCATATGCATCCCATCAGGGCTGCTGACCCAAGCATATAGATACCTATATAGACAAATGTATTTAACTACCAAATAGGATAAATAACTTTTTTATATAAACTGTTCAGTGGTTAGAGAAGTGACCTATGACTTGGAAGAGCTAAGCCCCATGCACACTCAGCCTCCAATGGTTTGGCCCAAATCTCCTATATCTCGTCAAAATGTCTTCACCACCAAACTACAGAATAAACACTGCTGAGATCACCATCCACCTCAATCTTATTGAAAGCAGTCCAGTGGAAAGATAGGAGTTTAAAAAAACAAACAAATTCATGAGGCCAGAAAGGAAAGCCAGGAAAAGAAAGCCTACTTCTATTATTCAGGGCAGAGGGTACTTCCTTGACTTGGCAAAGAAGGACTTCTGTGTCTTGATCACTACTCCAAGGCTGCTGAGGTAGTATCACATGAATCACACACACTGAAGCATATCTAGAATAATGTCATAGTAAGTCATGTCAAAATGCTTTGCTATATTTTCATAATTGGGGAGCAGAATCTGGCCCAACAAAGTTGTATCCATGAAAATGAGAAGAACCATCAGTGTTCAGGAGGATCTCAAAACAAATGCTTCACCATTAATTAGCATGACAAAGTGCATTAATGCTATGAGCATGGACTGACATGGGACTAAAGTTAGTCCCAAGTCAGTCCCTACACAGCATTAAATGTGCCTTAATACATCTACCTGTGCAATAATGTGCTTTAGTTATTTGAAGCTAAATGTGATACTTGCTTTTACAGGTACCATATTTTAAGTGCAATGAGTCTAAAATTGGCAATTTTAAGGTGCTTTAACAATGTGCACATGCAGACATGTACCTTTAATACAGCATAAAATCGGGCTAAAGCACCTTAAATTGGCAGGTGTAGATGCGTTTTAAGAATCTTGATTTATGAAAATGAGGGATCCTAATTTTCTCTGATGAAACAAAAAAAAAAAAACAGACAAAAAATTGTTCTTGGATTAAAAAAGAACCCAAAATCCAAAATTTCCCCTGATTAATATGAAACACCACTAATATAGAGATAGATACATATTGGTGTTTCATTTTAATCATGGGAAAATATAGATTTTCAGTTACTTTTTTTAATCTGAAAACTGGAGATTTTTTTTTTAATCAGAGAAAACCAGGATCCATGGTGAAAATTGAGGTGTCTAGAGATGTAACAAGCTTCTAAAGCAGGGGCGGGCAAAATGCTGCCTATAGGCTGGATTTGGTCAACAGCAGGCTCCATTGTCCAGCAATTCCTACCTATGATGCTGCAGCCAGTTTCCATGGAGACCCCAGGAGGGGTGGGGCCATGGTTTTCATGGAGACCAGCCCAAGCCTCACTGGCAGCAGGTGCAGATGGTCAGAGAACTGCTCCTGGGCTGGGGCTGGGGCCGGGGCTGGGGCCAGGATTTTGTGTCAGTGACAGCATAGTCCAGAGCTGGGGAAGAGCCACAATCCACTGCTTGCACATCCCAAGCATGAGTGTGTAGACAATGGATCTCAGCTCTGCCCTGGTAGGGGTGTGCAGACAGTGGATTGTAGCTGTTCCACAGCTGCAGACCATGGTGTCACTCCCAGAAAAATCCCAGCCCCAGCCCTCCACCCAGCCATATGCCCTCTCAGTATGGCTTGGGCTGGTCTCCATGGTAACCCTGGCTCCGCTGTCACAGCCCCACCCATCCTGGGGTCTTCATGGAAACTAGCCACACAGACATGGACAAGGGCTGCTGGGAAATGGAGTCCTGCCACCGCTGCTCTAAGGTCATGCCATTACTGATCAACAGGGATCCTGGTTTTCTCTGATTAAAAAAACAAAACAAAACAAAACAAAAACCACCAAGAATTTTTGGATTAAAAGTAGTAACCCAAAATATACATTTCTTTGTCATTAAAATGAATTGCCACTAATAGTGTTTATTTAGTGCCACTGAATAATGGCATTTCATTTTAATCATGGAAAAATATGGATTTTGGGTTACTTTTAATTCAAAAATTAGTTGTTTTTTTTTAATCAAAGAAAACCAACACCCTTGCTGATCAGGACTTTTGTGGAGCATCATTTATGTGCCTAAATTAGGAGTTATGTAAGAGTAAGGCACCAGATGCAATAAGAGATTCAGGTGTATTACTGAGTTTTCACACACCTAAGAATTAGGCACCAAGTCTGGTCTAATTGCCACATAATGTAATAGAATTAGAATTCACAACACTTAGCTGTGGTATCTAAACCAACAATAGGATGTGCTGAAGTGCAATTAGTGTCTCATATCCTAACCTTCTCCCAGACTTAGTTTACTTAGTTCAAGAGTGCACCTAGACATTTTTGTGAAATTGAGTTTTTTAGCCCCAAAATCTCTAAGATTAGCTTCCCCTAAACTGTTATCCAATAGAAAAATATAATATATGCTCTTAAAGAAGATCTAGTTATACAACCTGTAAGCAGGTCACTCACTCAGCTTCCTTTTGAAGACTAAACATTTCTGAGTTCAGGTTTTCAGTTAGTTTATTTTACATGGATAACCTTGCCCCAGCAGCAAACAAATGAAACACTAAAATAAGTGTGCAAATAAAAAATAAAACAAAACCTATGGTCTTCCTCCAGACCTATAAAGGGGCAACCAAGGCTCTATACTTCACCTGAAGCATTCCAGCCTCCTTTTATCCGATTCCCCTTGCTCTCTTTTCCTAGAGCTCTGTAGCTCCATCCTAACTGCACCATTTGCAGCTGACTTCCAGGATTTCCCCCAGGTAGACCTTACCTGCTGACTTCCTGTGGTTGAATCTCAACCATCTGCAGACTGAGCACCTCCTCACAAGACCCATCAGATTGAAGTGGCTTGAAGTCACATCTATCACTTACTATGTTACTTATATTTTCCCTTGCTTACTTATTTGTTTCTAAACCACCATTTATACATAGGTTAGAAAATTTTTCTTGTTTAGATTTTTAAGTGTTTTGTCTCAGTGAATTTTTGTGTGTGTGTCTTATCCAGTTATAAGGCATCTGTTGGTACCTATAAATAACTATAATGCTAACCCCTGAAAGTTCTTAAAGCTCTTTAAAGGTGATTTTTAAAGTACTGATTGCCAGTATAGCCACTTGCAGGAGTGGTCTTTAATGTGCTTATTGAAATTCGTGAGTGAACTTGCAAGCTCTTAGTTTGCGAGGGAGGAAAAAGTCTGTACATCAAGAAGCAATGTGATTTTATAATTATCCAAAGAGAACAGAAAAAAAAAAAAAGATTTCCTATTATGTTTTAGAAATCAAGAGCTTTTCAAAAAACATATAAACTATGTTTCTAGTATATGAATGTTCTACTTTCTCTTCTTCAAACCATAAAGTTAGGTGTTAAAGACAAGACCAGTAATATTATTTATGCTGTTTATTTATGAATTTATATAGCAGTTCTTATGAATGTGGTAGTTTTAATAATATGCTTAAAGGAAACTGTTTAGGTACATTATTTTGTATGATTATTTTAGTATCTTTTTGTAAAGGCACAATGCAAACTCAACATCTGAAAGAAAAATACAGAGATTATATGAAGAGAAATAGAATTTTGAAAAAAATAGTTATAACATTTCCTACATAAATAGGTATATTTTCCAGTGTAACAAAAAGTATGCCTAATTGAGTAAATCAACATAGTATGGTGAAGCAATATGGACTCCAGGGGCACGTCCAAATGAGCCCACAAGTGCCTCTTGCTCTGTCTCAAAGCAGTTTGAGATGCGGCAAGAGGCACACTGGGAACAAAAAAAGTTCCCCAGATTGCATATTTGCAGCACAAGCTCAATATTTGATATATGGATAACCAGGTATTAAAAAAATGCAGAAAAAAAGATGTGCAGGACTTGATCCAGGACCATTCTCTGAGACAACCAGAAGCTTGGATCCTTCAAAGAGATGCTCTGGTACCCATCCAGAGCATATCTATGACTGTCTTTTATGGGGCAAAGAGTGGTGCAGGTTGCAATGACTTGGTTCCAGGCTCCATCCCCAGATAAGTAGGTACTGGGGGACTGGAGCCTGGGGTGTGGGGGACTGGAGGGGAGGAGGACTGTGGGGAAGGAGGGGCTGATGTCAGGCTGGGCTGGATCCATTCATACAGAACCTGGCAAGGCATGACAGGCAGTCTTCATGTGCAGCACTGGTCCCCAGCTAACAGACTGAGTGGCCCAGAACTGCCCAAAGGTGCATGGTGCTGTGCCATGTTGGGCTGGGCCTGTGCAACATGGCACAGGCAGAGCTGGGTGCCATGCAGCTGGGCCCAAGCCATGCGTCCCCATGCTGCATGGCAATGGGGGGAGGGGGGGATGTGTCAGGAGGACTCTGAGCTCCCCAATAGCTGCTGCTGTGAGCTGTGCCCTCTGCAGGGAGGGCATATGCCCCCTGCAGGGAGGGTATGTGGCCCCTATGGGGGGGAGCTGTGGCCCCTATTGAGTGTCTGTGGCCCCTGTGGGGGGACTGTGGCCCTGTGGCAGGGAGGGCAGTCCATGAGCTGTGTGAGGGGGCTGCATCCTGTGGGAAGCAGGGGACCCATCCCTCCTGAGCACCCCCCAATAGTCCTCTACACCCACATTCCCCCCCATGATCCACCCACAAACCCCACACTCCCAAGCCACCTCCACAAACCCCTCATCCACATACCGGCCCCTGTGGGTCAAGAGTGAGGGGACTGAGGTGGGGGGTGCAGGCTGTGGGTTGAGAGTGAGGGGCAAGGGCAGGGGCAGGGCACTGGCATACCAGGGCTGCTCAGTGTGGCACATCCTAGTGAGTGAAAGTGGTAGGGGCAGCTCTGATTTTACTATGACAAAAAAGCCAAAAGTAAATGCCAAAGTGTATAGATAGCTATAATTTATTTTATTATGATGATAGAGGCACTGGTGGGTTTCCAAATTGCTTTAAACTTGTACTTTTAATCCTTTGCGGGCAAAGATGACCGCATCCAGTGGAGGAGGGGAGGGGAGAAGAGAGAAAAGAAGTGGCCAAGAAAAAGGGAAGGATAAAGAAGGGAAAGGTGAGAGAAAGAAGGGGGGGGTGGAGGCTTGATCACATGAATACGTAGGTGACTTATAAGACCAATCTTCACTTTGAGCAATCTGCTACAGCAGGGGCAGGACTGTGATGAGGAGTGGATACAGGAGGTTTTCATTTTCCTGGCCACGCGTTTCTTCATTACTTCTGCCTGCATTTCTGTTCAGGCCAATGCTCTGTTCTGGATTTGGGAATTGCAGGATGGACAGACATATGTGATTTGCTCCCACAATTCTGGGTTGATGCCAAAACTCTTTATGGAAACCTTTAGGGTGTTCTTGTATCGTTTCTTTCACGTGCAGTGAAAGCTTACTTCATTTGACAGTTCACCATAGAAGACTTTCTTTGGCAGGAGAGTTTCAGCCATTCTGGAGAGGTGGTCAGCCCATCTTAGTTGTGCCAGTTTCAGCAGGGTTCGAGTACTGGGGAAAGTTGATCTTCCAAGCACCTGAGTGTCTGGAATCCTGTCCTGCCACTTGAGCTTTAGTATCCTTTGCAGGCAGCACAAGTGGAAGTGGTTTAGATTTTGGCATGATGCTGGTAGATGGTCCAGGTTTTGCAGGCATAAAGAAGGATCAGAAGGATGATGGCTTTGTAAACCTTTAGTTTTGTTGACATTCTGATGCCTCTGTGGTTCCAGACTGACTGATGGAGTCTACCAAAGGCAACACTAACTTTTGTTAAACTCTCATTGACTTTGTCATCAATGCAGGCAGTATGGGAGAGCATGCTTCTTAGATAGGCAAACTTGTTGACCATTGACAGTTTTTGGCCTTTAACTGAGATGTGTGGTTTCTGGGGTGTTGTGCCAGGCACAGGCTGAAACATTACTTCCTTCTTCTTCATGTTAATAGTGAATCTAAAGTTGTCACAGACTGATGAGAGTAGGTCTGCAATCACTGTATGACAGCCTGTGAGCTTGTGCATAACACAGGCATCAGCAAAGAGGAAGTCATGAAGCATGGCTGTCTGGACTTTGGAGCTTGCTCGGAATCTGCACAGGCTGAAGATGTGTCTGTCAAAATGGTACCTGACCCCAATACCAAGGTCATTATCTTGGAAGGCGTCCAACAGCATAGCAGAGAATACCATGTTGAAGAGGGTAGGTCTGAGCACACAGTGTTGCTTGACACCATTTGTGACTGAAAAGGAGTCAGAGCATTTGCCATTCAAAAAGGTGCATGCCATCATGCCATTGTGGAACAGTCAAACCATATTGATAAATCTTTCAGGGCATCGGTACTTCTTCCTGATTTCTCAGAGACCTTCACAGTTCACCGTATCGAAGGCTTTGGTTAGATTGATGAATGTGAGGAGAAGGTCAATGTTGTGTTCCTGGAACTTTTCTTGAAGCTGACAGACTGCAAACACCATGTCAGTGGTTCTGTGTCCTTTTCTGAAGGCAATAGGCTGTCTAGATGGTCAGCCAGCCAGTTGAGGAGGACTCTTGCAAGTATTTTTCCAGCAGTTGAGAGGAGGCAGATGTTCCTGTGGTTGTCACAGAGTTATCGATTTCCTTTCCTCTTGTATAGATGGATGATGGAGGCATCCTTGAATTCTTGGGGGACTACCTCTTGTGGCCACATACAGGCAGAAGATCTGTTATCTTCTCTGTAAGGCTGTGACCACCTGATTTGTAGACCTCTGCTGGGACTTCATCGACTCCAGGAGCTTTGTCACTAGACTTTTGTTGTATAGCCTTTTGGACTTCCATGATTTTAGGTGGAGCTTCAAGTGAGGTGTTGATGGCAATCTGAGGCAGCCTATGTATGGCATCCATGGTGATGGAGGAGGTCTAATTGAGGACAGTGCCAAACTGTTCAGTCCATCTCTGGAGGATCTGGGCCTTGTCAGTTAACAGTGTGATCCCATCAGCAGATAGCAGAGGGAAAGATTTGAGGACTCACAGACTGTAGACAGCCTTTATTGGTCAGCGTAATGCTGGATCTTGTCTGCTTTGTACCTCAATCTTGTGTCCTGCATCCCTCACAGCTTGTGTGGAATGGTCTTCTGTATAGAACTGTAGGCGTGTTGTGCTAACACAAACTTATCATAGAGGTAAGTTTTGTGGAGACATTGTTTCTCTTCCAGCAGCCATTGTATCTCGTCATTTTCATTAAACCAGTCTTGATGTCTGCAGATGCTTGATTCCAGGTTCTCAAGGGATGTGGAGTATAAAGCTTCATGAAGCCACTTCCAGTTGACTTCAATCGAATGGGAATGTAGCAGTATAGTGTGAAACTGATCTTTCCAGATGGTTTGCAAAAGACAGCCTGGTGCTGTTATATATTAGCTCTGCAGTGTTGAGGCTCTTCAATCCACTTCATCCTTTTGGATGTCATCTGGTTTGAATTATGATCTTTAATGAGGAGATGATGAGTCCATGATCAGTCCAGCAGTCAGCACCACACTATGCTTTGGTTACAAGGACATCACATCTGTCCCTCCTTCAGACAATGACATAGTTGATAAGATGCCAGTGCTTGGAGTGAGGGTGCATCCGCAATGTCTTCTTCTGGTTGAGGAGATGGAACCAGTTAGTGTTAGTAACCAGAAGTTCATGTTCAGCACCTAGTCTAAGCAGGAGAAGACCATTGCTATTGCAGCTTCTAATCCCATACTTCCCGAAGGTGCCATACCATGCTTGGTAGTCAGATCCAGTCCTGACGTTGAAGTCACCAAGGAGGATGAGGTGGTCAGACTCTGGTACAGAAGCGATCATGGAGCACAGGTCATTGTAAAACTGGTTCTTGACTTTGTTGCAGTTGGTCACAGTAGGAGTGTACAAACTGGTGATATTGGCAGACTTTTTGCCAAGCAGGGAGAGCTTGGGCACCATCAGTCGGTCATTCATTCCCTTTGGCAGGTAGGTCAGCTTCTTGATGAGGCAGTTTTGTATAGAAAAGCCAACACCTGCTTCCCATTTGGCTTTTCTGCCACGACCCCTTGAAAAGCACGTGTAACCAGCTTTTCCTTCTGTGAGCTGCCCTTCATTGGGTAGGAGAGTCTCACTGAGAACAGCAATCAGGACATTATATGTGCCCAGTTCTCTCCTAATGAGGGCAGTTTTTCTTTCAGGTCTGTTGGCCTTTCTGAAAGTCAAAGTACATACAGTCCAGGCACCCAGATTTGGGGGGATTAATTTCTTTCCTTTTCCTTTTCCTTTTCCTTTTCCTTTTCCTTTTCCAACACTATAGTGGGACCCCCACCAGCCATGGTGTGCTGGCCAATGTGAGATGAAGCAGGCATCAGCTCTGTACCAGTGCATGTATGCACGCCTCAGAGCTGGCAGTAGGGGAGGGGCCTGAGGCAGTGTAACCCCGGTCTCTCCCCTGCTCCTGGCACAAAGCTGGTGACTGGGCTTTGGAGCCCAGTGCAGCTGTTTGTAGGCAGTCTGGGCTCTGGGCAGCTGCAGAAAGCAGTGGGAAGCTGCAAACAGCTGTGCTGGGCTCAACATCTCTAGCATCAGCTTCATGTTGGTGGCAACTGCCTGAGGTGCACATGCAGTTGCCACCAGCATGGAGCTGATGCCAGAGCTGTGGAGCCCAGTGCAGCTGTTTGTAGTTTCCCAACTGCAGCTGGCTCCAGGTCCCAGCAGGCAGCTGGGATGCTGCAAGTCCTGCTGGGAGCAGCCCAGGCTCCAGCAGCTACCCAGAGCCAGGGTAGCTAGTGACAACCGCAGAGCCTGGGTTGGGGGACAGGGGCTTTGGGTGGGGGGCAGCAGGGCAGCGGGGCTGGGGGAAAGGGGCTTTGGATGGGGGGCACAGGGCATGTGGCACAAGCAGGGAATCCTGCTATATATCCCCCTGCCCTCATTTTGTTTTTCTGGCATGTTGGCACTCCAGCACCTTCGAAGGTAGGCATTGTGGTGTTTTTAGGCACTGTGGCCAAAAAACATTGCCTACCTCTGTTATAGGACTTGTTGCTGGTTGTAAATTTCATGAGATTTGGATTTAAGTGAGGAAGAGTTGTGCAGCATCAGCCTCACTCTCTCATTTGAGCCAATTGGTAACCAGCAGCAGGATAGTGTCAAGACAGCTGGAGATTGGCCCAGATGCAGCAGATGACCAGGATGTCTTTTGTGCCTTGTCCTGCTCTGCATGATCCACTGCACATTAGTATACTGCCTTCATGGCCATTAGACCATGTGAGGGTCTCATCTGCCCAGTCAGCTGGAATCAGACTTTCCATGCAGGAGCAGACATGTCCCTATCTCCCCAGAGGTCAAAAGACTGACTGGGTACCCTCACCTGGTTTAGCCTGCCTATCAAGGCAGTTTAATGGAGTGTGGCCACTGTTGCATGCAGACAGCTACTTGGAGCCACAGGTGAAAGTTGAGTCCTGGTGAGGACCAACAGAGGAAGAGTCACTGCATGCATGGACACACCCTAAAATGTTAGTCAGCCTTACATCATCATATATTCATAACTTAAATACCAGTTCAATTTCCTGATAGTAACAATTGACCATTTTCCCATATAAGAAACAAAGGAACAACCTTTGAGCAGTTTGAAAGCATGGGCTGTAGTCAGAAGTAGCATGGGGTCCTTGGTATCCGTCTATGGTAGTGATGTTAAGCCCCATGAACGAAGTGTGCCTCCAGAGGCTGAGGGGGCAGGGCAACAACCTACAGGGGGTGGCAACAGTATTGGTGGCAGGGGCATGGTCGTGGTGCGTGGGGACCACCCACAGCCAGCCGCGGTGACATCAGTGGTGAGGACAGTTCAAGCAGGGACTGCCTGCAAGTGGCCATGGTGGTGTCAGTGGAGAGGTGGGGGTGGCAAATGGCAGGCAGTGAATGGGGACTGCCCATGGCCACTGTCTGTGCTGTTGGCAGTTGCGAGTGGTGAGCAGGGACCACCCACAGCCACCAGTGGCCATGTCGGTGGCAAGGAAGGAGTGGCAACCAACCTCAAAAGCCACCAGCAGCTTTGGAAAAGGCCAGTCTCGGGGGGGGGGTACGTGCCGCCCCCATACCTGCCACAGACACACATACACACATCACCTGTGTTAAGCCACTGAATTGTGTTATGGAGCTATGGAGCAGTGAACACCATTGTCACCTTCCAAAGAATTTAACTGTTTCTATGATCTTAAATGAAAAATACCGGCTGTTGTGGTTCAGCAGTAGCATCCTCGTCTGCCAACTGAAAGATCCAGGCTTAATTCCCAGAGCATATGTAACTATGGCCTTCAAAACACCAAACATCTGGATTCAGTCTGGCCTCTGGATTCTATCTCAATGGTCTAAAGGAGAAAGAGAAGGTCTGGGTAGCCTCTGCTGCTCTATGATCTGCCTAGGCATATGCATTTAAAGCCTAGGTGATCTCTCATGCATATAACATGACCTAGAAGCAACAAATGGTTGCTTACTAAATGAAGGGGGCAGGTTACACCTTCCAATTTAAATGAGCTTAGACTCAGTCTATAACAATATGAATCTTTTCTGAATGGCTTGATTTTCACATGGCAGCACTATTAACCAAAATATGTTCATTTCAAATTAAAAATTATAGTCTTATCAAATGATTGCATGACTTTTGTGTTAATGACAATTCTTTGTTTTGTTTTTTCCATTACAAGCCACAAAGAAATGCTGCTTAGTGAGCAAATAATATAGAGGTTCAAAAAAGTCCAAATGTCCAAACATTGGACAAGTTTGGCTTATGTTAAATATATTCTCGTGCTTTGGCCAGACTTCCAGAAGTTAAGTTGAAGAATTCTCTGATTCAGGTAACACATCCGCCTAATCAGCAGGTATCCTGGTTTTCTCTGATTTAAAAAAAAATCCTCAATTTTTGGATTAAAAAAAGTTACGCAAAAGTCACATTTTTCCATGATTAAAATGAAACACCACTATATATATTTGTGGTGCTTCCTTTTAATCACATAAAAATGTGGATTTCAGGCTACTTTTTTAAATCTGAAAATTAAGTATTTTTTTTAATCAGAGAAACCCAGGATCCCTGCTAAGCAGTAAATAGTAAGTAGGACCAAAGTGTTGAGTCCTAGTTTCATTTTTGCATTCTCTTGGATATTATTTTATACTGAATACTTTTGTTGATGAATGATACAATAATATGAAACATTTGTGTGTGCAGCTGAACTATTCTCCCTCACTATTTATCTCTTGCTTGCTTTCTTATTTGCTTTCCTTTCCTTTCTTTTCCTTTTCAGTATTTTAATGGAGCAATCCTGACTAAAGAAAGTAATGAAAAATGATCTAACCATAATAGCAAATTAACCAGCATAACACCCCTGAACTGATTAAAGTTAGTGATTTGTTACTTAAATTAATTGTCCTGTAATTGAGAACAAGATTATAGAGGTGATTTTATGCTACTTCTAGTGAGAAATAACCCCTGCAGTCCTCTAGGTTCAAATTCAGATACATCAGCCCAAGAACTTGAACACCAATAAAATAACTTGGATTAATCTCTAACAACAAGGTAACCAAGGGCTAAATCCAGGTTGTTTTGGTATATGCTTCATTTTAGGTATTGCAACACCTAAAAAAACCCCCCATGAACCTTAGCCCAGGAGGGCATTTCAGAACTACAAGACCAGGCACATAATATCACTTTACAGTCAATGTATGCAGTTTAACTGCTCCAACAGCTGATCCAGATCTCCAAGTGACAACAGTGAATCAACAGGAAATGTTAGACACAGGTGTGTGCTTCCACTCCAATTTTCCTTGGAGATTAGATGCCCAATTCAGGGCTGTATTCTGTAGTGATAACTGGGTTCAGTAAACACAGGCCTACATAAAACAGAAGAACAATACACTTTAATTTGCAGAACACTATAGACCCTGCCTGGCTCTCAATGACTAAGGGTGAGTAGAAGCATTTCAATTGTTTTAACAGAATTGTATTAAGTCCAGTAGAAGTGTCATGTATGCAAGTGTTCACAACAGTCAGCTCAGTCTAAAAGTGGCATGTGCACTGTAATTTTAAACCTCATTTCACAAATCTAGTGTGATATTGGTTTGGCACTTGTATGATCCTTTTATTGATACAAGTTCCCCCTCTGACCTCTGGCATCCCAGTGGCATCACTTCCGCTGCTCCCCACTCCACACACGTTCCTTTACAGGCAGATGCTTGGGCACTTGAGCCACACTGTTGCTCACGCTAAGTGTGGAGCAAACATTACCTCCTGGCTATAGGGCCAAGAAAGCCCAGCCTTTCTACCCAGCCCCTCTTTGCAGTCTAGCTTCAGGGAGATGCAAGGACTGATGCAGATGTATCCCCTGCACATGGCCCAGACTTCCAAATGCTAATGATCTTTGGCCAGAGACCCATACCTGAAAGGTCCCCAAACCAAAAACCCAGCATGATGGTGGGAACAATGCCCATCTTTTGCCTAGTAGTTTAGTGATTAGAGGATTTACCCAGGAAGTGGAATACCTGGATTCTAGTTTTTCCTCTGAGGAATTTCAAAGCTACATTTCCAAAGTCCTATGAGTGTGTCCAGACTACCAGACTGTAGAAGAATGTGGGTGGGTGAACCCCTTACCCTCCGTTGAAGTTATATCCAGAGCTACACAGTAGTTGATTGCAGGCAAGAGGCCAGAGAAGAGCAAATAACAAGAAACATGACTGCGACCTAGTGAAGAGTGCACTTCTTTTTTGTGGGAGTGTCTTGGTCTTTAGACCCTGCTGCCAGTGCTCATTATGCAGTTTAGATCGATTAAAGAAATAGAAATAATCATGGCAGCAAGTACTAGGAGCTATGACATCCTCCTCCTAGGACAATTCGCTCTTTATTACATTACAGAGTTCTTCCTTTGGCCTTATGAACCAGATACTTTTGGCTGAAAGAAAGTTCTGTATAATCCTAGGAAATATATTTCAAACAGGACACTAATACCTACTGCAACATCTTGCTGGGAAGTTTAATTAGTGAATGTTTGTGCAGGGCTTTGAAAATGTAAAAAGTACATAAGTGCAAAACATTGTTATTATTATTTTAAAATCTGGCCATGTGCATTTTCAGCAAAAATGTTAAAGCTTATTTTTAGATGCATGCCTGGGGAATCCTTGAAGTAACCTGCTTTACATTTGGAATACATAATTAAATATTAAACATTCCAAATTTTCAAATGGGTATGGTAAAATCCAGGTTTGTAGTAGACTTCATAATTAGCTTACCAAGGCATTTTTAAATTTTCAATGTGCTGTTGTGGCAGATTAAGTGAAGGCCAAAATCAGACACAGACCTTTGGGGATTTTTTGATCGAAGTAATTGCTTCCAGTTGGAAATGCATAGTAATAAGATAGTACCCTACATATGTTCTGTCCCATATTTGTTGGAGACTTGTGTTTGCTTTCTTCTTTATGGAGGATAAATAGATCTTTAAAAACACCTACCTCCAATATTTTAAAAAAAGTTTCAACACTATTAAAAAGAAGAGACTTAAGAAAAAGTAACCTCAAATCCACATTTTTCCATGATTTAAATGAAACAGCATTTCATTTAAATCACGGAAAAATGTGGACTTGGGTTTACTTTCTTGTACTGAAAATTGGGGATTTTTTTAAATCAGAGAAAAACAGTATCCCTGCTCATAAATATTTCAAATTATTATCTATTTTATTTTTATTAGGAAACTGATTGTCTAAAGTGAACTTAAACCTGAAATCATATATATTATTCCAGTCATGTTTTAGAAGCAACTCCAATTCCTTCTTACAATGGCATGACCATTACAATTACAATTACAATGGTGCAATTAGGAAAATGAGAGGCAAATGTACAGAGACACACAAACAAGTGATCCCCTGTACAGTGAAGAGCCTCACTTTTACTAAGTGAGCCTCTTGAGAAAGGAGAATGGATGGCTCTGAGAGAGGGAATATTTACCTAACATTCCTCTTTTTTACTATGTTTCTAGAAGTCACTGGAAGGTAAATAAATATTTGACACACACTCATGTCTGTGCTTTCCTGAATCAGTCCAAACCATATGACTGAGCCTGTATTTAGCAGCAAGTGCATCCATAAATTTGTTCGCTCAGCCTGGAGAAAAAAACAAACCCCCAAAAAAGTCTTAAATTAGTATTTTTTCCTGTATGTATAGGCTTGAACCTCCTGTGATATTTAAGCAGGTGAAATATGTTTAAAAATTGTTATTTCAGATATGTCTCAAATAGAAGTGTTATGTAACCATCTGCAATGATCGAAATGAGCAACTGTAGTAGTTTTATTTATTTATTTAGGGGGAGGAGGGAGAGTTCCGCTAGAAAAAAAGATTTCTTTCTGAGTCATAGAATACTGAATAGAAAAATTATAATGCTGCTTTTCTGAAAGTGCAAAAGAAGCTATGTATCTCCATGTTTTCCTTCACAGATTAGATATATGATTCTTTACATCTCTGGATATAAAGAAAAGTTATTCTAGATTGGTTTGACATTATGGCTGCTTGTGCACATGATAAAATTGCCCTTTTTAATAGTTTAATTCCCCTCTTTAGTGATTTAATTCCATCACACTACCTGTGTGGCAACACTTTGTTCTTTAATTTCATCACACTGTACATGTGTGGTGGCATATTGTGAATTAAATGACTTTGTTATGTAGCAAACTAAAACACATCCTAATGTATTTTAGTTTTCCACATAAATTGCAGTGATACATCTATTCTCAGGGCCCCCTGTAGCTCTGGGGCCACTCAGCCCACCAGCTGCTGGCTCCCCTGCTGCAGGCAGGCTCCACTGGGAAAAACAAAAGCAATGAGAGGCTTGGTGGACTTCCAACACCCCATGCACTGTCCCTGCCACTTTTCTGCTGCTTGAGGAAAGGTTGCAGGAGGGCAGCTGGGTGTGCTGGCAGCCAGAGAAGGTGGAGGGAATGGCACATAGACTGCTGGAAGCCCAGGCAGGCTCACAGAAGTTCAGGCTTGGTGGGCTTCTGGTGACCCTTGCACTTTCCCTGCTGCCTTCTCTGGACATCAGCACACCCAACTGGCATCCTGCCACCTTCCTGCACTGCCCCAGGGTCATGTCAGCCCATTCCTGGGCAGTTCCAGGCAATGGGAAGCTGGCAGGGACAGTGTAAAGGGCACTGGAAGCCTGCCCACCTCTCCTGTGGCTGGGAGGCAAGCTGCCGGAAGTGATTGAGCTGTGTGGGGTCCGGTCCTTCCCTCCAAATTGGCAGCATCCCCTGGGATCACCCAGGTGGGTTGCTAGTGGGCCAGGGGCTTCCCCAGCTCAGACCCAGCACCCAGCTTTCTAGCAGCCTGCCTGGGTGTCCACTCTGGAGGGAAGCACTGGGCCCCCTGCATCTCAGGGCTGCTTAACCCAGTGGTAGCTCACCCCAGACTGCCGGCAGGCTCTGCCAGGAAATTAAAAAAGTGTTAAAGGGCCCTATCCTTTATATTTATTCCAGCAGAGCCTGCCTGAAGCCAAATGACAAGCTGCTGGCTACATCTGAGCTGTGAGGGGCCCTGGTTCTTCCCTCCATGGTGTCAGCATCCCCCCTGGACAGGTTGCGTGCCAGCTCCAAGCAGTTCAGGGCCCGCTAGCAGCTCATCTCCTAGCCATGGGCAGGCTCAGGAGGATTGGGCCCCTTGCTGTAACAGTGACTGAGCCCCTACATTGAAATGGTGGATTTTTAATCATCACAATTAAAAACCTACCAGTTAAAAACCCACTGTTTCAACTTAGAGAGAACTAACCCCCCATCATGTGTACAAGTGGCCTGTTATACTGTTGTATCTTTGACCAGTGGTAAGATGTTGACAGAACCAACATTTTAATAAAAGTCAAATAAATGTATCCCTTTGTTTCATACCACTTTAGTTGTAAAAATGCTTTTTGTTTTGCTCTGTTATTTTTTAACAACATTGCAACAACTCATAACCACTAGTTGTGTGAGTGATGATTTCACATGCATGTAATAAAACTCTTAATTAGAACCACTAACATCAGTACTAAAAATATGAGTATACATTTTTATTGGTTTGTTTATTAGTATATTTTTTTTGTGCAGGGAAATAAAAACAGCTAGACAGAGGGTTATGGATATGTCTAATGTATTAGGGCAAGGGGCATGATGAGTTATGATCAGGTGTCTTGGTTTTGTCTGATTAAAAAAAGAATCCCCAATTTTCAGATTAGAAAAAGTAACCTAAAACCCATATTTTTCCATGATCAAAATGAAGCACCAAATGTCAAAATGAAAATATATCTATATAGTTGTTTCATTTTGATCATGCAAAAATATGGATTTTAGGTTACTTTTTCTAATCTGAAAATTGGGGATTTTTATTAGGGAAAACCAGGATCCCTGGGCATGACTGAAACAGAAACAACAGAATTATTAATGTGACCGTATGCAAACAAAGTGGTTTGCAAGCATGAATATTTTTAAATTAGTATGGGGTAAATTGCAACAAAATTTGATAAATTTGATAAATTCAAAAAACCTAAATTTTCTAAAACAGTTTAATTAGGTGGAGCAATGTGTCTAGTTCTGGGCACTTTAAGAAGGACATGAATAGGCTTGAGAGGGTACAAAGAAGGGCTACCTGTATGATTACAGGCATGGAAGATAGGCCCTATGAGGAAAGACTCCTGGAACTGGGCCTTTTCAGTCTGAGTAAGAGAAGGCTGAGAGGTGACTTTTCATAGCCACCTACAAGTATGTCAGGGATGAGTATCAATATCTAAGAGTAACTCTTCAGGAAGGTACCCCAGGAGAGGATGAGGAGCAATGGACAAATACAAATAGTAGGTAAATTCAGGCTGGACATAAGAAAAAAATGTTTTTTCTCTGAAAGGGTCACCAGAATCTGGAACACGCTCCCAGAAGAGGTGGTGCAGTCACCATCCTTGGAAGTATTCAAGATGAGACTGGGCAAGCACCTTGTTAAGCTCATCTGAGACCAGTAACTTCCTGCCCATGGCAAGGGACCGAACTTTATGATCTTGCAGGTCCTTACAGTCCCATGATTCGATGATTCGATGAGTCTATGATTCTAGGTATTTAACTCTATACTTATATTTTCATTATTATTAAAGAATTTTTATGTCTCTCTCAAAAAGTTATAATTTAAATTTTAAAAAATACAAAAAAGATAGAAAAGCATAACATACATAAGAAATGTTCTGCCCTCTCCCAAAACAGAGCCCAGAATGGGGCAGAGTTTGGGCCCAGAAGGGTAAGAGCAAGGCAGAGTCTGGGGCCAGAGGGCTCAGAGCCCAAAGCTGGGTAGAGACATAGCCAACAGGTCCAGGGTGGATAAAAATCAATTATTTTTTTAAATAAAAAAAATCATATTTCTTTTTATCTAAAACATTTTTTATTTAAACACATTCTTTTTTGTTATGATGCTTTTTATTTAAAAAAAAACCCTATAAATCTATATAAAGTTAGTTTTAATTTAAGGTATGTTAAAGATCAAAGATATCATCATGGAAACGGGATTATAACTTCTAAGTATATAACATTTGAGACAATATATTTATGTAACCTTTTTAGAAAAGTTTTATCAATAGGTCACAACAGGCCATAGACTATATTAAGGGCCCAATCTTATGAGGTTCCCAGAGGCTCCTCTATAGATCAGTAAAGATTAAGGAAAACCACTCTACCCAATGGGACCCAGTGCTCGGACTAGAAGATCCCATTAAGCATATCCTTGATGCTTAGTTTCAGTTCTCAAACTGTGGATTTGTGACTCAGAGATAACATCCTTGTTAACAGCAGTATAAGGAGATAAAAGATAACAGACCTGATTACCTACCCGTTAGCCCCATTATCTCTCTGCAAGTTTGTGTACATGGGGGGTACATCTACATGAGATGCTATGTCACCATAGCAACAAGCTATAGTGATGTAGCTCATCACTGCAGTGATGTAGCATTAGCAGGCATGAACTGTGATGCTGATGCTACTGAGGAGTAGCAGCAAGCTACTGCTGCTTGTTGCGAACTGCAGAGTAGGGTTGGAAACCCTACACAGTACACCCTACAACCTATGCAGCTTGTTGCTACTCCACAGAAGGGTTAGAAACAACCCATATGCTGCCAGGACAGCACAGTAATGGCATTTACTGCACAGTCAGGGGCATGCGTAGATGTGCTCAGTGTCAAGCACTTACAAAGTTTCAAGCAGTTAAGCGAATAGAGGATTGTTGGAGGTGCAATAGATCTGGAGAAGGAGAAGGATTCTGGAAGTAAATGCAATGAGGGAGGGGCAGTAGAAACAAAAGAGAAACTTTTTGAGCAGAATATTTTAGAAGTCTTGAGGGATATGTTTCTGAATATAGCCTCTCCACTGATTTGTGGTCTAGTGAGGGAATGGTATGGTGGAAGGGAAAACCCTCATGGCAACAGGGGTGCCAAGCCACAGAAGAGATCAGGTTTGGGAATATTTTAATGAAGTTCATCTACATGTGGGTAAGACAGGCATACGTGCAAAATGCAAACAGTGCCATAGATAGATTGATTGATCTGGGTCCAACAGATCAGTGTCTTTTGGGTGGGCAGATAAATTTGAATATTTGAACAAATAGATACATGGTCTAACAACCTCAGGAAATTCACACATAGCAGAATACTTACAAGAAGTAGCAGTAAAAGCTATAACATACTGAAAAAAAATCAAATGTCCAGTACACAGATTTGTCACAGTCAATGCTGCAAATGTATCAAAGATGAGAAGAAATCTAGAAGAAAGTGAAGAAAACCGCAAGCTAATAACATATGGCTGCAGCACTTAGTTGATGTGCCTCTTAGCCAAAGCTTTCAGTGCCCCAGAAATAAAAGTGAATATTGATAAAATTGTAAAATACTTCCATAACAACCAATTTGCAGCAGCTGCTCTGAAGAAAGCAGGAGGAAACAAATTAACTCTCCCACAGGACATGTGATAGAATTCCATAGCGGACTGTTTTGAGCCATATATTGAGAACTGGCCTAATCTGATGACAGTTTGTGAACAAAATTGTGACAAAAATAGATGGAACTGCCATAGCCAAAGTTCTCCACATTGGGTCAAAAAGAAATGTAGAACATGTGCTATTTCCATAGCCTTGAACAAAGTGCAAAGAAATCACTGTTTTATTGCTGATGCTGTTGAAATATGGAAGGAACTGAGTGAGACCTTGCAAAGGGAAATACACAATAACAGAGTTCAATTACAGGCATTAAAAAAGTGAATGGATCAAACACTATCTCCAGTTCATTTTCTTGCCAATATTTTCAATACTCAGTACCAGGGTCAATCCTTAACTGCTGAGGAAGAGTTGACTATGACACGAGCATCCAGCAATCATCCCACCATAATACCAGCTATAATACATTTCAGGGCTAAGGGTGAATCATTGAAGAAATATATATTTGTTGGTAAGGTTTTAAAGAAAGTTACACCAGTGAACTGGAGGAAGTCACTTAAACACCTGGATCCATCAGAGACTATTGAAGTGACAATCCAGCTTTTAAGAGCAGTAGCTTCTTCTGTAAGTGTAGAAAGAATATTTTCTTCCTTTGATCTAATTCATTCTAAATTGAGAAATTGCATGGGAACTGACAATGATTTAAGGAAGCTTTAGTGTATGCAGGAAAGTTGGGATGGGTAAAGGGAGATGTATTTAATCAGCTCAAGCCCATTACAAACAGATTTTTTGTAAAATATAAATATATCTAATGCCATTTAGACATCAAGGGTATAGCCATTGGGATTACTTAGGAGTAGAAATAAATATTAATTCATTATCATTCACAGATACATACACATTGTCTTACGATACTGTGTATAAACTGAAACTTTATTTTCTTCAGGATACATTATTACATGCCTTTCACCTGAGTTTATTTTTCTAATTAATGTTACATTTTATTGATTTGTCTTTTAATTTATCGTTTGTTTTTGCTAATGAGCTTAATGAACTTTCTCTAATTGTTGCAGTTTGTCCAATATTCTCCTGGATTTATGCCCCATCAATTGAATGCCACACAAAAAAATTGAGGGATTGTTTGCTTTTGTTTGTTTATATTTTTATCTGTTTAGAATATGCGTTTAATCAATTCTAAAACAAAGTTAAAAAAGAAAAAATGGACATAAGTAATACAAATAAGTAATCAATTGAATACATGCATATCATTCTATAAACTCTGCATGATGACAGTAGATGGAACGTGTTCAGGAAGACATTTATGTCTCATTAACAACCTGCTCTAATTTAAGCTATTTTGCATTTATGGTGCTAGCTAGCCAAAATCTAACTCTCCTTTATTCAGGTAAATAATATTGAACAAGACTAAAGTAGCAGGGAAAGAGGAATTTAAGACTTCTCAACTTTTAGCCCAGTAGCTTAGTGGTTAGGACACTTGCTTAATTTTTGGACCCCTGATACAGGGAAAGTCTGACCCAATATCTCTCACTTCTGAGAAGAGGCAATGGACTTCAGAAATTAGTCCATCAAGAAGCCAAGAGAGGCCAGAAGAAAAACAAGCCAGAGGAAGTGTGGTTTAGAGAGATGGGCACTAGTCTGGAAAA
>NW_017729032.1:113921243-113934398 GCF_001723915.1 Gavialis gangeticus
GTGCTCTTTAAAAAAAGCAAAAAGGAGGACCCGGGGAACTACAGACTGGTTAGCCTCATCTCAGTACCTGGAAAGTTACTAGATCATATCCTATGGAACGCTATTTGCAAGCATACAGTCAGCATACATTTATGTCAAATGAACCTGATCTCCTTCTTTGACAAAATAACTACTTGGATGGATGAAGGGATGAAGGTGAATTCTGGTCTTTATTTCTGTTCCCAATTAAGCTTTTTTTGTGTGTTTTGCATGCAGCAATTGTTGAATAAAATAGACAGCAGTGGAATGCTGTGTACCCTATTGATGGCAGGGACAAAATGCAAAGTCCCTTTCCAAGCAATGCCTAACTTATTGAGGTACGCTGTGGAGGAGATGTACAGTCAAAACCTTTTGGGGGAAAGGCAACTTAGAACCTGGACTTCCCACCCCTTGGGCAAGTGTCCTACTCGCCAAGGCTAAGTACAGACATTCAAAAAGCCTGAGGAAGAATCAATCTAAGTTATGCCATTTTCTGTAAGCAACATAGTTTAAATTGGTAGTGAACAGAATACACATTTGCCCTGGCAATAGAAGAAGCAAATCTTACACCAGATTCAGCCATTTTTAAACCAGTCCATAGTGCCACACTTCTCTTCTATTATGGGCATAGATTGGTTTTGTGGGCTGAATTCCTGTTCTGTTATGGGTATAAACCACTTTCCAATCACTAATACCAGTAAACATGTAATGTCTCAACCTGCCCGAAGCTATTGGGTTAAAACGTTATTGGGTATGGTCTCATCTATTGATTTTTTTTGTAAACTTTGTGCCTTCCTTGATGAAGGGTTCTAAAATCTGTGTAAAATCTAATATTTTGGTTTGGTTATCACAGTAAATTTATGTTTGTTTGTTTCTTATATGACTGGCAGAAAAAAGCTGAATAAGCCAAGTAAAAACAATCCTGCAGAAAGAAAATACAAGAAAACCAAAGCTGTTTCAGTCACCTCTCAGTTGGCAATTAAACAAACAAATGAATAAATACAATGAAATAACATATATACTATACTTAAAGTTAATTATCTGGGAGAAAAAAAAGACTAAAAGATTGCAAAATTCTGCTTGGGATAATTTCTTGACCTTAGGAAGTTAATCTAAAGTAAACAATGTTGGATGATATATTGCCTGAGAGTTGTAATAATACATATGAAAAGATTTCTCAGATTTTTCATGAAAGACTAAGATCCTTTAAAGAAAGAAAATATCCAAAAATTAAGAAAGAAAAAAAAATGTGTACATGTACTCTTTAGCATAGCTAAAGCAATAGAATTAAAATTACATTTAATTTGATTTTGGCTAGAAACCCAAGACTTATATCTTTACATTTCTCAATAAATTCAAGGCTCATTAATTTCATTGAAGAACTGTAAAGGCTTTAGCTAATGAGAATGAATTTATCCTGACCAAATGCCCCCCTAGGAATAATGCTGATTGGCAGTTGTTAAAATATTCTAGTGCCAAGTTAATGTCCTACTGTAAGTTGTCTTTAGGACTGAGGACTTGATTAGAAACTATTTAAACATGTAATTTGATCTTTCATATCTTGGTGAAATATTCTGTTTCCATTTTCAAAACGCTCACCATATTCTTTTGTGTTTTGATGTTTCAGGAAATTTTCATTGGTGTCTTAAACATAAATTATCACTGGTAAGCCTTTTGATTGATTGAACCCATAGACTATCAGGTGATTAAGTTAAAGATTCTGAGAGGACTGCTACCTGAGTGTGATAGAGCTTCCCTAAGAATGTGCACAAGTCTTGATGATAGAAGGAACATTTGAAATTATATTCTTTTAAAATAAGGGCTCTAATTAAATTGGGTTTTATTGGGTTTTTTCCTCCATCTTTTGGTACAGAACAGGAAATTTAGTATACCTATTAAAAAAACTATTAATTAACTAACAAATTCTTAAGAAACCCTAATTTTCTGAGAAAAAAATGATAGACATGATAACAAAAATGTATTTTTATTTTGTTGTTGCTGTTATTCCTTGTTAATGGAATTATACCTGCCCAAACCATTTTATTTAAACTGTGACTATGTGTTTTGTTCCTGGCATTTATTTCTATTTTAGAATTCACTATATATAACTTTAAATTATCAGAATGTAAATGTATATTGTTAAAATTGATTTTAACAATGTATGAACAAAGATGAACACCAAACGGACAGTAATAACTGATTTGATCATTACTCTAACCTTCAGATAACATCCATTAGTGATAAATACATTTTGAAAATGATGTGGTTTCACTAAAACTGCAATATAATAAAACTCTATCTACAGCATCATCTTAAAAGTTAAGTCTTTAGTAAAGGACTCAGGAATAGGACATGTTAAAAAATATGTAAAACTTATGAATAAGTCTGTTTAACAGTTCTACGATGTTCATAATGGAAACAGACATTTCCTATTTTGAGCTCCAAACTGAAATCAAAATCAGAGAGGCAAAACACATCTGAAATTAAATAATCTGTATTTAATTATTTGTTTTTGGCCTTCTCTGATTAACCTTAGATAAACCGAAAAATCATTTCTGCCACTGCCAAATATATTAAATCAGCCTTTAGATCAGAATTTTAAACCATACAGTAACTTCACATTTATTAGCTTCAATAGACATGGTGCTAAGAAACTGCTAACTGTGTTTCTTTGTTATCTTTGTGCCACCTACGTGTTTTCTATTTCTTATTTTAAAATGTTTTATTTACCCTTAATTGTCTGATTTAGCTATTACTTAAATGAAATAGACCATAACAAGTTCATATATATGTATATATGAAATATGCATATGCATCTACGTATACATATATGAACATATATGCTGAACACGCACGCACATGCACCCATATGTTCATAAAGAATACTAACTTATTTTTCTGTCCACAAAACCATCTTGAGATCAGTTTTCCACAAACATACAAAATGGTTTCTTAATAAGAATGTTAGCGTTCTCACAAAGCCTAAAATATGTAACAATTTATTTAAAAAATACTTTAGCTAGCAATTGCTTTATTTTTAATTTGTGATAGAAGAAATTACTAAAGAAAGTACACTGAGTTGCACTATTTTGTGCCTTTGAAAGAGTAGCCTGTGTTAATTAAAATTGCCATCCATTTTCATTCAATTTCCTCAGCTGTCCACTATCTGATACCTATGACATAGATGCTTCTTCATTCCTGGAACACGATTAAAAGATATTACCAAGCGGATATTGTACCAGACGTCACATGTGGAAAGAGATTACTTGCAATGCAGGTAGTGAAGGGAAAAATGATCTCTTTACAGACTCCAAAATTGATAAAAGGTGAGAATATGAAACTGTACTATGGCTCTACATAGCCTCCTATTTCTAAGTCTGTTAAATATACTACAGAAAAATAAAATGTTTGCAAAATAAAATTTATATTAAAGACACTATTGTGAAAATTTAAGTAAGGAACTTCACTTCACCTAGCGGTGCCATTTTTTATTCACTCTTACAGAGCTGCCTATTATTAATTTCAGTTAACTGCATCCATTTTTCACTTTTATTTTTAAAACATGTTTAACAAATTTATGGTATTGCTTTGTGTGCTTAGGTATTTCTTTTCAAAATCAAGATTTTGCTTTAATTCATGTTATACATGTAAGCACCCTCATTTATGGTCAAGATGCTAATATTTCTTGTAGTTAATCCCATATCTAATATGCAGAAATGTATATACAATGAATGTTGTTTATTTTCCTGACATTATTCTCTTTAGCAACAGGAATTCCAGTTTTTCTCCTCTTATTAGAAAGCACAGAATTGCCAAGAATGAGTCGACTCTTAATACTAGCATTGAGACAGGCAGGCTTCCAAGTGTTACATTGGGTTAAACCTAGATATAATTTTTTTTTTGCCTTTGTGGCTGGCTTTTGGATTTCAATTTATATGGTAAGCATTACAGCATAGTGAAACTAGAAAAACTGTTAAAGAGAATAAAATACTTCAAAGAGAATATATTCACCTACAATGTGTTATAGAAGTTTTAAAATGTCTAATAAAACATCTTCTTTTAAAAGGAGTTACAAACACACACAAAACATTGTGTGTGTGTGTGTGTGTGTGTGTATGTTTCATACATCTATGTAACTGTTTTTTGCAAATTCCCAGGAAAAGGGAAGGGAAGGGAAGTTATGAACAGGGATCCTGGTTTTCTCTAATTTAAATAAAAAAAAATCCCCAATTAAAAAGTAACCCCAAGTCCACATTTTTCCATGATTAAAATAAAACATCACTATGTCGCTCTATATAGATAGATAGATAGATAGTGGTGTTTCATTTTAATCATGGAAAAAGATGGATTTGCGGTTACCTTTTTAAACTCAAAATTGGGGATTTTTTTAAAACCAGAAAACTAGGATCCCCTGTTATGACTGACAGTTAATGCTGCATGAAAAATGGAAATCTCCCCGCACTTAAAAAACCTATAAATATTCATAAAAATTTAAATAATGTTATTAAAATGTATCTGAGACCCTTTTGCATTTGCTTTATGAAAATATTTAATGAAATTCACTTTTACTGGCAAAAATATTCACAGAAACAAAGACTGTACATGAATAGTAAAGATTTTTGTTGAAATTGTGGATTTTAAATTAGTATGAATCCATAATTGTACTGGAACTCATTCTAAAATCAGGGTACATTCAAGCATTACATTTTTCCAGTGGGAATCATAGTTCTACCAATAGAAACCCAAACTGTAGAGACATTGAAGTAGTTTCTATTGGAGCAAATACGGAAGCACCTCCAGCAACACCTAGAGCCCAGAGGCTGCAGCTGCAGAAACTGAAGATTCTGTCAGTGGCTCTCAACACCTGATGATGGCCACAAGACACATGGGGGCATGTAGGGGCCTGGGTTGGTCCAGGTCAACCTGGAACTTCCTTTATAGGGCAGTGCCAGCCACAGAGGCAGGGAGGATGCTGGCATAAGCACTGACCACACTGATCCCCTCCACTGGAGCCAAGCACATCCGAGACCAGCATGACTCCGGCTTCCTCCCTCTGTAGGATCCTGACTGTGGCAGGCCAGTAGAGGTCTCTCCAATGCTGAACTGCACTGCTCACTGTGCCCAACGAAAACCAAGCTGCAGATGCCACCCCAGAGGTGCCAACTTCTGGCCAACCCCCTTCCTGGAGCATACCCACAAGGCTGGAGTAATCACTGCCACCACCTGAGCTCTGGTCTCTGTTGGGCTCTATGCTACTGAGGGTACACAGGCCCTGTAGACCTAGGGGTTGCTTAGCCTCAGCAGGATGTATCTGCATGCTTCTTAAAGCCTGAAGCACAGAAAATAGCCTTCCTTAGTCAGCAGAGCAAAGGGAGCAAAAAGGCTTGCCCACTCCCTCTGAAACATTTACTGCTGGGCTTGCTATGATAGATAGCTTTATTGACTGGAGAAAGCAGGCATGGGGTGGGGTAGAGGTCAGAGAAGGATCAAAAGAAAACCTTGAGCAAACAGAAATGGCTTGGTAGCTTTTTGATATGCTTCTAGATCACTTAATCCTAAGTTACTGGCTGAAATTCAAGTAAGTCACTCACAGTTACACCCAGAGTCTGACCAAGATGTCTCTATGGAGGCTGCATCGTTTGTTTGCTGTGTCCCAAAACATGTCTGAACACCCTACCTCATGGAGGGGCTCTTTTATACACATGTTGTGACCTCATCACTAAATTCCCACTAGCAGTAGACCCATCGACTGCTGACTGGTCCTTCCAAATGACATCAGACTGACCAGGAGAGATGACTAGTCACATGGCCTGCAAGGGCAGGAAGCTGAGACATACAGCCTAGCTAGTCACACAGGCACCATGGTAACACAGGAAAGTGGGGTTAGGCTGCTGCCTCACAGCAGAGAGACAGATTGGGGGTGGGAGGGCATGATTTCTCCACACTGAACACCTTGCCGATGCTGGAAGTCAGGTACCTACAGGGGCCTCACAGGGGTTTGTAATACTCAAGGCCCCAGGATACCCAAAGGGTTTGGCCTGACACAAAACAGCCCATTCAGACTAGGCTTGTGACAGGGAATGAACCCTGAATAGCCTTGACTGCTTGATGGAAGGTGTCTACATGCTGCAAGGCCAAGGTGAGGCCTGAAGTAGACACAGACACTGATCAGAATAAGAGGATAAGAACCATTATTCCAGTTATATTGGTTTATTTGTGTTTACATGGCCTAGATGCCATTGGCCACAGGCACTTATCAAAATAAGAGGATAAGACACTTATTGAGAGTGCAGCACCGGGGCAGGCTAACCTTTGCCCAAAGTGTCTACTACAGTCAACCAGGAAGCATGCTCTAGCATCCCCCAGCTTCTGGCCTTAGCTACTGCAGGCATGTGGCTGCATTTACAGAATCAAAAGTCATGTCTGTTTACTTGCTTATCAGTTCAATCTACACAGTTTAGATTAACTTGCAAAGATTGAATTGATTCAGCCTTCAGGCTTCCTTTGGCTTTTCATTTGAGGTCTATTGTAGACTCATCAGAATTGAATCAGCTTCAAGACATGGTTTACTTTAGAAGAACTGCCAAATTTGAGCAAAAAAAATAATAATAATTCCAGTGAATTTTTTTCTAGTCACTCTACAGTCACTCTATGAAAACTTTCATTCATGAGGATAATCTATGCTATCTTCAGTCATACACTCAACTTAAATAAAGATGGAACAAACAAGGCTGCAAAAGTCAGGAAATGAGTCTTAATCCAGTTTTTACCAAGACTGTACATCTTTAGTAAAACTTCCTTATGATGCATTATTCAATGATGCAATTTCTCTTTTTCACCAAAAGGCCCTTACACTCTTCCTTTTCTAGTGCCCTAACCACAATATTATCTTTTTTGCTCTTTGAATAGATGATTGACTGGGACATTCTTTTCTGTTCATGGGGAGCTATGACTCATTTCTGAGACACAATCCAAGTAACTCAGAAGCTAAATAGGTTCACATTGTGATGACTCACGGTTTAGGCAGAAAGTGAGTGGCTACGAAAGTATAAGAACAGCCCAAGCTACCATTTTTTATACATATGCCCATATAGTAAGAGAGTGTAAAGTTAAGACCAGTCCTAAGGGCTAAATACAGACAATCAAAACACCTGAGGCTGAATTGATTCAATCTTTGCAGATTAGTCTAAAATGCATTAATTGAACTGATAAACAGGGATCCTGGTTTTCTCTGTTAAAAAAAAAAATCCCCAATATTTAGATTAAAAAAGTAACCCAAAAAACACATTTTTCTAGGATTAAAATGATACACCATTGAAAGCTACTGGTACAGGGGGGTGGGAGGTTGAAGGAATGGGTGTGATGGAAAAGATCCTAGGAGGAGAATACATAGTCAAAGTTATAAAACAATCATCAGGCCTTAATGGGAATTTATAGACATGCTCCAGGAATGTGTGCGTGTGTGTGGGGGGGGAGGGGGTTAATTAGAATGGCTACAAGAGCTGCTCTAATTAAAGCACCTGGAATGTCATGTGTATCAGCGTCGCCCCAAGGCTGAAAAATGGCAGCAGTAGCAACTGAATTAAAGCATGTCAAGCAAGCTTTAGTTAAAACACCTCTGCTGCTATTTTTCACTGCAGGGATGCTGATACACGTGACACTAGAGTATGCTGGAGAGTGGTACCAAGCTCCAGCAGACTCAATTAATTAAGTCTGTTCCAATGCACTGTAATTACAGCGCATCAGAGCAGCTTCCCTGCACGTGTCCAGGCATTCCACGAGTTCAAATTTTCCACAAATAATCTGTAAATTTATTTTCCCAATTTTAGGGTGATTATTTCTTCCCCTATTCTTTCTTCCAGCTGTGCTCAACATCCAATAACTGACCTTGTTCCTTAAGAATGATGTAAAAAAGGCATTAATCATCTCAATCCTTTTTTGCCTCATCCATTATTAAATTGAGCCCCCCTCCTCCCCCTAGTTCAGTAAGGGAACTATACTTTCTTTTGCTTCCTTTTTTTTCCAACTTTTTTTGTCCCTTGCTTGCATTATCTCAATTCATGCTTCAGCCTTTCTGATTTTCTACATAGCATGAGCATGCTATAATACAGCTACATTTTCAATTTTTGTAAGTTTGCACCCACTGAAGGACTCATTGTTTAGCCAAGGCAATCTCTTGCTGCACTTTCTAGCCTTCTTCCACATTAGGATAGCCTGCTTCTGTGCCCTTAATTTGGCTTCTTTAAGGGACTACTAACTACTTTTGCCTTTAGAGTTACTCCTATGGAAAGTTTTCAGTCAGATCCCTGAGCATTAAACTCTATTTTTTTATGCCTAGGGTCTTTATTCTACTGTTCTTTTCTACTGATCCTTCCTTTCTTTAGGATCCTTAACACTGTCATTTCATATCACTGCCTTTTTCATTCTCAGTCATCTCCTTTTGTGCACGTAGCATCTCAAAAAGAGCTTCTCCTCTGCCTGACTCCTACCTCTGAACTGCTATGTTACCTGCCCAGTGGACCTCACAGTACTTAAAGTAATCCCTTAGCACCAGGTCCTGCATTTTGGATATTTGGATTAGATGTTTAAAAAAAATCCTCATTCGCCTCCTCTTTCTCCTTTGATAGTCTATAGCAGACACCCAGCACCACAACATTTCTCTTATCTGATTCTACTTTGACCCAGAGACTTTTAAGAGGCCTACCTTCCAGTTTGTGCTGCACTTCAGATTCAGTTCCTGGGGAAATCATTGACTGAATAATAGGGTCTCCAGATCAGGGTAGTGACCCTAATTTTTGGAGACCAGCTTTACATCATCCCCAATAAAGTTTGGTGATTAGTAAAGAATGGATTGGAAAGTATCATTGTTAATACTGAAGCTAACAGAGCTATTGTTTTCTGTCATGGCATTCTCCCAGATGCCTTGCTTTTTTAAGAGATATGCTTTTTTACCTTTATGAATTATTTGCACTGTATAAGCAGTCCAGTAGAAGCTTAATACGTGGTTTTGAGAGGGATACATATAAACAACATTTTAACAAAAGATGGGTAGTAGAGATGAGAATAAAGAAACTGTTTAAATACATAATAGTAGTCAAGCATTCAACTTTACGTCATCATTTTCCATTCCCTTTCAAGTTGCTGACTTCAGTAGGAACCTCCTAACAATACGTAAACAAGAAGCAGGAACTTATGAGGACCTGGATTTCAAGAGGTGAGACGTACTTTATGCATTCTGTACCATACATAATCTCCACTCTTCTCCTTTAAGTATGTGTAGGAGTGTCCATTAAATAGGATTAACTGTATGGTTTGTTTGAAGGATATACAATGAACTAGTTAAACCTCTGCTTTGCTGCAGAAGATTCATTTGATATTTTTTTTATTTTTTATAACCTTTTGTCATAATCATCAGCTTTGCTTTATGGTTTATGCATCATTGTCTGTTCCAGCTTCAAAAGCTTTCAGATCATTGTTTCCATCTGCTTTCTTCTCTTGTACATTGTAATAGAAATGTTTTACATGGGTGAGCTACCAACCTCCTGCACTACCCTCCACCTGGAGAGCCAGACCAGAGCCCCTTTAGCCTATGTTTTTCACAGTTCTCTGGAGACCTTCATGGTACTTTAACAAAGTAGTAAACATTATTAGATGCACTGTAACTGGTAGCTTCTGTGTGGGGCTGCTGCTGCCGCATGCTCCGGGACCTTCTTGATTCCCCCATCTCCTGCTGGCTTTGAGCAGCAGGTGGGGAAGCAGCAAGGCTTCAGCTGGGAGAAAACCTTGAGTTTTGGGCTGGTGGCAGCAGGGATCCTGCACCCAGGGTGGCAGGGGGTGGTGGCAGCACAGAGCTAGGGTTGATAGTGTGTGGGTGCGAGGGAAAGTGGGTGGTGTGGGGACCACCTATATGTTTCTCCATGGCATGCAGCGCTGGCAGGAGGTAGCAGCAGCAGCAGACAGGGTGCTCAGGGTGCAGGCACCTGGCAAGGTGTGGCTCCGGCCAGCTCTTCACATCACAGTGAGGGGCACAGCCTCCACATGGCTGCCTGTATTGCCAGTGCTCCCTGTCACTCACATGAAGCCCTTACACTCACACAACAGGAAGGGAAGCCCCACATGCTAGAACCAAGTGTCTTCCCTGCTGGGGCTGCACAGCACCAGAAAGAAACTTGAGTCTCTGGAGCTAGCTACCTTCCCTGCCTGGGGCTTCCTTCCCCTGCAGCACAGCTCCTGCAAGGAAGGCAGCCAGCTTCAACACCTGAGTCTGCTCTCTGGTGCTGCAAAGCCCCAGCAGGGGAGGCACCTGGCTCCAGCACATGGGTCTTCCCTCCTTGGTGTGCTAGTGCAGGGGCTGTGCATGACTGGCAGGGAGTGCCAGCGATACAGGTAGCTGCATGCAGGCTGCACCCCTTGCTGCCATGTGAAGCTCTGGCCAGAGTTGCACCCCACCGGGCACCTGTGCTGAGCACCTCACCTGCTGCTGTGCCATAGGAGAAGTGTGGGGGGTGTTCCCCACACCCCCCAATCTCCATCAGACCCACACTTTGCCCTCACAACTCCCCACATATACCCATATACACAACCCCCCAACATACCCTATGCCCCCCCACACAGCCACACCCCGGACAACCCCCATATCCTACCACATGCCCCCACACCCTACCATAAACTTCCACCATACACACACCCCACCCCACACACACACCACATACTTCCCACACAGAACACACACATACCCTCTCCCCACAATTGCAGACCAACCTGGTGACCTTCTATGACCAGGTCACATAATCCTTAAACGCAGGTGTAGCAGTGGACATAGTATTTCTGGACTTTAGGAAGGCCTTCAACACTGTCTCTTACCCCATTCTCATTAAAAAACTAGGGAACTGTGGCATCAACATCTACACAGTCAATTGGGTCACTAACTGGCTGGAGCATCACACCCAGAGAGTGGTGGTGGATGGGTCCTACTCGACCTGGAGGGATGTGGGCAGTGGGGTTCTGCAGGGTTCAGTCCTTGGGCCTGCATTGTTCAACATCTTCAACAGTGACTTGGACAAGGGGGTAAAAAGCACCCTGTTCAAATTTACAAACAACACTAAGATGTGGGGGGATTGGGCATGCTAGAAGGGATGAATAGGCTCCAATCAGACCTAGACAGGTTACGGGGGTGCAGGGATGAGAACAGGATGGGTTTCAACACTGACAAGTGCAAGGTACTGCACCTGGGGAGGAAGAACCAGCAGTATATCTACAGGCTGGGGAACTCCCTTCTTATCAGTGCAGAGGCAAAAAAGTATTTTGGAGTCATTATTGATAGGCAGTTGGGGAGCAGGAGCAGAGAGAGCTGGGTGCACATGTGCCACACGTGTACCCACCTTACCTCAGGGGTGAAGGCAGCAGCTGCAGAGGAGACAGCGGCGGGTGCAGCAACAGCTGATTTCCCCCTAAGGTAAGTGGGGCAGAGGGTACAGCACAGCTGAGGCGGATCCAGATGGGAAGCCCTCCGGAGCCCTCTTAGCTCACCCAACAGGGAGCCATGCTTCTGAACCACGCATGGGCAGGCAGACCGCGGGGGGGAGGGGAATCTAGCAGGGGCCTTTCCCCCAGATGGGGGAGCAGCTCCGGGGGCCTTTCCCCCAAGCGGGGGGGAAGCTCCAACTAGTCCCTTGGGATGGTATTCCCTGCCACCCCGGGATCCCAGCGGGAGGGGTGGGAGGGGGCAGGGCTGCCAGCACACACTTCCGGCCTAGCTGGAAGCCCTGATTGGCTGAGGGGTCAACCGTGGGAATTTCAACTGAGGGCTTTAAAAAGCCACAGTTTGAAATTCCCCCTGCAGTTGGGGAGCAGGGTGCATGTGTGCCACATGTGTACCCACCTTACCTTGGCGGCGAAGGCAGCAACTGCGGAGGAGACAACAGCAGGGGCAGCAACAGCTGATTTTCCCCTAAGGTAAGTGGGGCAGAGGGTACAGGGCAGCTGAAGCAGATCCAGAGGGAAAGCCCTCCAGAGCCCTCTTAGCTTGCCCGACAGGAAGCCATGCTCCCGAGCCGCACGTGAGCACCACGCACAAACAGTGCACACAAACAGGTGTGCTCTGTAAGGGAACACCGGCGTTTGCGCCAGCGTTCGCGTAAGGCGGGTGCAAGGTAGCTGCCCAGAGCAGCACCTCCAGTGAGCAAAAGCAGCAGGTGCAGCTCTGCAGACGTGGTGCAGTCATGGAGTGCAGCTGCCAGGGGCCCTGCCCAGGCACTGCTGCCTGCCATGGGCTCTTCTGAGGCCTCCACGCAGATGGAGCTCATGGCGGGGTCGGTGGCCCCTTGCCCCCCCATCTGTGGGGGGGGCTCAGTAGGCTCCTCGGGGGGGTGGGGCCTGGTTGTTCCCTTGCCTGTCCCTCCTGTGCATGACTTAGGGCCTTGGAGGAGCAGGTGAGGGAGCTCCAGGCTGAGGTGAGCAGGCTGAGGGGGATCAGGGATGCAGAGGATGAAATTGATGCCTATTTCTGTTCTCTGCAGGCCTGGTTGCCCAGTGTACAGCCCCCACAGGAGACACATCCAATGCAGGAGTGGCAGAAGGTGTCGAAATCCAGAGCAGCTGGGCCTAAAGTGGTGGAAGCTCCCCAGGTTCACCTGGGGAACAGGTTCGACGCCCTGGCAGCTGTGATGCAGAAAGACAGAGAAATTGGCTCCGGCTGGGACAATGCTACACCCCACATGACAAAGAATGAGCAGAGAGAGAACACCAACAGGAAGAAACATTGAGTCCTCATCATCAGAGACTCCATCCTACAAAGACTGGAAGGTCCCATCTGCCGGCCCGACACCATGATGCAAGAGGTCTGCTTCATGCCTGGGGCTCGGGTTAGAGACATTACAGAGAGGATCCCGGCCTACATCTGACCTGCAGACTAGTACCCCGTGGTTGTCTTCCACGTGGGGATGAATGACATGGCCAGGGGCAATCCTGACCACATTATGAAGGATTTCAAGGCTCTGGGGGACAAGCTTAAGGAGATGGGGGTGCAGGTGGTATTTTCCTCTCTTCTTCCGGTGAGTAGGCGGGGACGGCAACACGGGGCCAGCATTGGCGAGGTCAACCAGCACTTACACAGTTGGTGCCACCAGGCAGGCCTTG
>NW_017729032.1:113935151-113935432 GCF_001723915.1 Gavialis gangeticus
CTTTTTTCAAATATATAGGGAGGATGAAGAAGGCACTGGGAAATGTGGGGCCCCTGCAAGATTCTCTGGGCAATCTGGTTGTTGAGCCAGAGGATAAAGCAGACGTCTTTAACCAATTCTTCACCTCTGTTTTCTTCGGCAGGGACTGGGACTTCCCCACCGTGATGCAAGAAAGACTCGAGGGAAACGCCTCCAGAGCTCAGGTTGGGGAGGACCAGGTTAGAGAGCTTCTAGAGGGGCTGGACGTGTTCAAATCAGCAGGTCCAGATGCTCTCCACCCA
>NW_017729032.1:113936411-113944682 GCF_001723915.1 Gavialis gangeticus
GGCTAGGATCTGGAACCAACTTCCAAGGGAAGTGGTGCTGGCTCCTACCCTGGGGGTCTTTAAAAAGAGGCTTGATGCCTACCTGGATGGAGTCATTTGAGCCCAGTTTTTCTCCTGCCCAGGCAGGGGGTTGGACTTGAAGATCTACAAGGTCCCTTCCAACCCTACTTCTATCATTCTATGCCAAAATGAACTTGGGCCGACAGTGTGGGGACACAGTCTGGAAGGCCAACCATACCTTATCATGCATCCACAGATGCATCTCAAGCAGGTCCAAGGAGGTGATCCTCCCCCTCTATGCAACACTGGTCAGGCCACAATTGGAGTACTGCATCCAGTTCTGGGCACCAAATTTCAGGAGGGATGTGGACAACATGGAGAGTGTCCAGAGGAGGGCCACTCGTAAAATAGGGGGCAGCAAGGCAGGCCCTATGAACAGAGGCTCAGGGACCTGAACCTGTTCAATCTCCACAAGAGAAGGCTGAGCCGGGATCTAGTGGTCATTTACAAACTAGTCAGAGGGGACCAGCAGGCATTGGGGGAGTCCCTGTTCCCCCGAGCACTACCAGGAGTGACTAGAAATAATGGTAACAAGCTGGCAGAGGGTAGATTCAGACTAGACATCAGGAGAAGCTACTTCACTGACAGGGTGGCTAGGATCTGGAACCAACTTCCAAGAGAAGTGGTGCTGGCTCCTACCCTGAGGTCTTTAAGAGAAGCCTGGATGAACACCTTGCTGGGGTCATTTGACCCCAGTACTCTTTCCTGCCATGGCAGGGGGTTGGACTTGATGATCTGCTCAGGCCCCTTTCGACCCTACCAACTATAAAAGTATGAATATATAAAACTAAGAATTTATTTTTGAGCTATTATGCAATCACCTCTATAGACACTATGCAAAACACAAATCCTAACAAATTTTATTTTTTATTATAAAATTAAAATATTTTATAGTAGGAGTTTGACTTTTAGTGTATGATTTGTTTTCTTCTGGTTCCAAGATGCAACTCCCCCTCCTAAAAATAATATTTCCAGGGGACAAGAGGAAGGACTTCCAGTGGCAAAGGTCAGGGGTTAGGGGGTGGGACGTCGAGTCCCAAGCTGGTGACAAGGGGGTGTGGCAACTGTCAAGGGGCAGGACTACCCATGTGGCTCTTGACAGCTCCTCAAAACTCGTTAATGAGCCATGCACCTGAAATAATTGCCTGCCCTTGGCATAGGCTGACAGATCTGGCCTGCAGAATAAAAGTTTTAATTTATATAGATTTCTGTATGTCAGTAATATTGAAACTGTCAAATATACAATTATGATTTAAACAAATAATGTTCCTTTTACTGATTTACTACAAAGGTACTTTTTTTTCCCTGGCAAACAGTATCTCAATAGCCTCTGCCCAGGGAGCATAGACTTAATTTTTATCTCTATCCTCACTTCCTGCCTGGTTTTTCAGTATCTGTTCAAAAAGTGGCACTTACTGGTAGCAGCTAGACTGACCTACTACACAGTCCTGCTATGCAAGTTTGTCAGTGCTAAATGTTGATCTATCAGTATACTGGCTCAAGTCCATTTTAATTTAGTTTTCCCATTTTTTCCTTCCTACAAGGGCTATGCTTCTGCCTATTGTGCTGGAAAATAAACTCTTTGCTAATTATAGTCTCTATAATTCTCACAGTAACTATCAAAACCAGAATTTAAATTGTAATTCCTTATATAGAGACGGATGTGTACAATGTTTAATATAATATGGTCATTGTCCTTTGAGTTTGCCATTTGTTACTTGTTATTTCAGATAGGAAAAATAAATCATATGGTAAAAATAACTTCTGAATTATGCACATTATTCAAATCATCTATTTTTGTCAGGACCTCTTAGAGTCTAAATAATAGAAAGGAGATCTAGTTCTGTCTACCATTAGGTAGATGTTCTCATTACTCTTTATTATTGTTCACATCAGTTGGAAAGGTTCAAACAACTCAATTCAGTCATTGGCTATAATTATATTTAGACATATTTACACAAAATATATTATAAAGAAGATATCAAAACATGGTTTAAAAACTCTGAATTAGGACAGACTTTAGTGATATGGCTAAGTTTAGGATTAAGGATAACTAATGATTAATATTCATGGGTAATAATAAATGTATTAGGTGACATTAATTAAAGAAAAATTACGACTTCTTAAAGTCAAACCATAACTCTTGGGGAAAACAGATATATTAGGCAATAATGAATTATTTATTCAAAAGAAAGAACACAATTGCAAAAAGGATTATATCTCTTGCAGTGTTTGAATGAAGACTTCTGATGAGCCCTTTCCTACCTATCTTTCATCTGATTTATTTAGTTTCTTAGTAAATCCTGTAAAGATGATATTTAGCAGTTTTCAACTAATTTGAATAAAGTTTACTGTACAAAGTTTTCCAAAAACAAGTTAAGTCTATGTTGTCAAGAAATGTTCATCCTTAGTTCATCTTACTAAATAATTTATAGATTAAATTATGTACTATTAATTAGATATCAAAGGTCCTGGTTCCTTGCTCTTTCCATATTGTTAAATGAAAAAGGATACTAGTTTAAGAATACCTTTATAAGGTACTGCTTAATCACAATCTTTCCTAGATTGCAGGATTCCTCCCTGACTTTAGCAGCTCCATCAGAAAAGACATTTTTTTAAGCCACCCACATTCCATGTCTTATTGCAGCATGGTAAAAATAAAAAATACAGAGTTTGCCATATTCCTTCCCAAACACTCATTCAAAACCCAAGTGGAATGTGTATTTTTCTATTCTGTTTGCATCTGATGCCCTGCTACATACAGATTAGGTCACTACCCAGTACTTCCCAGCACTGATCTAAGGATAATATCAGTAGCACATAAGTGTAAAAAACACTAAACTTCCTCTGATGCAACTTGAGACCAATGCTTGTTGTTCTGTTATTTGCCACCATTAAAAACAGTCCATCTCTATTCTCTTTGAAAGCATCATTAAGGCAGCTGACAATTCCTGTTAAATCCACTCTCAGTTGTCTCCTCTTCAGACTAATAATCCCAGTTCTCTCAGCCATAAATCATGTACCCCAAACCCCTAACCCCTTTTTGTTTCTCACTGTGGGACTCTCTCCAATTTATCTACATCCTTTCTGTAACAGGGCCTAAAACTGGACACAGAACTCCAGATGTGGGCTTATCAGTGCTTAATAGAGGGGAATAATCACTTCACTTGATCTATCTGAAACACTCCTACCAATGCAGCCTAGTATGCCATTAGCTTTGTTCCTCAACAAGGGCACACTGTTAGCTCATATTCAGCTTACTACCCACTGTAAGCCCCAGATCCTTTTCAGTAGAACTGCTGCTTAGCCAGTGCATGGGATTGTTCTGTCCTAAGTGTAGGACTTTGCACTTCTCCTTATTAAACCTTGTGAGATTTCTTTTAGTCCAATCTTCTAATTTGTTGAGGTTCCTCTGAATCCTAGCCCTATCCTCCTATATATTTACTATTTCCCCCAACTTGTTGTCATGTGCAGACTTACTAAGGGTGCATTCATCTTCCAGGTCAATGATGAACAGGGATCCTGGTTTTCTCTGATAAAAAAATATCCCCAATTTTCAGATTAAAAAAAGTAACCCCAAATCCGCATTCTTCCATGATTAAAATGAAACACAACACCACTATATACCTATATCTATATATCTATAGGTGTTTCATTTTAATCATGGAAAAATGTGGATTTTAGGTTACATTCTTAATCTGAAAATTGGGGATTTTTTTTTTTAAATCAGAGAAAAGCAGGCTCCTTGGTGATGATGATATTGAAGAGAACTGGCCCAAGAACTGACTCCTGGGGCACTTCACTTGATACCAGCTATCAACTAGACATTGAACCAATGGGTACTACCGCCTGGGTGTCTACACATGCACCAGACTGTGCAGTTGTTACTGTGCTTAAGCAAGTACTAAATGACTGCATAGTAACTGATGTTACTGCACAGTCCCATTTCTGAATATTTATTTTTAGCTGCTACTGTGCAGTAGCAATGAACAGTAGCATTGCCATCATGGTTCGTGCCCAGGCACACTATGTAGATGTAGCAATGAGCTATGGCTCAGTAGCTCATTGCTATGGTTACATTGCATCTTGTGTAGACATGCCCTCTGAGCCTGATGATCCAGCCAGTTTTCTATCCATGTTACAGTCCATTCATCCAACCTGAACTTCCTTAGATTGCTCATTTATTTATTTATTTGGTATTTTTATAGTCTCTGAATAGATTGATTTCAAAACTGCCGTCACATCCACATGATCTTCAGTAAAGATGGTTTGCTCTCCCTATATGACTAGATGGTTGTTATAAGCAGCTCAGTAGAAGAGGGAGAAGAAAGGGGGAATTAATTATTTTTTCTCCAAACAAAGCTGAGTAGCTTTCTATTAAGAAAAAACTTGATAATAAACAGACAGTTTCTTTAAAGAAAAATAAAATCCTTGTTCTGCACTCAGGAGTTACTACTTCACTAACAGGGAAGATTGTTGATTCCCTTTCTTCTACCTGAGAAGTACTGATTTTAGTCTGAACAGGCAACTTCTGCATAGTTGAAGATGTAATTAATAGGGCTGTGTGAAATGGCTGTGTTTCGTTTCAGTTTAGGATTCGGCCATTTCAGAAAACAGTGATTCAATTTGGTGTTTTGGATCACTGTTCTGTTTGGTTTTGGCCAAATATGTTTTTGAGATTTGGCTCCATTGAATCTCCTCTGAATCTGTTTCAAATTAGCTGCAAGCTTTGCACAGCCCAGCTGGATGGGGCTTGGGACCAGGGCTGCAGGGCTTGGGGCCCCAGCTGTGAGCAGGACGGGGCTGTGGGTGGCTCATCCAGGGGAGGGCCACTGCCCTCTGTGCAGGTGAGGAGACCCCTGCATAGATCTCTGTTCCCTGTCACACTGGGTCTTGGGACAGGGAAGCATCACAAAGCAGCAAGCGAGCCTGCTGGTTCCTGCTGCATGACTTGGCTTTGCAGGGAGCAGAGATCTGCACCAGGGGTATACTTGACACTGCTGCCTGCCCTGTGCTACCCTGGTGATATAGGGCTGTGAGGAGCAAGCAGCAGCAGCAAGGAGACACAGGAATGGATCTCTGCTCCCTGTGGAGTCAGGTCACCTGGGAGGAACCAGCACTGCTCTGCCACAAGACCTGGCTCCACAGGGAGCAGAGCTCCACACTGGGGGTCTCCTTGCTGCCACTGCCCACTCTGCACTGCCCTGGATCTCTGTTCCCTATGGAGCCAGGTCATGTGGCAGGGACCACCACTGCTCTGCCACACAACCTGGCTCTGCAGAGATCAAAGATCTGTGCCAAGGTCTCCTTGCCATCACTGACCACCCTGCATTGCCCCAGATCTCTGCTCCCTGTAGAGCCAGGTTGTATGGTAGAGAAGTGCTGATCCCTGCCACATGACCTGGCTCTACAGGGAGCAGAGATCAGCGCCGGGGGTCTTCTTGCTACTGATGTCCATCCCATGCAGCCGGTGTCACTGGGGCAGGCAGTGGCAGCAAGGAGACCCCCAGCACAGATCTCTGCTCCTTGAAGAGCCAAGTCGCACTGCAGGGCAGCAGCATACAGCTGTTTCCCTGCAAGCCTGGTGCTGAAACTCCAAAATTTTCCAAAATGTTTTGGATGCCTCGTTTCATTTTGGAGATGTTTCAAAGCCTTTTTGTTTCTTCTCCTCCTTTATTTTATCTCAGTCCTGAAGCATGTGTTGTTACTATATAAGGAACTGCTAGGCATGCTAGTCATCAACTGAAACAGCAAAAAGGAGGAAAATGAAGAATTAGTTCAGTAATAGTCCTTAACTGTTACTGTAGAGGCAATTATAAAGATCAAATGATGAAATGACATGCTAATATATCATGAAAGGAGTATAGGTAAGTAGATAAGCAAGGGACAAAAATAACTAAGATTTTGTAACATGCTTTGCTGAGCTGATTTTTAAAAATGTATTTAATCATATTATAGTTGAATCTAGTCAGTGAAGGTACAGCTACTGTTGAAACATTCTGTTCTTTGAAAATTATAGCCCTACTATAAGTGTCTAGCCTTTCTTCATGTTTATCTTGACTTCCAGTGTTGTAACTGGAGGGAAGGGGAGATGATGATCATGGCAACCACCTTGGGTGCCAGCTTCAAAGAGAGTCCACAGCCACCTTTTCACATTTGTGTTCACAAACTGGAAGTTTCCCCTTTGCCCAGGGGGCCTGGCTGCATCCCTACACTGCATCCCTATTACATTGGTGTAAATGACTAAAAAAAAGGTGCAAGGCACTGAACACACAGGCTGTATCACTCTTTTTGGGTGGGGTAAGAGGCTTGCTATATATGAATTACTATAGCTACTGCATTATTTCCATTCATGGATGCTTGTTGGTCTTGAGTCCTCAGACTGTACTCTCACTAAAGTCAATAAGAATTTAGCCAGGTAAAGATTAGTTGTGTGTTACTCAAGATGAAATTTTCATATGGTATTTACATTTGTCAATACCTTATTCACTATTTTAGTGATTAGCTTATTCACTATTCTCCTTCATTTATTCTGGGTGAGTTTTGCTTTATTTTGACAGTATTGCTTAATATTTTCCTCCATGCTACTTGAAACTAAAGAGAAACAGCTTTAAATTACTGACATGATATGCAGGTACTGCTTGGAGGTTAAAAATGTTGCCTGTTCTACAAGCAGGAATCATTTGTTTTCCTCAACTGGGACTGGAAATGCCATAAAGCAGAAATGGAATGTTAAAGCTCCATGAATACATCATATGCCTGAAAAATGCTAAGCAAAACAAAAAAAAGGTAAATTGAGAAGGAAAGATAAATATGTAAGGAAATACATCAGTCAGTGAGATAGAGCATATTACAATTAATACTGTAGAGTACCAGTTATCTGGAAACCATATATCCAAACTTTCAGTTATGCAAAGGCTACATCACCAACCTGCAGGGTATAAGATACAGCAATGGCAAAAGAGAGAGCAGTTTTGATGACTGCCAAAAAATCATGAGATAATCAAATTGAAAGCAGATGAATGTGTTGCCAAACTTGCTTTAGAATATGGTACTGGAATATGTTTGTAGAATGAATGTTTCATTAATTGAATAGTTTGGTTTTACAAATAGATTTTGTTTCCAATGAGTTTTGAAATGATTCTTTTCCACTGTGTAGAAAAGAAACATTTTCAAACCTCAGTTTGTAAATATATACCCCACATCTTCATATAGCCACTTAAATTAATATGATTGACCTATATGGCCTCAAGAGATCTTCTATTTAAATTCCATAATCTGTGGAAGTATCAAGTCTACCTAGACCATCTCTGACAAACATTCTTAAAAACCTCCAATGAATGCTATTGCATAACTTCCATAGATAGTCTTTCTAGTGTTTCACTACCATAACAATTAGGCAGTTTTTTCCTAACATACAATCTAAATCATATTTGCTGCAAAGTAAGCTGATTTCTTCTTGTTTCTTCCCCAGAAGCTATTGGAAATAATTGAATGCTCTATCCTTCATTGCAATCTTTTATGGATGGGAAGATTGTTATGTATTCTCCCCTTAGTCTTCTCAATTGTAAACTACAGAAATCCATTTAGTATAAATTTTCCCTATAGGTCATTGTGAAAGAGTAAACAGTGACGCAGCAAAAAGAGCCGAGAACGCCGCTTCCAGAGCTATTTCCATATTAGGATAGAAGCTCCAGGAAAAGAAAAGAAATAGGAGAAGGGAGTCTCAGAAAGGGAGAAGAAAGAAAGAGCATCTGAAGGAGAAAGTGAGGGAGAAAGAAGATCTCCAGGAGATAAGACACTTACCTCAGGATTTTTCTCGCTGCTGGAGAGAGCGGAGCTCTGAGAAAGAGGGGCGGATCCCTGAAGAGGCACCGGAGACAGGGTTAGGAGCCACACTGAAAAGTAAACAAACAAACAAAAAAGAGAAGAGTGAATTGACTCACTACCACAAGCTTAGTGAAAACAACTGAGTGCTGACCACAAGGATTCAAGGCTTCAGGCACACACCAGATGAAAGGTACACACTCAGGATAGCAAAAGTAAAGAGAGAGAAATAACAAGGCTTGAAGAGAAAAGCCTGCTCTATAAATAAATAAATAAAGGAAATAAATGGACAAACCAGAGTTAAAGGGACTTTGTTTATTAACACCAAGTTCAGTCCAACCAAACTGAAAAAGGTTAAATAAGAACAGTATGTAGATAGAATTA
>NW_017729032.1:113944807-113949542 GCF_001723915.1 Gavialis gangeticus
GAGTGAAGTTTTCCTCTATAATACTGGGATTCCTAATAAAGACACCCAAAGAGCAAAATAAAACAACAAATATATATATAACAACCCCCCCGACAAGTGACATCATAAAGCAGAACATATTATAATAACATCCAAGACGTGGCAGGCGGGAAAGTCAGGGTACTTACACTTCTTTGGGAGACTATAAAAGGATACAGAGAGGCAAGGTCCACCATCACAGTCATATTTTATAAAACTTCCTATTACCTATTTTACTCTCCTCTAAGATCTCTCCATTTTGTCTTTATCTTTCCTGAAGTGTGATACTCAAAACTGGATACAACTGTGCAGAGAACAGTATTATTACTGAAAGGCTCCTGTCCTGCAGCTCTTAAGTGCACTGACCCAATTACTGCTAATCATGGCCAGCTGACCTCCAATTGGTTCTGGACCTTCACTTAAGGAATTCCTCCAGCATCTGAGCCTCACTGCACAACACACTTGTCTTCCATCTCTGAGCAGCTTCTGTCCCAGCAACATGTCTGGCTTTCCTGTTTCCTGACTCTTCCTTTGTCTTGTTTCTGGATTTCTGCCTTTAGATTCTCTCTGCACATCTATTTCCCCCAGCTTTGCTTACTCTTGGACTCTGCCTGTGGATTATCCTTTGGACTTTATCCACCAGGGATGCTGTCTGTCATAATGTGAAGAGCCAGGTGTGGAACTGGGGGATGCAGAGGTAGGAATCAGAAGCCAAAAGTCAGGAGTCAAAATGCTGAGCTAGGATCACAAGCTGGAATTCAGAAACCTAGTTACAATGACAATTACCTTCTTACATAACTTCCCTATGAAGGCAACCAGGAGTGCTTTTCTTTGTAACAGCATTGCATTATTAATTAATATTTAGATGCTATGATCTCAAATCCTTTTCTGCAGTACTGCAGTTACCAAAAAAAAAAAAAAATATTTTGTACTAGTGCGTTTACTATTTTTTCCTTCTTACATATGTGACTTTTAACTTCTTTACCTTGAATTTTACGTTCATTTTATATCACGTCCCAAATTGTAGGAATCATTCTAAATTCTGGTCCTGTCCTCTAAAGTGCTTGTGGCCCTCCATAACTCTCTTCAACTTGGTGTCCTATACAAATTTTAGATGTATACTGTCTTTTCCATCACATAAATTATTGTCAGGGATCCTGGTTTTCTCTATTTAAACTCCTCAATTTTCAGTTAAAAAATCCATTTTCCCAATATTAAACTGAAACACCACTATATTTATCTATGTATAGATCAAGATTTTATATTCTCCCTCATTACAAATGCCATTCCACTCTGCAGCTTTTCTGGCCAGAGTACCCCAGCCTAATTAAGTTCTTCCAAGCTTACTAGCCAGCTGTCCACTGGCTCAATGTTGCTGGGGACATCCCACCCTTCTTCTCAGGTCTTAGGTCACTCATCGCCAGAGTTAATCTCCCTGTGCTCCCTGCACGCTACACATCCCACTTCTCAGGGCCGCTCTGGCCTCACAGAGCACCTGCTCCAAAACTGTGGATCCTGGGGCACTTGTCTCTTCCTGTGCTCTGTGGGATATCCCCAGCAGCATTGAACCAGTGGACAGCTGGCGATTAAGCTTGGAAGAGTTTAATTAAGCTGGGAGACTCTGGCCAGAGATGCCACAGAGTGAAATGGCATTTGTGCTGAGACAGCGATGCCATGAAAGGGCTAGCCTGCAGAAAACTGGTCGAGCCCTGATTTTTGGGGTACTGACTTTTTTCTTTCATCTTTTTTTCACTATGACTGTGTTGCCTGCTGTGCCCTCATCTTCATGGACCGACAGAATGTTGCATCAAGTGGGAAGAGGCCCAACCTGAATTACTTAAAGGGGATAATACCTCAGACCAATCAATATCCCCAGGACAGGAGAAATCAGCCTGAAAAGGCTTCTGTTCTTTTGTTTGTTTATACTACATTGTTTTGTTAATTTTATTAGAAGGCTTGACCATCAGGGAAAGAGAATATACAAAAACTCTTCCCTGGCCAATCACAGGACTTATCTGAGACTAAAGAAGAAGTCTAGTAGTGTTCAGTTGATTCTGTTCTGTCAAGATCATTGTCTTGATGCACATAAGCCTGTGAAAGAAAAAGAAGAGACACCAGTTAAGATTGAGATAAACAAATGTTGGTATAACACCTGGGTGGTGTTAGGCAGGCGTGTAGGGGAGATTGGAGCCCCATAAGAAATCTACTTTGAGTGATTGTTGATGGTGGAAGTGAAAATTAACACCTCCTGATTGTTATCATCTTAAAACATCAATATGTGGCAGGAGAGAATCAGGACTACCACTACAGAAAACCAGGCAAGTGATCTCAGGATAGGGTTGGGAAGGTACCCAGTGTCCATACCTGTAACTTCAACTGGGTCAGTGGTGCTTCATTTTAATCATGCAAAATGAAGCCCTGACAGTGACATTTCATTTTAATCATGCAAAAATGTGGATTTTGGGTTACTTTTTTAAAATCTAAAATTGGGTTTTGGGGTTTTTTTAAGCAGAGAAAACCAGGATCCCTGGTTATTAATGAAAATATTGGATAGAATTATCCCCAGGCAGACACTTACAGATTTCAAAGTACTCTTCTCATCTGATAATTGGCGGAATAGCTCACATGACTGGAGCACTCTTATGGATGGATACAAACAGTTCAGGAAGAATGGGCAGGGGAGAAGAGAAGAAAGAGTTGCACTTTATGTAAAAGAACCATATGATTGCTCAGAGCTCCAGTATGAAGCTGGCAATTGGCCTGTTGAAAGTTTCTGGGTTAGGGTCAATGGGGAGAGCAACAAAGGTGATGTCATGGTGGGAGTCTGCTATAGACCACCAGACCAGGAGGATGTGGTGGATGAGGCTTTCTTCAAACAGCTAAATAAAGTTTCCTGATCATAGACCCTGGTTGTCATGGGGGACTTCAATCACCCTGACATCTGCTGTGAGGGCAATACAGCAGTGCTCAGGCAATCCAAGAAGATTTTGCAGCGTGTTGAGGACAGCTTTCTGGTGCAAATGCTGGAGTGGCCAAGTGGGGGACATGCTTTTCTTGACCTGCTCCTTACAAACAAGGAAGAATTGGTGGGGAATGTAATAGTGGATGGCAACTTCAACAACAGTAACCATGAAATGATTGAGTTCAGGATCCTGAGGAAAAGAAGGATGGAGAGCAGCAGAGTAAGGACTCTGGATTTCAGAAAAGCAGATTTCAACTCACTCAGGGAATTCATGGGCAGCATCCCGAGGGCAGCCAGACTGAGGGGAAGAGGAGTTTGGCAGAGCTAGCTGTACTTCAAAGAAGACTTACTGAGAGTGGAAGAACAAACCATCCTGATGTGCAGGAAGACTAGCAAGTATGGCAGAAGAACAGCTTGACTTAGCAGGGAACTCTTCAATAAACTAAATCACAAAAAAGAAGCTTATAAGTAGTGGGAACTTGGACAAATAACTAGGGGAATATATAAGAGCATTGCTCGGCCAGTCAGGAAGGCCAAAGTGTAATTGGAATTGCAGCTAGCAAGGGATGTGAAGGGTTACAAGAAGGGTTTCTATAAGTATGTTGGTAGCAAAAGGAAGATAAGGGAAACTGTGGGTCCCTTACTGAAGGGGGAAGGTGACCTTGTGAAAAAGGATGCAGAAAAGGCTGACGTGCTCAATGCCTTCTTTACCTCAGTCTTCACAGGCAAGGTCATCTCCCAGGCTACTTAACCAGACAGCACAGTTTGGGGAGGAGGTGAGCAGCCCAAAGTGGTAAAAGAACAAATTAGGAACTATTTAGAAAATCTGGACATGTACAGGTCCATGGAACTGGATGGGATGCACCCAAGGTGTTCTGAGGGAGTTGGCTGATGTGATTGCAGAGCCATTAGCCATCATCTTGGAAAATTAATGGCAATCAGGAGAGGTCTTGGATGACTGGAAAAGGGCAAGCATAGTGTCCATATTTAAGAAGGGAAAAAGGAGGATCCAGGGAACTACAGACCAGTCATCCACACCTCAGCCCATGGAAAAATCATGCAACAGAGTCTCAATGAATTAATTTTTAAGCACTTGGAGAAGAAAAAGTTGATCAGGAACAGTCAGCATGGCTTCATTGGGAGTGAGTCATGCCTGACCAAACTGATTGCCTTCTATGATGAGATGACTGGCTCTGTGGATGTGGAGAGACCAGTGGTTGTGGTGTACCTTGATTTTAGCAAGGCATTTGATACATTTTCCCACAACAGTCTTGCAGGCAAGATAAGGAAGTATGGGCCGGATAAATGGACTGGAAGGTGGATAGAAAACTGGGGGAGTATTAGATACACTGGAAGGTAGGGCTAGGATTCAGAGTGACATAGACAAATTGGAGGATTTGGGTCAAAAGAAATCTCATGAAGTTCAACAAGAACAAGTGCAAAGTTTTGCACCTAGGACAGAACAATACCTTGCACGAGGACAGATTGGGTGCTCACTGGCTGGGAAGCAGCTCTGCAGAAAAAGGATGTGTGGGTTACAGTAGTTAATAAGCTGAATATGAGCCAGCAGTGTGCCTTTGTTGCCAAGAAGGCTAATGGCATACTGGACTGCATGGGTAGGTGTGTTGCCAGTAGGTCAAGGGAAGTGATTATTCCCCTCTATTCAGCACTGGTAAGGACACATCTGGAGTACTGTGTTCAGCTGTGGGCCCTCCACTACAGAAAAGACGTGGACAAATTGGAGGGAGTCCAGCA
>NW_017729032.1:113954542-113967120 GCF_001723915.1 Gavialis gangeticus
GCTAATGGCATACTGGACTGCAGAGGTAGGTGTGTTGCCAGTAGGTCAAGGGAAGTGATTATTCCCCTCTATTCAGCACTGGTAAGGACACATCTGGAGTACTGTGTTCAGCTGTGGGCCCTCCACTACAGAAAAGACGTGGACAAATTGGAGGGAGTCCAGCAGAGGGCAACAAAACTGGTGAGGCGGTTAGGGGACATGATTTATGAGAAAAGACTGATGGAACAGGGCTTATTTAGTTTAGAGAAGAGGAGACTGCGAAGGAACTTAACAGCCAGTTTCAACTACCTGAAGTGGGGTTTGAAAGAGAAGATGGAGCAAGACTTTTGTCAGAGGTGACAGATGACAGAACAAGCAGCAATAGTCTCAGATTGCAGCAAGGGATGTTTAGGTTAGATATTGGGAAGAATTATCTTACTAGGAGGGTAGTAAAACATTGAAACAGGTTATCCAGAGAGGTAGTAGAAGCTCCATCGTTGGAGGTTTTCAGAACCCATCTAGACAAAACTTTGGCTGGGATGATCTAATTGGGCTTTTGAGCAGCGGTTTAAACTAAATGACCTCCTGAGGTCCCTTCCAACGCTAACTTTCTATGATTCTATGAATTAAATATTAGGAAGTGTCCTTTCAGAGGAATTTTTTAATTAGTTTTGCACCTACTGGTATTCATTACCTCTAGATCGTAGTTTCTTAATATGATGTGGGAACTGTACGTCAATAAACTTGCTGATGTCAAGGTGCTCACTAAGCTTAATTACTTTACAGAGGCAGATATTAGTTGTTTTTTTGGGTCAAGAAAAGAAGCTCTCAATCATTCTGCTTATGTTTTTAATAACTTTTAGTTCCTAAATATTTAAAAGTTGATTATTTACAATTTTTCCCCAGTATCTTCCACTACCTAGGAAGATAACAAATATATAAATAAATAAGTAAATAAATAAATATATATATATACACACACATATATACACAACAGTCAATTTGTAAACACCTGCAGGAGAAGAACTGCTCTCTAGAAGCCAAGCTGGTTATATTAAGAACAAATCAAATTAAATTTATTACTTCCTTTGACAAAGTTAACTACTTCAGTGGATAAAGGACACATGGTTGGACACGATATGCTTGGGCTTTAGTCAGCCTTTTAATATGATAGTCTCATAAAGCTATACTCATTCTTCTTCCTCAGAAGAAAATGTGGAATAGGTAGAATTGCTGTTAGGTGGATATATAATTGGCTGAGTAGGAGTAACTACACAAGGACACATACCTGAATAACAGGGAGATTCAAGTAGAGTTTTATTCTTGGTGGTTTAACATTTTTATTAATATTTTACATACACAAGTAGAGAGCCTCCTGATTGAGTTTGCAGTTGACAAAACAAAAAACAAACAAACAAAACCCCCACAAACCCAAACCCTCTGAAGTGCTGTGAACACTTTAGAGAATAGAATTATAATGCAAACAGATGTTGACAAATTAAAAAACTGGGCACTAGAGCCAAAAAAATAAAATTCATCTAAGACAAATGTAGGGAAGAAATCTAGGGAAGAGTAGCCAAGCACATACATAATAAGAGATGATTGGTCTGGCAGAAGCACTGAGGAGAGCAATCTAGGGACTTGGGCTGGATCACAGATTCAACATGAATCAAATGTTATGCAGTCATCAGAAAAGTGATAGCAAGTTTGGTTTACATTAACACAAGTGTTGTATGTAACAGGCTAATAGTACCACTATACTTGGCACTGCTTAGGTTTCCTCAGCTGGAGTACTTGCATAGAGTTCTGGGGTCCACATTATAAAAAGGATCAGGAGAAATTTCAGAGGATTCAGAGGAGTGACAACAATAACGAAGTCATTACCAGCTACATGAAGAAAGAGTGAGCTAATCTGGTATGTTTAATGTGGAGAGGAAAATTAAGTCCTGGGACATAACAGTTTTCAAATATTTGAAAGGCTGGCATAAATAAAGAGGAGACCAACTGTTTTCTTTTCCCCACTAAGGGCAGGACGTGAAGCAGTGTATTTAAACTACAGCCAAGCTGTGCTAGATTATATCCTAAGGGAAAAAAACTAAGCAAACCAAAAAGCGCCATATCAGAACAGAAACTTCCTAACTGTACCAACAATAACACAATGGAACAACCATGAAATATCTTTTACTGGAAGTTTTCAAAAACAGGTCGGATAAGCCTTTATCCAGGATAGCATAGGAATACCATGCCCAGGATAGCATAGGAATACCATGCCCTACGTCCATATAGACGGCATGTACATGTGCTGTTAGCGTGGAACAAAAAATTCTTACATATACTACAACACTGAAGCACCCTTTTACTCCATTCAGCTATTTCCACCAGTGTTCACAAATATATTGCTTCACACCAAAGAACTCTGCCCTAGGATAATATTTGTATTTACAAGTACTAACCTGTGGCAGAGTTATTTCTTTCAGCCTAATGAGGCCACATATGTAAACATTGCAACTTTACCCTGGAGCTATTTATGCAGCTCTGCAGTAAAAGTCTTGTGTAGATGTACCCCCAGAGAGTTAGTAAATGACAGGTTAAGCCTTTTCCAACATTTTGGTTCCATCTTTCCAGGGATCAAAGTTAGGCTAAGTAGTGTATAATTCCCTAGGTCCTCCTTTTTTCCATTTTTTTTTAAGGTAAGTATTTTGTTCACATTTCAACAAATATCTGGAGACTTCTCCTGTCCTCCACTAGTTCCTGTGAGTAATCACCAGGGAGCCTGGTTTTCTCTGATAAAAAATTCCCCGATTTCCAGATTTAAAAAATTAACCCAAAATCTACATTTTTCCAGGATTAAAATGAAACACCACTAATCTATACCATTAGGCGTACTGCGTGCCATCTCCATTAGCAAATATGAAGTTTCACTGCTATAGATATAGATATATAGAAATAGAGCCATATAGAGATATATAGTGATAGAGATATATGGACATATATAGAGACAGAGATATATAAAGATATGTAAAGATATATAAAGATAGATGCAATGTTCAAGACAGTCAGCAAACAAATGTCAACAGGAGCGGCAGGGAACTTCAGAGGCAATGAGATGACATCATGCTCAGCTTGATGAGGCAACACATCATCAGCCACAACAGCAAGCTGCAGAAGCCAGACGACGTCGGTACAGAGCACAAGATGAATCAACTCGCGTTCTGCAATGGGAGCAGCAAGCTGCACATGAATGTGCCTGCTTCAGCCAGCTTAGTGATCAGGAGCAACTGGAAATACTACAACTCCAACAGTAGGAGTGTTCCTTTGTGATCTTGTCTTCACCCATGGACGTGACTGCTTCCAGAATCTCCCACCCAGAAAACATTGTATTTGCAATGACTGCTGACTTGAGTAACAAAACCAGGAATGTTGTGTATACAGAAGTATTGTAAAGCTCTTACAGTAAGAAAGTGTGATGTTTCAGAATTATCTGTATGCCAAAGTGTTGTGAAGCTCTTGAAGTGCAATAAAATGTGATCTCAAGCAAAAATTGGCTCATTGGATTTTCATGCAAGCAACCCTGCACTAAGCATCTAGTATATAATATCTATATATTAGTGGTGTTTCATTTAATCTTTGGGAAAAAAAATCCTAGATTTTTAGGTTAAAAAAGTAATCTAAATTCCACATCTCCCTCAAGTTAAAATGAAACATCACTAATATATAATATCTATATATTAGTGGGTTTTTGTTTTAATCAGGGGAAAATGTGAATTTGGTGTTACTTTTTTAAAACCAAAAACTGGGGATTTTTTTTTTTAGATCAGAGAAAACCAGGATCCCTGATCATCAAAAATGCCTCAGAAAAAAAACAACTTGTGCTGTTTTTTTAAACACCTTGGGATACATTTCATGAAGCCCTGCCATCATGAGCCCATCTTTCTTATTTACGTATTCTTTAAACTTTTTTTTTTCCATCGTCTATCCTGAATTCCTAAATCCACTGTTAAAATTCATTTTGGGAAATTTATGCTCACAATTTAGTTTTCTCATGGAGAATAAAGTAAAGAAAGTATTTAATGTTTCCCTCTGCACCTGCTATTTGCTCTTCCCTAGTTATTGTCAGACCTATACTCTTTTGTGTTTTTCTTTTAATTAAAAAATATAGTTTTAAATATTTTTTTGCCTAGTTAAATGAAAATCATTTGGGGAATTACCTTTTCTAATATTATCCCTACATGCTTGTGCTATTCTTTCTTTTGTTATGTGCCCCTTTTTCTGCACTTGTTATGATTCCTTTTGTGTTTTCAGAGTATTTTAGATTTTGCGATGCGGCCTGTGATGCAGGCTGTAATGATAGTTCCTAGCTTTCATTTGCAACAAAGGTAGCTTGTTGTTGTACATTTAATATAGTCTCTGTCAATGAGTGGTAGATCTCTTCTACTTTAAATTATCTTCCACAGAAATCCTAGCTATCAGTTCCTGTTTTTACTGACGTGTTTTTTGTTTTGTTTTGTTTTTTGTTTTTGGAGTTCATTTCCATATTTTCCTGCCCTCAGCTTCATTTTCTTGGGACAGTGACTTATGTAGATCATGATTGTCTTTACCTTTAGATTCTTAATTTTGAGAATTTAAGAAGGTCCCTATAAAGTTTGATTTCCAGAAATTGGAATGGATTGATTTCCATCCATCTTTTTCCCTGATCTTGTACTGGAGCTTCTCATTGTCTCTGGATGTCAATGTGCCTGTTTAAGTAGAGAAGAAATGTGGATTATGGTGTTACCAGCTTACTTGAAAACACTGGAACTTGCCAGAGTGACTAGATATAACAATATATCATACTTTTTTAGTGACTTTCTTTTTCCTTATTTGCTTACGTTATCCTTGGGAGAAAAAAAAAGTATATTCATGAGTGATGTCTTACTGGAACAACGGCATGCTTTGGCTAGACTTACACAAGCTTTTTTCCTCAGAAGAATATGTTGTATTTGAAAGCTTGTATAAGTCTACCCCTATCAGTTGATCTAATAAAAAGATATCACTCAGAAGTAACCTTACAAACTTCCTAGACCATCATGGCTACATCAACACTACCAACCTATCTTCCGTATGTTATCTAATTTTCAAGTTTTACATAGTTTGTATATGATGTTCCTTAATGTATCCCCTTGTACTCCATTATAGCTAATCTTTTCCACTCATTAACCTGTATGTTCTTATAAATCACCTTTTCTTTGAGTATGCAGCAAGTTTTACAATATCAATGAAAATAGGGCTTTTGTGGATTCTGTCATGCCTTGAATAGCTAAATAAAATAAGGTGTTTTTTTAGAAAACAGAAAAGGGTAGGTATAACGCACTAACTGCCCAAATAAGCTTGTGCAGCAAAGTTCTAGAATGTGTTATATCTCTGGGTTTTTTTTAAAGAACCTTCTGAAGGAATTAGTCAACCATGAGGCAAAATCTCTTGGTGGTAATAATACATTTTCTTAATGTACATAACTGGTGCAGCTGAGAACAGTTATTTTCAGTTATAGTTAATATTAGCTTGTAAAAGTGCTGCAAAATGACTGTCATTAAAATTTCATTTATCTATATTTCCCTTTATATATTCTCTTGAAATTGAATGTTTAACTTCTTGTAATATCTTAAGCTTTTGCAAACAAATATTTTTTTCTTTGTTAATGCCATAAGAATACCAGCTACCTAAGGTTTGGGAGAGTCAGGTGAACAGATGCATTACATTAAAGCAAAATGACATGTTGCATATACTGAAGTATCGCTTTCTTTAGATGACATTTTGATTTTCTTGAATCAGCAGACCATGAAAGTTCATTTTGACACAGGCTAGCTACAAGATAAAATCTCCTCCAGCACTGTAATCTTATCTTTTAGTGTTTGGGTTACCAAAATGACAGAACTCCCATTCTCATTCCTATCTTAAGCAAGAGAAAGAAAAGGCAATTTTGCAGCAAACCACAGGAGGTACAATGAGAGCCCAGGTATCAAATGCTGTTGGACATAGGTGATTTGAATTCTTAGATAGAGAGTGTATGTGCAATGTAGGAAGAAGTCTTTGGAAAAATGACAATGGGGGAAAACTGCTTGAGCTAAAGCACATAATCAGAAACAATCTGAACTTTGTGAGATGCAGTGCCAGCAGGGGGAAAAATTCATTTACAGTTCCTTCTCTAAATTGGTTGTACAAAAGAGAGGGAAAGAGAGTACGTGTATGAAGGGTTGTAGGAGAATAGCTGTGTATAGAACAGGGGATACTGTAAAAGACTTTGGGTAGAATTCTATTTCTTTTGTGTACATGGTCATTTTCTAGCCAATTAAATGGCATTTCTGTCACTTACATTTCTGTCACTTACATGCAAGCAACAATTCTATTTCCTCTTCAGTAGACATATAACTGGGCATGGATATTATACACTGGACATGTATATGCTTGGCCATATATATGCATTGTAGCTGCATACCAGTATCTAAGTCCCAAATATATAAACAAACAGAAATCCTTTACTATCAAGTATTAGGTTTCACATTTTAACTGCAAAAGCTGCATGGGTAGGTATTCAGGAAGGAACCCCTAAGCATTAAGCTATAGAAAACTCAGGGAGGAGCCATCTCCTCAGTTTCTCCTGTTGAAGCTGGGAATGCAGCAGTTAAAGGAGTGAGAAAGATTAAAACCTGAAGGGAGCCATTACATTGCAGCCCAGTAATGATGTACACAAGCAGGTAAGGCATTCTTGTGTTCTGTTGCTGTTCCAATCACTAAAATTAAGGAAAAAATGTTCTTATTTCTTCTCTGTGCCCCAGAGTCTACATATTTGCTATGGCAACATCATCAATAGATATTTATTTCCCCAAAGGTCCAGAGACTCAACTTTAAAAGCATTATCATCTGGTAACTTTACACACTCAATCAGACTGCAGATCAGGTGAACATAAGCAAACAGAGAGTTAACAAAAAAAAAAAATCACCTAGACCTAGAATTGCAAGTGATCACTGTTTCACCACCTGATACCTACCTTAGAATCATTATTATATATTTAAACTGTAGGTCTAATATGTTTAGAAAATAAGTTTATAAGAATCATATCTGCTGAGGACTCATCAGTCCTTGTGACTGCCATTTCTATTGATTGATCACTGATATTATAGCATTTTGCCCACAATACTCCCTTTCTAGGAGCATCATGACTTTCCATTATATTGTTTTAAAATGATGGATGCTGTACTTTGTAAAGGGTTTTCTAAATGCTCTGTGGAATCAAAAATGAGAAGAAAATAGCTAGTAAGAATAAAACCAGCTTAAATTTTATAATAACATAATATTGTTTTGTGAAGATATCTGAATTTCTATATCACTAAACTCTATCAGATGCCAGTGCAAGGAGACATATTCTATAGTTTTATGTTTTCCAGGCCATGATATGGTATAAGCATGACTGCAAATGGGATAAAAACAGTTCCTGGCAGAATAGATCAGATGGTCCAAGAGATTTAGTATGACATCTGAAGTGTTTAATGTTGCAGTAGCAAATCCAAAGTCAGCAGATGAGTTTAATATAGTGTATGAATTAGTAGTGGCAATACAGCTGCTGTTGGATTTTTTTATCTACAACCCTACTGAACATCTAGCTTAATTAGTTTAGCTGAGGAAAGGTAGACTGAACACAGAAAACAAACCTTTTTTTAATCTTATTATTTTGTTTTTCCTTCAGGTTAGAACAGTAACATTATAGAAGAAAGCTTTCATCAACCCTGAACACCTTGCATGTGATCCCTGAATGAACTGAGGAATCTGTTGCATCTATTAAAAATGTAAGTCCAGGAAAAAGAAGAAGGAAAAAAAAACGTTAAAGCAAACACACAGACACTCATAAACTAGTAAAATAAAAATTATAAGGGAGGCACATAACTACAATAAACTTTAATGATGCCTAGTAAGTATCTTTTTAAAGAAAAAGACAAGAGGAAAAGATGTTCTCAGGCTCCTAAATGATTAAACACTTGCAGGAAATAAATATATACAACTTCTAAGTAGAAAAAAGTATCCTAAATCTTTATTTTAAATTTTCCAAATACTAAATTCAATCCCTTTAGTAAACACAACATCATTCATATGATATTGAAGCAACAGCCAAAAAGGATTTCTCTGGACACAATTCATCTATAAGAGTATATACAGCCATACAGGGAGGTTAGGGAAAGGTTAAATAGTATTAAAAATGGCCACCCAATCTGACTTAGTTTGTCAAGGTGCAGACTTTACACCTATAATGCAGACAGAAGTTATGTTTGTCATGCTATTGTCCCCTTGAAAGTGCTCTACAGCTGTGCTCTTACAGAAGTGCATGGTTGCAGAACACTTTTAAAAGGCCTGATTCCATAACAATCTAAACCATCATTACGTGGTAGTTCAGATGAAGGCACTCCAAAGCACAGCACCTTCATTAACTTGTGTCAGTGTGCTCTGGGAATAGGGCGGGGCTGATGCAACCCAGCCATGCTCTCAGGACTGTCTTCAGAATGGATGGAGGTGAAGGGAGCAAAGGGAGTTCCATCTGAGGTTTTTTCAGGTGGTGCTAGAGGGTAAGGTGGTTGGACTGGAGACCCTCTGAGGTAGGGGGGCTCTAATCCACCCACCCCACCCTCTAGCATTGGCTGAAAAAAGTGCAGATTGAGCTCCTTCTACTCCCTTTATCACGTGGGCTGGGAGGGGAAGAGGGGTATTGCTAAGGGAGAGCAGCTGCAGACTGACAGATGCTCCAAATTGCAGCTTGATTCCCCAACCTCCAAAACCCAACAGCAAATGCATTTTGGGTCCAGGGGATCACTGTAAGTCATAGCACTTCTTGAAAAGCTCCATAAGTTATAATATGGAGCTGCACTTCTGTCTGTGCCCTTAGACCCCTAGTTAGGACAATCTAACTGTGAACTGTAAGATTAGATTGCTCTAAAAATGGCCAACTAGATCTAAGTTAACTGTACCCTGGAGGTAGTCTTAGATTGCATCTGGTGCAACCAATCTAAATGACGTTCTATATAGTTCCCAGTACAGCCCTGGCCCTGAGAAAGCTCAGTTTCTGACCCTAGCCCTGTGGCTGCACTTTTCCTACTCTCCCTCCCTGGCACCAGGCTACTTTTACCCCCTGGCTCTTTCTCCCATCCCCAGATGGACAACTCCACCCTTGAAGACCAGTCAGCATGCCGCTCCTGCTCTGAGCCTACCAAATCCCCCCATCCCAGAAGCCACTCCCAGCACCAGTTTTACTGATGTTGAGCAGTGCCAGGAGCTGAGGAAATAAATCAGGGTGGGGAGAGGGTGATCAGGATCAGGAGGTTGGTTCATCATGAGGAGGATGTTTGTTTGTTTGAAGGGGAAGGGGTTGAAGGGGAAGGGGTTGGAGGCTTAAAAATAGCCCATGGTACCAGGAATAGGAAAGAGATCCTCCATCCCACTAAACCCCACCCCCATGGATCCCACTTCCTCCCTGATCCCTCCAAGTCCCCCCCTCTAGGCCTCTTACCTCAACATACCTTAGATTGTGGCCACTTTAAACCCTACCTAGCCTCCCCGAATGTCTGTACATACCCTCAAGAGCAGACAGTAAAGGGTGAAAAATAAACCTGATTAGATTCAGCTTGAATTTTGTATAGTAATATAGGACTTTATGGATCATTAAGTGAATAGAACTGCAGAAGAACAATAAAGATGAGACCATTGTCTAGTACTGCAATAACTTTGTATGGAGTTCTAATTTTTTCTATCCTAGCCTCAAGACCAACTATCTCCTCCAAGAATGCTTTGTAGACTGAGGAGACCAGTCTCTACATTTTCTTTGCTTTGATCCTCACAGTGCAGTAACTGGTGGATATCTGGGTTTGCAACTTAAGCATGGTTCTGTGAGGATGTCAGAATTCCCCTAAGTAAGAAGATGAATAGCATACAGGGGATTCTAAAAATTTTATAGACTATCTCACCTCCTGTTTTTCCATGGAAGTGAACTGCTTTGTAGTTGTACTAAGTGGTCACATCCACACAAGCATAGATGTTTGCTTCCCCAGGAACAAGCAATGGCTCAGCTTGTGCCATTGCTACTTGTACCCCTGGAACGCCTGGGCCATGTGTCCTCTGGAGTGTGGCAGGTTACCCTGGGTGGGGTGAGGGAAGCCTTTCCTGGGGTTCTGGGAGCCTCCTGGTGGAGCAGTGATCCTGCTGCTCAAAGCCTAGCTGGTAGCTGGAGTGTGGTTCTCACCAGTCAGGCTCCTATTTTAGGTGGTGTGCACTACTCAACTTTTTTTTATTTATTTTTTTTTTTTTTTACACATTTTTTTTGATCCCAGGATTGCCTAGGGTCAAAGAAATCCCCCATGCTGCTACCTTGTGTCATGGAAAAATCTTAAGTTATGGGTGCTGACAACACAGAAGAGTCAAAGCTAGCATGCGCACTTTAGTCTTTGAGTGGAAAATTCCAAGGCTCACCCAGCACGTGCCCCCTGGGTGACCCGAGGGCCTGTCAATCAAGCGTGACTACTTTTCCACCATGCGCATGCTCAGTTAGATACAAAGCTCAGTCAGACACATGCTCAGTTCTCTGACTGCCTGACGTAATCAGACCAGAAAATTCTGTGAGGGGAGCGTTCCAATTGGCTACTAAATTCTTATAAAAGGTTAAGGAGCCCCTCCCTCGGGGGGAGACCCGCTGAACTGAGGACAGAGGCTGGCTCTCAGGGACTGTCCCTCAGTTAGGCTCTGCGGCCTATCGGTCTCCTCCTATAGCGATTTTCCAATCCGTTCCTATTGATTTTCTGGCGTTCGATCTACCTGGCACTGGCTACGACTACAACCATGATTTCTGATACTGATTAACGGACTGTCAAACCGAACTTACCTTGATTCCACAGCTTCTGACCTCGGTCTTCATCCTCGACCATCCATCCGTCCCATCGTTCCGGCATCGACCTCGGCACTGTTTTCCATCGACTTTGGCATCGCTTGCAGCCCACTTTCGTCCACGTTAGACTTTGTTTTGTTACAGTTCCGTTGTTTGTCTGTCCCGTCTATGAGCCGTTGACCAGCCCTGGGACTATTAGGTTGAGCAGCTGCCCCTAGCCCTCCGGGGTTAGAAAGCAAGGGCTCACCTAAGAACCCCATGGGCCAATGGACCCCTTTGTTGTTCATACTGTAACCGAAGAAACTGCCTACGCCAAAGTGTAAGTTAAATAAACCCCTTTAGTTGGAACCGTAAGCTTGTGTGCCACTCAGACTCAACCGCCGCTAATCCCACCTGTTCGTATACCCTCGGCCCACCGTGACCGGTCCGGTTCTCCACGACCACACCTTGCAACATGGAAAATGCCTGAATGTACAGTGTGTAGCACCACAGACATGTCTGCGGTGTCACATACCACATGGCCACACTCAGTTGGATGTGGCCAGTGTGTTGTTTTGCTGTCCTTCCCTGCAGGGGACATAATGGAACGTGACCCCGAGACTCCTTACGGACAGTGCAGGCATGTCTACACATGATGTTATATCACCGTAGTGGTGCGCTATAGTGATGTAGTGTTGAAAGGTGTTTATACATGGCCTGCAGCAATAGTGGCATGCTCCTCCATTATAGCATGTCATTATAGCAAAGTAGCTGCTGAAAATAAGTGTGTGCCATGTGTATAGCACAGTATGGACAGTTACTGCACTGCACTTCCAAAAGGAAGTATTGAAACACAGTGCAGTAACAACGTCACCATAGAGCAATGTGTGCTCTGTAAGTAGTTGATAACAATCCACAAATACAAAAAGGGTTGTTATAAAGGGAATGGTGGTTTGTGCTTTGGGTCTGATCCTCTTTGAGCCCTATTTTTCTATTATTCTATGCAATAGTTGGGGGGGGTTGCATAACTGGGATTTCTGTCCTTTGTTGGGGGTAGAAGGGAAGCGCAAAAGCACCTTTTGCCACAGTGGCAGCTGATTGTACCACTGCAATTTGCATGGCAACAGGTGGTGCTGCCCTCTAGGATACATTGTTGGCCCACCTGCAGAGGTGCATTGATTCACCTCTGAGGCTATGATTTTTCATTATCCTTCTCTGCACTCCACAGGAATATTTCTGTGGTCAGTATTTGCCTGATGATACAAAGGCTAAGAACAGATGTCTACATTGCATCTTCAGCACACATTCCTGTTATAGAGCATGGGCTGCAAAAGCTGAGGGGGATGACTTCTATAAGATATTTCCCCCACTGTACTTGCTGGTATGCCCTGGGAAACCCCCTGTTTGCAGACATATACCTCCAAAGCCCCAACTTTTTCTGCGTACCTTGACGTGTCCTGGAAGGTAAGTGAGGAAAGCAAAACAGATACTCCCAAGCTTGAAGGGTATGGGGAATTCCTGTGGTGTGCAGGGCAGGGCTCTTCAAGCCCAAGGAGCCATTGCCCTAGGGAAGGGGAAGAGCCTAGCCAATTTCACGGTGTCTGAGCCCTACTGCCATAAGCAAACATATATGGGCTACAATAAAGCATCCCAGTTTGTTACTACCTTTTGCACAACCACAAATTTGAGGATTTGTGGCACAACAGAAGGTATGAACATGTG
>NW_017729032.1:113967189-113971643 GCF_001723915.1 Gavialis gangeticus
ATATATATATATATATAATGGAGCACAATGTTTACATCTGTTTCCACCCTAAAAATCACGGGTGACGAGAGTCAATTATGGGTTGAAGTCATTAAAGAAGGAAACAAGGTTAGGGGAAGAGTGGAGGCTATTTCTTATTTTACAATGCAAGGGTTAGGGGATGAAAGGAAAAGTGATTAGAGAATTTAGAACTGGATATCTGGAAAACAAAATTAGTGGAAATATTACTTGGTGCTCTTACATAATATAAGGTAAACATTGATTAAATAGTTGTAGATGTTTTAAACTTTTTGTCTTACATTTAAAAGTATTAGGCTTTACATCCTTTCCTAGTATAAATGTACCTTTGATATATTAATAAAATGTCAAGTCCATTTAAAATAAAAAATCCAAACAGAAAACAGAAAATAACCCAAAACAAAACAGAATCAGAAGTTGCTGAATTTTATTAAATGCATGTATGTATTATTTGCAAAACATGTCTTAAACTCCTGCCCCCTCCTCCACACCCCCAAGAAAATGTTAGTATTATACTTAGAAAAATGAGATAATATGTACATTTTGTATAGCCTTAATTGATCTTTTTTCCCCCATGCAATTATGTTTTTCTGAATTTCACAGGCCATTTTCCCCTTAGTGTTACTGTGTCTGTAAAATTTCATTTTTGTATCCCTACTCAGATATGATTTAAAAACATTTGCCTTACTTTATTTGAGTATAAATCAGGTTAAAACTCTGAAAAAACACATACATAACTTTGTTTATTCATCAAGTATGTTAGGCAGGCTTTAATTTTAAAGAAGGCAGAAAAAGGGAGTACCTATTGGTGATTTCATTACACATACCCAGAGATTTCCTAATTAATTAATTATTATTTTTGAAAATAAATTGTCAAAGGAAATCATGTGACAAATTAGAATTCTAGGGAGATGTAACTCAGTTGGAGACTGAACAGCTCTCCATTTGTTTATCTGAAATATATTACCTCAAATTATGATGAGTTTTAAATAATTCATGTCTTATAATTTTGTTGCAAGAGGATATTTTACTGTCTAGCAATTTAGAATAGAATACCTTGCACAATAAAGAATCATTAAATGGATCATGCAAATATTTTCCATATTATTCTGAAGTAATTAACAAATATTTGGTATTGGTATGATAATAAACATCCTTATATTTAATCCCTTTGTTCTAATATGGTTTGAAAAAAGAATAGATACACTTTAAACAGATCGTTTTAATATTACATATTTATTATTTGGATATTAGACCCTTAAGGATCATCCAGGACACAAAGGAAAATAACTTATTATATTTAATGAAAATTATAAAAGCTTCCACAGGTCTTCTCAAGCATCTTATAATTTGAGGCATTTTCTATTTATCTGCAATTAATTCTATAAATCAACGTGTCAGCACTCCATTGTACACTGGTTTATATTACGGACTTCACAGGATATTTAGAATAACTTCTACAGAATATTTTTATAGGGTTTTCAGAAGTGACTTAAAGGATTTAGGAAAAGTTCATTGATATTTATTTGGATATCAGTTCTTAATGCTTTTGGTTATTTTGAAAACCCATCTATTGGACTGTATTGGATTTCTAGTATTTTTCTTGGGCAAGGTATACCAATGATCTTTGGACCAGTAATTATTGTAAAATTAGGTTTCCTAGCACTGCCTGCATAAGTTTGCTCTGCTCACCATTGATATAAAACAGTCCATGCATTGCTCTGTGCTACTGTGGCTACGCTGTTTAAGATACCCAAGATAATCGATTCAGAAATAGCTTGCATATACCTATATAGCACTACATTGTGCAATATAGACATATATGTTTTATGTCAGAAATATTGTGAACATCAGTTTTGCAATGGAAAATTATTTAATGAATTGTGGGTGATGGGAGAGGGCTGGGCCCTAGGAAACCCTCTGGCTGAGTTTTAACTTTGAGCTTGATTTTAACTCTGCAGAGTAGACTAACAATACCCTAGCTGAGGCTGGGTAAAACATATAAAAATAACCCTTGCCCCAAGTGGCATAACTTTAAAATGCTTTAAAGGTAATTAGTATAGTTTAACACCCTTGAATGCTCCCATTTTAAGCACCTTTAAAATACTTTTTTAATAACCTGTAACACCACCATCAGATATGTTTAAAATCTAGGTCTCAAAGAAGACAGAAAAATATACATTGGATCATCTTCCTCATTAGGTAAGAGTATATCAAACATATGGGAAAATGACTAGATTTGTAAAACTGCTGTCCACCAAGCAGTTTCCAGTGATATCAGTGGGTTAGGAGAGTGCTGAGTGCTTTGGAAAAAATCAGGCCAGAAACATGTAATTCTACATATTGTGTGAAGCCTTTTATTTGAAGGAAGGAATAAAATAAGTCATCATGAGAGGCCCACATTAATTTAAGAAATATGCTTGTGGGAGATGTATGCAGCCACAAAAATAGCAGTTGGGACCTAATTCCTAGGACTTTAAAGTATGCATCTATTTGAATGAACATGTCAAACATCCCATTACATATAAACTGTCATTGTAACAGCTTATTTCTCCAGATGATTATGTAGCAGATAGTAATCCATTTTTTTACTTGAATCATGATATGAAATAAGGAAAAATTGAACATGAACACTAATTACACAAATTTATCACCAGAGATCCTGGTTTTCACTGATAAAAAGTCCTCCAATTTTCACTTAAAAAAAAAATTGTAACCCCAAATCCACATTTTTCCATGATTAAAAAGAAATGCCTCTCTCATATATATATGAATATGAGAGAGAGAGAAAGAGAGAGAGAGAGTGTTTCATTTAAATGGTGGAAGATGTGGATTTGGGTTTTTGTTTTGTTTTTAACTGAAAATTGGGGATTTTTTTTTTTTTAATCAGCGAAAACCACAAATGTTACTGTTTCCATATTCTCTTTCTGGCCAGCTATCCGTAAGGAAGAATAGTGGGCATCTTTACACATGATCTCGGGTGGGGTGGGCACTTTAATTAGAGCTGCTTTTGGGAGCTGCTCTAATTAAAGCACCTGCAGCGTCTCGTGTATCCAGAGTCCTGCACTTCAAAATGGTGGTGCGGGCACTTTAACTAAAGATTGTTGCTTTAACTAAAGATTCTGAGAGCCACTCTTATTAAAGTGCCCCCCACCACGCCCCAGAGCACATCAAAAAATGCCTACTGTTTCCATATTTCTTGGTCCTTATAAAAATAATTTTACTCCCAAACTAGACAGAACTATAGGCATTAATGAAGAGAAGGTAGTAGTGCAAGGGAAACCACTTTATTAGTAGATGTAGGAAAATTATTAAGACATGTATGAGAAGTGTAGGCATCAACCAGTCCCCAAAAACAGGGAGAAAATAAAAATTACCTACATAGCTGGAATCCTTGTTTGCAGCTTTTGGAGAAGTGTAGGGATTCTCCAGTAATAAAGATAGCAGTATGCTTTTAATATTATTGGTTCCCTACTGAGTAGAATTGGGAGACATTCATAAGATATTGAACATAATTTTATATTGGCATCTACACTGCACCAATTAAAGGACTTTCGTTTCATTTTGTAAAATGGATGAGAATTGATTAAAAGCCACTGTTTCTCCTCTCTTACGCAGTGCTTCTGAATTATGAAACATGCAATCACTTGAATGTACTACCCCTGATTTTAATAGAACTTGCATATGCACAAATAAAGGCTGATTTTTACTTGGAACAACAGTATGAGGCATTACCCCTGTCATCAGCAATGCCAAGTATGAAGTTTGAATATAAACCAGACTTAAAAAGTATGGTAATATTATTAAAGGAAAAGAAAATGAGTTACGTCTCTAAATATTTTCCCCAGTTGCATTGTATTTAAGATTTTGAGTCTCAGTTTTGAAAAAAGAATTAAATTATGTACTTTAGAACAAAGTGCATCTTATAGTAGTGGCTTTTAGGCAACCAGCTCTTGCATGGTCTGCAGAAAAGTTGTTTTCAAATTAGTAATGTAATGAAAAGAACTTTAGTGTCAAAACTTTACATTATTGAAACATCCAGTGTTCTGTAGAAGAAAATAAAATATGGATCTTTGTAGCTAAGATCCAAAGCTCTAAGTAGGTATGGCTAAACATTTCTAGGTAACATTCATGATTGTATACCATGTGTTCCTAATATGCTATTCATCCTTACTCAATTATGCACCTGTAACACAACAGTTCTCATGTGTTTTTCATGAAATGGTCAATGTTTCAGTCATCTTTGCAGATTTAGCTGCTGGAAATATGAAAATTGAATCAGCACCATGCTACTAGCCAGGTGTTCACAAGCAAGTTCTTCATGGATCATGGCTTGATAACTCTTACTGTAAAATATAAAATTAATAACATTTTAAGATATTTGTATTTCATAGCATTTCTCTAGGTAGGCTGCTCCAATGCTTGACCACTCTCAT
>NW_017729032.1:113976643-113984545 GCF_001723915.1 Gavialis gangeticus
AGCATTTCTCTATCTAAAAGAACAAAAAGAGAAAGAAAAGAAAAACGTTGTCTCATCCTTGAATTAAAATGAATTTAAAAATATTTAATTTTAATTTTCAAAAACAGAAACAGAAAAACAATTCAAGTCAGATACAGCAGTGGCATAGTCATATATATTCTTGTATCCAGTCTTAAAGCAGGACATTTTGAAAGTAAATTATACATCTATTTATAACAGAATGTTTTTTCTGTCTTTAATATTTGTTGTGAATGATAGAGTACAGCAGCAGAAATAATTTCTCTGTATAAATTTACTGAAGACCAAAAACAAAGACTCAGCATACACAATAATTTTATTGGCTATTATAACTTACCTGCTCCCTCTGTTGACTTCTCTGTCTTCAATAGATGATAATAGCCTGTTCCTCCTTTAAGTAATCTTAGCCATTAATACAAGGGTGTCAAATACACCCTGCCCTCCCAGGCTGGATCTGGATATGGTAGCAAGGCAAGTAGGTGGTAAGCAACAAGGCAAGCCATATGGAGGCCCATGCCCAAGAATTAAGTGGTAGGTCAGGGTTTCCAACTGGATAAATTTATGGGCATTCCATAAAAAACAACCCCCCAAATGCCTGTCTCTAAAGTCTGTAACCATATCCGAAAAAGTGTCTTTCTATAATGACCTTATGTAATGTTTGTTGTGACCCGAGGAAAAACAACTTGCTTTCAAAATCTTGTCTAAATATATCCCAACTACAACATTGTTTCAGCAAAAGATACTACCCTTTGTTGAAAGATTAATGTTCCAGGGGCAACGATGACAAGCCCTGGTGACCACACAACCCTCTCCCTGCTTCAGCTCTAGGATGCCCTGTGCTTCGCACTCATCTGCAGGGATCCTGGTTCTCTGGATTGAAAGAAATCCCCAATTTTTTATTAAAAAAGTAACCCCAAAATGATTTTTCTGTTATTTAAATGAACCACTAATATATAGGGATATATTTAGTGGTGTCTCATTTAAATCATGGAAAAATGTAAATTTGAGGTTACATTTTTTTAACCGAAAATTGGGGATTTTTTAAATCAGAGAAAACCAGGATCCCTGCCTACCTGCCGTGTCTTGATGTATTTGATTAAAAGGGAGGGTGCCGAAGGGTCCTAGTGAGCCCCAGTTTTTCTAGCAACGAGCAGGTCACTCCCAGATCCTGCTGGTCTCTGTTCTGCCCTTCTAGGTCTAAGTGGGTCCTCCCAACTAGTCTTAAAGGATATCAAGTGACTCCAACCACTGCTTACAGCATACCCATGCCTTGCAAATATTACTGTGGAATTGATTCCTTGTTAAAGCCTTGGTCTTCTCAGCCTCCCCCTCTAGCTCCAGTCCCCTGTGCCAGCTGGAGCTTCTGGGTTCTATCCCCTCTCTTTCCTACTTAGATCCTGGGTCCACTACATCTTGTGTCAGTTCTTCTTGGACACTCTTGGATCTATCCTTGCCCTGTTCCAGGAAATGAACTTCCTTTGGCTCTCTCTTCCCTACCTTGGGCACTCTCCACCCAAGTCAACTACCCTCGCCATCTTGGCTGCCACCTGCGCTTGGACCAAAGCCCACTCTGTGTTCTCGACCCATAGCCCCTGGTGGGATTAGTACCCACTTGTGCACCAAATTAAACTGTAATGAAGGAATAAGTGCACTGGATATAACATAAACTAAACCCATACTGAGTCCAAACATCAACAGTAGCTTAATGCCAGAGCAGCCATGCCTCCCTTTGCTCTCAGTTAAATTTTCCCTGATAGCAAGCTTTCACTGCCTTACTTGCATCCTTCAAGGAGTCCAGGTATCAGTAGAGCCCCTTCCTGGAGTCCATGGCCATAAACTCCTCACTCCATAATATGCTGAGCCAATCTACCTTGCCTGGCTCAGGCCCTAGACTTATATGGTGCCTAATCCCTGACACATCTGGTCAGGTGGTGTTCCAGCTGAATAGGGCTTTCTCATTAGGCCCTAAAGGTTGGTTGCTATGGTAGCTTAAAAATGCTGCTCTAGCACTCTCCCTGCTATGTGAGCTAGGCTCTGCCCTACTGGCATATTTCTTTAGATGCCTATTCTCTTGCAGCCAACCTCTCCCAAGAAGCAATCGCCTGAGTGGCTGCAGGTGTATCCCTTCCCTCTAATGGCCAGCTACCTGGGTAGGCAGAAGTAGTTCTTTGCAATCTTCCTTCCTGTGGCTAGTTCCAGTTCACTTGTCTAGGCCCTATGCTGCCTTTTCTTTCAGGAAAGTAACAGGAGCTGGAGGTTTCCTGTTACACCCTTAAAAATTCTTTTCTATAAAAGACTTGGAAGTTCCATGCTTGACTGAAGCTCACTGAAATGAGAATTTAGGCAAGCCTTGATACACAGCTAGAACAGAGCAGTGTTACCTGGTGTCTCAGTGAAAGTGCAGCGCTCTGCTTGGAGGGTCCCATCAGGGCTTTATAGCTTGTAGCTCCCTTCCCTTCAGCCATGTGATGCTGCTGCCTAAAGTCATGTGCCTGTAACACTGCTGAATGACAAATAGAAAAACTTCTCTTTGTTCCTAGATTTCTGGTCCTATTCCCTTTTTTTAAGTGGTGATTTTCATAAACACAGTAGGGTTAAATGAATGTAATTGTTCTAACTAGTATTTCACTTAGTCATTATCTGTTTCTTTCCCAGAGGAAAGAACTGAAGGTCAGTTTTTGCTCAAAATCTTGCCTAGCATCTCTCCTAACTATAAAGTTGGTACAATAATAATAATAATAAAAATTACCAAGCAAATCTTTATTTTTTATACAACATTTTATTCTTGTAGGCCATTAAAAAGGAGAAATGATTGCTAACTCATGTGGAATGGAAAAACAATGAGAATAATTAAGTCCATGGATTCCCTCAGCTGCCTGAAAAGAAGTGCTCCTGCTGCTGCTGGGCCTCTGGTTTTGTAGCAGGGGAACTTCTGTTCTTCGGTGGGGGAGGGGAGGGGGGGCAGCTTTCCCACCTAAGGCATTAATCCCGATTTCGGGGAGCTGATTTTTGGCAAAAAAAGGTGCATGTATATGTGAAAAAATATGGTATTTGTCAAATATCTAGCTTGAGGTCAGTGACCTTAAAGAGAGATAAGTCAAAATCATGCTACTCATTCCATAAAAAGCTACGATTTCTGACCTGGATGTTGCCACTTCTTGCCACTGCTTTATAAGTGAATGCCTGCCTCCATATTGCTGCAGAAATTCTCCCCACCCTGCTTGTCCTGCCAACTGAAGCCACCTACTACTGAATTGCTACTGATATCTAGGTGTTGTAAGCCAGATAAAGTCAGTTTGTGGGCAAGATCCAGCTAGCTGCCTGTAGCTTGCCTGACCCTGTCCTAGCTAAAAGATTTACTGGAATAGTGTGCTGAATTAAATATTAAGACTAAGAATAATTGGTAGAATTTGGGTTTTTGTTTTTGTTTTTTATATTTCAATGTCCCAAATAAATCTGAATGCATTGTAAACTCTTTGCAAACAATTCAAAAGAGAGAGAGAGTTTTTTCAGTTATAATTTTTATCTGTGAATTGCTTTTGAGCTACATTCATAACTCTTCTTATACATTCCCTCTGCTGCTGCTTATCTGCTCAACATCAGGCACATCTACATGTCACCCTATGGCATGCTACAGCAATGTAGTGATCACCTGGGTCTACACATGATCGCCAGCTATGTCGCCATAGCAGCACATTCCCCCGGTATAGTGTGCCACTACAGCAATGTAGCGGTGAATCTAACTGCATGCAGCACACAGAGTGCAGTAACTACCCATAAAAAAGGAAGTGCTAAAGAATGGTGCCATAGCAATGTTGCCATAGGGCAATGTGTAGACATGCTCATATATAATCAAGTCCAGCAGCTAATTACAAATTTACAAAACCAGAACGATAACTCTGAAATTAGGGATATAGATCAGGAAACAAATGCTGATCATAAAATTTTCCTTAAATTACCATCAGAAAATATTACTTCTCTGAAAGTAAGGAAAACTTTTTTTTTTTTTACCAAAATCAACATGATTTATTATGTCATAGTATTCACAATGTCTACTGATATGTCACAAATAAGATAAAATAATAAAGCTAATAGAAAATGAATTCTGAAGCAACATATCCAAGTGAAAGTAGGGTTGAGAATTTTTTAAAAAATATATCTGCTTTCCTGTTTCAATTTGAAATAAAGACACATTTTGATATGTTGAAATTACCTATGATATGGGGATAAAGGAATACTTATCATCTTAGTCTCATTGTAGAGCCCTGGGAATCAGGAAGCATGGTTTCTCTTTCTGGTTCTGTTACTCTTTCTGGTTCTGATATACTATTCATTTTAAGCAACATAACTTTGCCTGTCGCGAAGCTAAGTTAGAATCTTTCATAGAATCATAGAAGTAGGGCTGGAAGGGACCTTGTAGAAAAACTGGTCTCAAATGACTCCAGCCAGGTAGGCATCAAGACTCTTCTAAAAGACCCCCAGAGTAGGAGCCAGCAACACTTCCTTTGGAAGTTGGTTCCAGATCCTAGCTGCCCTACCTGTGAAGCAGTTCTTACAGATGTCAAATCTAAACCTACTCTCCAACAACTTGTGGCCTTTATTCCTTGTTATGCCAGAGGCCGCTAGGGAAAACAAGGTCTCTCCCAAACCCTTCTGGTCCCCCTTAGTGAGTTTATAGACAGTCACCAGGTCCCCCCTCAGCCTTCTCTTGTGAAGGCTGAACAGGTTCAGGTCCCACAGTCTCTCATTGTAGGGTCTGTCCTGTTGTCCCTGGATCATGTGGGTGGCCCTCTTCTGGACCCTCTCAATGTTGTCCACATCCCTCCTGAAGTGGGGTGCACAGAACTGGACACAATACTCCAGCTGTGGCCTGACCAGTGTTGCGTAGAGGGGGAGGATCACCTCCTTGGCCCTACTTCAGATGCACTTGTGGATGCACGACAAGGTCTGGTTAGCTCTGCCAACTGTGACCTCGCATTGTCGGCCCATGTTCATCTTGGAGTCAATAATGACTCCAAGATCTCTTTCTGCCTCTGTGCTCTCAAGAAGGGAGTTTCCCATTCTATAAGTGTGCTGCTGGTTACTACTGCCCAAGTACAGCACCCTTTACTTGTCAGTATTGAAACGCATCCTGTTTTTGTTAGCCCACCCCTGTAACCTATCCAGGTCTTGCTGCAGTCTTTCCCTCCCTACTAGCGTGCTCACCTCACCCCAAATTTTGGTATCATCAGTGAATTTAAACAGGTTGCTTTTCACCCCATCGTCCAAATCGCTGATAAAGATATTGAACAGAGCAGGCCCAAGGACTGAGCCCTGGGGGACTCCGCTGCCCACTTCTCCCCAGGTTGAATATGACTCATCCACCACCACCCTCTGAGTATGACCCTTCAGCCTATCTGCAATCCATCTGACAGCGTAGTCATCAATGCCACAGTCGCCTAGTTTTTTTAATGAGGATTGGGTGGGAGACAATGTCAAAGGCCTTGCTGAAGTCCAGAAAGACTACATCCATGGTGACACATGCATCCAATGCTTTTGTGACCTGATCCTAAAAGGCAATCAGGTTGGTCTGACATGACCTGCCCCTAGTGAAACGGTGCTGGTTGCCCTTGAGCATCATCCCTGAAGCCGGCCCATCACAGTTGTGCTCCTTGATGATCTTCTCAAAGAGTTTCCCGAGGATTGAGGAAAGACTAACAGGACTAATGGGCCTCTAGTTGCCCGGGTCCTCCCTCCTCCCTTTTTTAAACATGGGGACCACGTTGGCTATCTTCCAATCATCTGGCACCTGGCCCGAGCACCATGAGTCAAACAACCTTCGGTGACTCCCTGGGCAGGAGACCCTTCCCCTGCAGCTGCCAGAGACGGAAACCCCAGAGCCAGCTTCATCCTTGGGCTTATAAACTCCTAGGGCCCTGCCTACATCTAGTCTGCAGACCACCGTTAGTGCCTGCTAATTGGTCAATTAACCTGTTGACCCGGTGACCTGCAATTGTGGTGCTCTGCCTGACCTTCAGTATTGCCTGGCTAATCTGCTTCTTCCCTTAAAGGAACAGAGAGCCCCAGGCTCTCTGTTACACATAGCTAAACAAAAGTGGGTGTGTCTCCACGAGAGACTTACTATACAGTAGCCTAATAACATTGCCCAGTAATGTGCCAGTCAAAAACTGTGCTAATATACTGCTGGGAAGTGTTATTAGTCTACTTCACAGTAAGCATCACAAAAAAGCTGTGTGCTAGCACTTCTGCACACTAACACAAGTTACTGTGCATTGAATTAGTACTTGGTTAACCAAATACTAAACTTAATGTTCAGTAATGAGGGTGCACTGCGTTTCCTGTGAGAGCAAATCCCAGCTCACTACTTGACAATTTTTGCATACTGCTTAGAAGTTGTGGTACCAAGGCCCTGTAAATTTATACGTGCTTACTTTGCAAAGCTTAAAATTATCATATCAAACTTTGTTATTGTCATTGCTATGCATGGTCATGTTTTGCAGCCATCTAAAATCTAGACAGTAAATCTAGCTCCTGTCATAAAAAAGACATACAATAGACATGAAAAGCACATGAGAATCAAACAAATACTGACAATAAGACCTGAGACAAAGACAGTTACTGAAATAATTTCAGTAATCATAAATATGCTGATATAGAGTCTGCAAAAACAGAAATAAGAAACATGTTTGTATGTAAAACAATAGCCAGTAGTTCAATACGAAGAGATGGTTCCCTACTTAAAGAGAAAATACTTATTCATAGATGGTGCTTAGAGAAGAGGTGTCTAATACACCTCTGTATTAGATATGTCTAATACAGGGCCTAATCCAGGAGTCGGGGGAGGTCAATGGTGCATTTGCACCCCCTTTGATTCGTGCTCCATCCAAACTTTAAAACCAATTACTTGGGAGGGGCAGCCCATTTCTATTCAAGCAGTGCTGAGAGACTTAATCAACTTTATGGCTCATTATTATGTCCTTGATTCCTACTAATCTCGCTCCATTTCACAGGTGTTACTGTCCCACTGTCCGTTTTAATGTTCTTAAAGTTCCACTATTCAAACTATCTTTTCTTCTGTGATTTTTATGCTTGCTAGCCATTTTGGTAATGTCTTTTTTTCCCCTATTTCAGAGGCCTGTAGATTGTTTTATCTCTAGCTAAACACTTTAACTCATGTGCGATCATTTTAATTCAGGTGTAGAAACAGCTGACAGTGAAGTATTAGAAGCATTGCTAAAGGCACTCAAGAAGGCTAGATTTTGTTTTATGAACCTGAATAAGGGACACACATTTAACTATAATCACTACAGGACTAATGAAATGATAGCTTTTGTTATTTTGACTCTTTTTAGCTGTTTTGTTGTTTTTTTAATGTCATGTGTAATCTAGCAAATGAATGCATATGTTCTAATACTTATATTTGTTTTTGCTTTGATCATAAACTGAAAAATATTGTGCTCACCTTCCTCGCATATTACTAAGGCATCTAGTTTCCCTTTAACTGGAGAAAAATATGTATTGTGTTCAAACTGATGGTCAGGGTTCTGGTTTTCTCTGATAAGCCTCTCCCCTCCCTTCCCCCCGCAATTTTCAGATTTAAAAAAGTAACCCAAAATCCACATTTTTCTGTGATTAAAATGAAACACCACTATATATATATAATCACAGAAAACTGGATTTTAGGTAATTTTTTCATCTGAAATTTGGGGGGTTTTTATCAGAAAAACCCAGGATCCCTGCTGATGATGTACTAACACTGTCTATACCCCTTCTTTTCAAATTTCTAGATCTGCTAATGATAATATATCTATTGTGGAATTGTGTGTGGCAAATAGAACTGGCCAGACAATGGAATGACAATTCAAAATCTGCTTTTGCTTCAGG
>NW_017729032.1:113989545-113995561 GCF_001723915.1 Gavialis gangeticus
ATCACAGAAAACTGGATTTTAGGTAATTTTTTCATCTGAAATTTGGGGGGTTTTTATCAGAAAAACCCAGGATCCCTGCTGATGATGTACTAACACTGTCTATACCCCTTCTTTTCAAATTTCTAGATCTGCTAATGATAATATATCTATTGTGGAATTGTGTGTGGCAAATAGAACTGGCCAGACAATGGAATGACAATTCAAAATCTGCTTTTGCTTCAGGTTGTTATGAACAATTCAACTGCCACAATATCCTGTGGAATAGAAATTCCAAAATATCTTGATATAAAAAATGATAGCATTGTTTGACTTTAAAATTTTGTTTTGCTTTATAATTAATTATTGAATACAGGGCAATATTTTAAGTTCAAATAATCAAAATAAAATTATGTTGAAACTTCCTTATCAGAACACAAACTTTTGATATTAATCAAACAAAAATAATAAGTTGAAACATTTTATTTTTATACTCTTCCCTTTAAAAAATCTTTGAAATTGTTACATGTTGGTAAAATGTTTTGATTTTAATGAAAATATTTTTTTACACTGAAAAATATTCCTGATAAAATAGTCTAATGGTGCAAATTAAATTAGTCTTCCTCTGGAACTAGAGACACTGAAGGGAGTGAATACTATCTTTTGGTATCTGGTAAAGTCATGAAACTTGGGCCATATTTCAAGGTCTGGATAACAAAGCCCAATCTCTTAAGAGTAGACTGCAACTTCATATTTGGGATGACACAACCCCTGTCCCTAGTGAAATGAATCCTTTCCCATTACTTTGCCTTATTTTAAGTTACTGCCACAAATGCTGCTGACCCTATGTTTCCTCTTGCATTAGGAGAGCTTTCTTTAGTGGGAATTCTTGCATTTAATTTCTGAAAAATTATAGCCTATAAATTATAAAACTCCTGTAGTTATGTCCTGATTCAGAAAAAAATGTTTAAACATAGAGACCTGGGAGACTTGCCATTGTGGGACAGTGGTCCCTCTCCCCCTGAAGTCCCAAGGTTGGCCCAGAACAGTGCATGGAACATGGGCTGTTCTCTCATGATGGGAACTGGGAGGTTTCCTGCCATGGGAGTATAGCCTCCCATTCCATCAATCAGCTGATTGGTGGGATAAAGGGAGGCATTTTCCTGGAGCTGGACCCCTCCCAGAGCTATGTCTGGCAGCTGCTTCTTTTCAGCACCTTCCAACTTCCAACTGACAGCCTGCTCAGGCAAGAGAGGGGGCATGCTGTCAATTAATGGAATCCCCTAAAAAATGGGACCCCCTACAACTCTAGGCTGTAGCCATCTAGTGCTCCATAGTTGGAGACCTGACCTAGTGGTAAGATTTTTAGAGAAATTTTAGAGAATTTAATTTCTTACCACCATGTACAAATGACTGTCTGTCAATGGCCTCATAGCATACTTCTTAACTAATAACGACTTTCTCTAAATGCAAGCATAAAAATGTCATAACTGTTGGCTAAGACCAAAGCTTCCTCCTCTATTTGAGCATAATGACACTCAATCTACTTATACTCATATATATAAACTACTGGTTCACAGTTTAATATTTCCACTGCAAGCGAACCACAGTGAATCCCTAATTAAAGGTGTCCAGAGAAAACTTAATTTTCTGTTTGCTGCTGTAGTATCTCAGGACTTAGACTTTTCACAAATTAATCCTTCAATTGCACAAACTATTAGCTTAAGTTTAGTTTTGCCTTAGCAATTCTGCTTCTTTCCCTAACTGCTCTAAAATGCACTAAAGGTGATAAGCAGGAATCGTGGTTTTTTCTGATAAACAAAAATCCTCAATTTTAAGTTAAAATGTAAGTCCAAATCCACATGTTCCCATGATTTAATTGAAACATGACTAATATATATATAGTGGTGTTTAATTTTATTCTTGGAAAAATATGGATTTGGGTTTACTTTTTTTAACTGAAAACGGGATTTTTTTTTTAACCAGAGGAAACCAGGATGCCTGGTGATAAGGCCTTGAGGCTGGGTTTCCTGCTTTCAGAGTAAGTGCCCTAAATCCCTAGAGTATTAAGTTCAACTACAACTGGGGTTTATCACCAGGGATTCTGGTTTTCTCTAATAAAAATAAATCCCCAATTTTCAGATTTAAAAAAGTAACCCAAAATGTCCACATTTTTCCATGATCAAATGAAACATCATATATATATATATACACATATATAAAGCAGGGATCCTAGTTTTTGCTAAAAAAGAATCCACAATTTTGGCTCTTGTTCTTGTAGGGGAGTAAGCGGGGGTGCTCTAAGCCCTGGCTACAAGGAGAAGATCGGGGTGGGGGGGCAAGTTCAGTGCTGCTGGCCTCACTCCCCAGCTGTGTCCCCTCTGTTATGGTGGTGCTCCATTCCTCACCATCCCTCTCTGCCTCCAAGGAATGGGATGGGGTGCAGACCAGCTCCACTGGCCTGGTCCCCCACCTCCTCCAGCCCTGCAGTCCCCAGTGTCATAGCAGCACTCCACCATCTGTCCTATCCATCTAGAGCACTCTGATCGGCTGCTGACACAACCAATCAGCGCATGAATAAAGTGTTATGGACAAACAGACAGACTAATTAACTCACAAAAAGCATGCATACAGAAAGGCATAGGAAGCCTGGTTAGGGACCAGGTCAGAAACCTGAAAATTTGTGCTATTAGGCATCAGTGGACATTAAACCAAAATCAGAAGTCATGAACCAAAGTAAAGAATCAACATAAAGCGCCAAAGGTGCTGAAGGTCAGTTAAACATAAGAATCAGGTCAAGGAAAGAGAAAAGAAGGCACATAGCTAATACCAGAAGAAGGACAGGAGCTAAGGAACAAATTGTGTACACAACCAGAAAACCAGAGAGATTTGCAGCCTTTTAGAGCATTAATGAACAAAAGTTCCCCTGAGAGGACTGGATGTATATTCTGAGCTCAGCTACCTGCAGCCAGTAAGTAAATTACGCACAGCTGGACCCAATCAGGAGTCAGAAGCTCCTGGCAGGTCTTAAGTTCAATGCTTGCCCCTAATCCTAATATCTTTTCTCCAACAGGACAATGAGATGAAATGGCCCATGAAGTCCTATCCAGCCTGAGAAAGATGTGTTACAAAGAAGTACCTCACCAGACCAGGTTGATGATATTCAGTACTGGGGACGTGACCCGAAGTAGAGAGAAACAGCTGTCACAGTTCACCTATGAGCCTTGAGCATCCATCTGTGACTGTCCAGCTGAGTTGCACCATAAGAAAGAACTGTATATTCTCTCCTTTTTTCCTTTTCCTACTTTCAGCCTGTAGTCTTGTCAAAAGAATGAAAAATAACCAGCATTCACAATGATCAATGCAAAAGTAAAAAACAATAAGCCGTTCTTCCATATTAAGTAGGAGGGCTGCTTAATATAGTAAGAGATTTAAATTGACATTTTTACTCTGAAAATAAATAAATAAATATATTAATGGCATTTCATTTTAATCACAGAATAATGTGGATTTTGGGTTACTTTTTTAAATCTGAAAATGTGGGGATATTTTTAATCAGAGGAAACCAGGATCCCTGTTAATTAATCATTATAAAAAGTTGGCATGAGTTTTCTAGTTTGGTTGCTGTCAGACTCAGTAGGTTGAAGTCTCTGTATGTGAAATAGTGAGTGCTGTTTAACTGTTGTTCAATGACAGGGTCATGTTGGCAGTTTTTTTCTTTCTAAACTCATTTATGCTATGGAAATTAAGCAATCAGTAGATTAAGAGTCATTTCAATTTTAAACAAGGGTGGGTTCTTCTACATGTGCCATCACAGGGGTCCACTAAACTGTGGAGCTTATTGTTCCACAGTTTATTGCTCCCATGAAGCTTCTGGGTGTGCATCTGCACATGCAACTGGCTGCTCCGACCTGGCTCAATGTGCTTTGGAGGGGCTGCCTGAAGCATGAGGGTGCTTCAAGCCAGGGCTAGTCAGCAGTGCTCTGAAGCAGCCTCATGCCCCAGCCAACCAGTCATCATCTACACATGAGCTTCTGCACATGAAAAAACTTGGCAGAAAGCTCACACTTGTATTTACAGGTACAACCCAGCAGCAGAGTTTATTAGTTTTGTGTGCTGTAATATGGGCTCACGTGTAGATGCTGAGATTTACTGTGCAGTTAGTCAACTGTGCAGTAAACATCTCGTGCAGATGCACCCAGTAAAGTAAAAAAAACTCAAGTAACTCACGGTAGTAGATATTAACAATATGAAAGCTGGCAGAAGTCTTGATTTAGCTGTAAGCTTTAGTTTAAAAGTTTTATTGATGGGTTTTTTACTGTAAATTAGAATTTAGTTCTTGCAATAGCTGGCGGTATAAATCTATTTTTGCATATGACTCATCATTTTTTAAAATTTAAAATAATAATAAAAAAATTCTCCTTTATTGATTTTTCCGTGAATTTTGTAATCGTCTCACTCTTGTGAATAATCTGAGCTGTCCAATTTAGAGTGGAGAATTTTAGTTGCTTTGTGTTGTACAATTTGATCATTGACAAGTCTACCATTTATTATTTCTGGTGGCATTGTTTAACATTTGTTTAGCTTCTTATTGACACAGTATAGTTTTATGAGTCACAAAAATTGATCAAATAACATGCAAAAGATGTAATTCTAATGCTTCTAACTTACTTATGTTTCCTTTCTAGATTTAAAGGAAAAGAAGCTTTAAAAATGTGGCCAAGATGGGAGGGAGCCAGGAAAAGAATATATCCGATACTAAAGTGATAGCTACTATTTTGCATTTTCTGATATATGATCCTTACCCCATTTCAATACCAATTATATAATGTGTTGTCACTTTGTGGCATGGTTACATTTCTAATGTGGATTTAGTTGAAACAGTTAAAGTAATTTCACTTGTAATCTGAGTCAAATACAATACAAGCTTTTTAGGGTAAATAGTGTGATAACATAACTGTGCCAAGCATATTTTAGTGCATTTTCATTATGACCAGTCAAGCATTGTTTTCAAACATAAAAAGTTCAGATCTGTGCCTCAGGATATATTAATAAAATGGATGGGCTATAGTTTGGTGGAATCAATTTAAAAGTTGCTTGCAAAATGCAGACATAAAATATTGTACATACTTCTCTTAAAAAAAAATCCTCTAATAATTTAGTAAAAGATAGCATCTATTTATCCAAATAAGAATTTTGGATTTTTAGCATCCTGTCAACATTATTATGTGTGAACAAACTCAGATACTTGAAAAAAATCCTATATTCTAGAAGGAGGTCTCAGAAGACTTACATTGGATAGGAGTATCATAATATGTTTCTTTTTCTATATGACAATTGATAAATTCCTAACAATAGTACTAGAGTAATAATTAATCTAATTTTGATATGATTTCTTTGTGACCTAACTGATATATAACATTAGAAAGCTATAGCTGTATTATTGTACAAAATTATACTACCAATATTTATTTTCAACATAAAGGACATGAAGGGTAACAAGAAGGGTTTCTACAAAGATATATGCAACAAGAGGAAAATCAGGGTAAGTGTGTCCTTTACTAAATCAGAGAGGCAACCTAGTAACACATAATTCAGATAAGGTTGAAATATTTAATAACTTTTTAACCACAGTCTTCACAGGCAAGATCACCTACCAGGCTACTGCACTTGGTAGAAGAGCTTGGGGAGGAGGTGAGAAGCTGACAGTAGGGAAAGAAAAGTATAGGGACTATTTAGAAAAGTTGAACATGTACATGTCCATGAGGCTGGATGTGAAGTACCTGAGGGTGCTGAAGGAGTAGGCTGATGCAATTGCAGAGCTGCTGTCCATCCTCTTTGAAAACTAGTGGCATCCAGGAGAGGTCCTAGACAATGGAAAACGGGCAAATATAGTACTCATCTTTTAGAAAGAGAAGAAGCAGAACCCAGGGAACTACAGACTTGACAGCCACATCTCAGTCCATGCAAAAATCATGGAGCAGGTCCTCAAGGAATTCATTCCATGTGGGTATGAACGACGCGGCAAGAGGCAACCCTG
>NW_017729032.1:113995572-113995950 GCF_001723915.1 Gavialis gangeticus
TGACCAACCTGATTGCCTTCTATGATTAGATGACTGGCTGTGTTGATGCAGATAGAGTGATGGACATGATATACCATGACTTTAGCAGGCTCTGGATACTGTCTCCCACAACATTCTCACAAACAAGCTAAGGAAGTACAGGTTGGTTGAATGGAATGTAAGGTGGATAGAAAACTAGCTAGATCATTGGGTTAGAGAATAGTAGTAAATGGCTTGATGTGATGTCTAGTTGGCAGTTAGGGTCAAAAGGAGTTCCGTAGGGTTCAGTTCTGGGGCAGGTTTTGTTCAATATCTTCATCAATGGCCTGGGAGATAGGACGCTGTGCACCCTCAGCAAGTTTTCAGATGACATCGACCTGGGGGGAGTAATCGATAAGG
>NW_017729032.1:114000950-114004828 GCF_001723915.1 Gavialis gangeticus
GTTCAGTTCTGGGGCAGGTTTTGTTCAATATCTTCATCAATGGCCTGGGAGATAGGACGCTGTGCACCCTCAGCAAGTTTTCAGATGACATCGACCTGGGGGGAGTAATCGATAAGGGTAGGGCTAGGATTCAGAGACCTCAACAAATTGGAGGATTGGACCAAAATAAATCTCATGAGGTTTAATAAGGACAAATGCAAAGTCCTGAACTTAGGATAGAACAGTATCATGCTCTGGTACAAGCTAGGGACTGAATGGCTAAGCAGCAGCTCTTCAGAAAAGACTCTGGGCATTAAAGTGGACTGTGAGAGGGGCAGTGAAAGGCTCCATGGGGGTCTATATGAGTTCTTCAGAATGCCCTTCAGTCTCAATGGGGCCACAGCAACCTTTCAAAGGTTGATGGACTGGGTACTAGCCCCACATCATCAATGCACATTGATTATATTGATGACATCGTAATATACATGGAGACATGTGACCAACATGTGAGGGCACTTTGAGCAGTGCTGCAGCAGCTGAGACAGGCAGACTTGACGACCCACCCTAAGAAATGTGCACTGGGCTAAACCGAAATGAAATATCTCGGGTTTTTGGTGGGACAAGGCCAAATTAAACCCTTGGCTGATAAAGTAGCCACTATACAGAGATATAAAGTCCTGCAAATTAAAATGTAAATGTGGGCATTCTTAGGCCTGGCCAGCAATTAAAGATGGTTCATTGCAAACTCTGTGAACCTCACAGCCCCCTTTACAGACACCATCAAAAGGAGAGGGAATGGAGCCATAAAACTAGGGGAAGAGCAAAGAAGGGCCTTCAAAGAAGTCAAATGGTCCCTCTGCAGGGACGTGGTTTTACACATGCTGGATTTCTCAATGCCATTGGTCCTGCAGGTTGACACATCAGGCCAAGTGCTGGGTGCAGTCTTGTCTCAAAAAGTGGAGGGAGCCGAAAGACGTGTAGCTTATGCGAGCAGGAAACTCAGCGTCCACGAAAGAAGGTACGCCATTATGGAAAAGGAGTGTTTAGCCCTAAATGGGGAATAGAGTATAATCAATATTACCTGCTGGGTAAAGAGTTCACAGTCATAACAGACCATGCTTCCTTGAAGTGGCTAAAAATGGCTAGGATGGATAAAGCTAGGAGAACACGATAGGCGTTGGCACTACAGCCATTCCAGTTCTCTGTAGAATACAGACCCAGGAAGAATAACATAGTTGCTGACTTTTTTCCCACTCCCATTCAAGGAACACACCGGAGGACTCTCTAGATCATCGAGAGGCAGCCCCGCCACGAATGCATCTGGTACCAGGTAATAATGGAAGAGCACCTAGTGGCATCTTGGGGAGGGGGGATATGTGAGACGGGCAGTGAACGCCCCTCTAGGGTATCCCGGACCCCCACCCCACATGCTCCAATACTTACTGCAGGGATCCAAACAAGCGGCAGCTGGGAAGAATCATGGATGCAAGCTCTGTGATTCCAGAGCTACCTGCAGCTGCAGATTGGTGAGGAATGGCATGGAGTCTTGAAGAAATGCAGGCTGCTCAAATAGCTGCTGGGAGAACGGGATGCCGGCCAGGAGATGCCTGCTGCAGGGAGGAGGATCACCAGGATGAAGAGTGGAGAAGGGGAACGGAGCAGTGACTGGAGGGCTCTGGCAGGGCAGGGAGGAAGCCCAAGCCTGAGGAGCCAAGGAACATCTGGGAGCAACACTGCAGTCCCACCAGGGGATTCAGGTATGGTGGTGGGAGGCGGTGACAGGTAACTGCTAGCCCTCACAAGCAGCTTGGTGGGAAGGCAAGAGCAGCCCAGTATGGGAACCGCAAGCCTCACCAGCTTGGGAGAAGTCAGAGAGTGACCCTAGGTCAGCCAGAATTCTGAGGTGGTCGAGCTGGGGAGATGGATCAGGTTGGGGCACGGGGTGGCTGCCAACCCCACAATCACTAGGAGCAAAGGGATGAGCAAGTCCCCTTCCTTTTCTTCTATTTCCTTTATTTGAACAACCAAGGGGTACTGGGAGACGGGATCCCAGTGGTCCGTCGGTGGAGCCTGGATGTTTGTTTCTGTTGGGTTCATTGGAAGCTCTACTTAGTCTTAAAACAGGGCAGGTTTATGTGCCCCAGCCAGCCTGAAGCCAAGAAACCGGCTGTGGGGAAGGTTGAGCTGGTCTGGAAGGCCCAATCAATTCTGAAGCAGGCAACCTGAGAGAATGGAAAAGATGTGCAGAGTGCAACGTTCCTCCAGGCCAAGGACGTGGTAAGGGTGGGGTAAAGCATAGGTTTGGAGCCCCACAAAGAAAGGACTGGAATTGAGGCCACTTCGCTTTTGGGGGCCACCTGAATGGAACTGCCTTCCCAACAAAGAACATCGAACATGTGGCAGGTGAGTAGAAGCAGCACCCATAACATCTAGGTGGCACCCGAGCCTAAATCTCATCCTGACGCCACTTGGGGGCAAGGTGTCTATCAAGAAGAGGCCGAAGCCCTACAACACCTACAAACCAAATGGACAATAAGCTGAATATGAGGCAACAGTGCCAACAGTGTGCCTATGTTGTGAAGAAGGCTAACAGTATATTGGGCATTATTAGGGGCAGACTGAGGGAAGAGTTCTTTCCATCTATTCAGTATTGGTAAGCCCACATTGTGCAGTATTTACTCTAATCTCTTAGTATATATAAATCACAGTTGACTATATTAGGTCTCAAATTACCAGATCATTCCTCATTTCTTTCTTTCAGTGGTGACCCCAAGTCTCACCTGCCACATCTTGTAGTAAAAGAGTTCATCCAGGAGAATATAATTTAAGCACCACTGAGCAATGGAGTACTGGTCTATCTTATTGAGGTTTTGACGTTTCTCAAAAAAAAAATGATTTATTTTTTTTAACCAGAAAATGAAAACTCACAGGGTGTTTGTTGTTTATGCTAAAGTTTTTTTACATTGATTCTTAGGTATCACCATCTCCTGAGTTGGCTAAACTGACAGAAGCCTTTTTCCCAAGCTACTGATTAATGCTTGTTCCAGTAGAGGTAAGTAATATGTCCCTTATAATCTTTAACTAGCAAAACATAAACTCAAGAAGTAAAAACTCAAAAAAGATTCTGTCTTTTCTTTTAAAATATAAGTGTCCCAAAAAAACCCAGGGTGACTTCCCCTTTAAGTGTTTTAAATACTCTTGAGCTTGTTGTATTTTTCTTTTAAGTTTCTCCTTTACAATGGTGCTGCAGCCCGACCCAATTTCACAAACAAGGATTTAAGAAAAGTTTTACTTGTCACTGTGAGACTCCACCGTCTCTCCTTTCTGGCCCTTGGTTCCTCGAAGTTATGCTGACTCCAGGATTGTATTCTTGTCAGTGCTTATTTATTCCATTTCCCTTGACTCGATGCTGTCTCCAATCTTTTTCAGCCCACTGACAGCCGATTCTTCTCCGCCCCCACCTCTCTCTCTATTTCTCCATGTCATGCCTCTCTCTTCATCGTCATCCAGGGATCTCACCTCCTCTCCCTTCATCCAGTTACACTCCAGCTGCATTGAGCAGCTACTCCAGAAGCATGGTTTCCTTTTTTATTTTCCCAGTTCATGCTGGTTGAGGGTCTGTGATCAAAATGAAACACCACACACACACACACACACACACACACACACACACACCCACACCCCGGAAACAGGGGATACCAGATAACAAAATATGCTGGTCTGGACAATCTCCACCCCACAGTGCTGAGGGAATTAGCTGAGGTCACTGTGGGACCCCTGGCATGGCTTTACGAGCATTCGTGGTGTTCTGGTGTGGTGCCAGAGGACTGGAAGAGGGTGAACATGGCTCCCATCTTCAAAAAAGGGAGGAAGGAGGACCCAGGAAACTATAGGCCAGT
>NW_017729032.1:114009828-114015353 GCF_001723915.1 Gavialis gangeticus
GCACCATACCTACAGGCTGGGGAACTCCCTTCTCATCAGTGCAGAGGCAGAAAAGGATACTGGAGTCATCATTGATGCCAAGATGAACATGGGCCAGCAGTGTGGGGAGGCAGTCAGGAAGGCCAACCACACCCTTTCATGTATCCACAGAAGCAGCTCAAGCAGACCTAAAGGGGTGATACTCCCCCTCTATGCGACACTGCTCAGGCCACAGTTGGAGTACTGTGTCCAGTTCTGGGTGCCGCACTTCAAGAGGGATGTGGACAACATGGAGAGGGTCCAGAGGAGGACCACTCACATGATCAGGGGGCAGCAGGGCAGGCCTGATGAGAAGAGGCTAAAGGGCCTGAACTTATTAAGCCTCCACAAGAGAAGGCTGAGGAGGGATCTAGTGGCTTGTTTCAAAGTAGTCAGAGGGAACCAGCAGGCATTGGGGGAGTCCCTGTTCTACCAAGCACTACCAGGAGTGACCAGGAATAACGGTCACAAGTTGGCAGAGGGTAAAATCAGATTCAACATCAGGAGGCACTACTTCACTGTCAGGGAGGCTAGGATCTGGGACCAACTTCCAAGTGAAGTGATGCTGGCTCCTTGCTTGGGGGTCTTTAAGACAGGACTAAACAATCACCTTGCTGGGGTTGTTTGAACCCAGTACTCTTTCCTGCCATGGCAGGGGGTCAGACTTGATGACCTGCTCAGGTCCCTTCCAACCCTACTAACTATGAAACTATAAATTTAATCATCCACCAGTACATTTCTCCAGGTGTTTGGTTCTGGAAACACCAGGACCACTTAAGGTAAACTTGAGGAAGTGATCCTTGAAAGTTCAGATGAAAGTGATGAAATGAGTGATCAGCTTTTGCTCCCCTAATGACAAGGCAAAAGTAAGGGAGCTCTATATACTTCACAGAGCAACTTTATTTTTGCCATAGGATATGTATAGACATTCTGCCCACAACTATCTTTGGTTTTTTAAGCATCTATAGTTAGAAGTTGAAACACTTGAAATCTAGGCAATTTTTCTCAGACAAGTGATCCAATTGATCTTATCTAGGTGCCTAACAGGAATCATAGGGTTGGAAGGGACCTTAAGGGTTATTTTTAATCTATTTGGGGAATGGGGTCAGGTAAGTTCTTCCAAAGGGTGATCCAGAGAGCCAAGCAGAGCCTAGAAGTAGCTAGTTGGAATTTCTAAGTAAAGGAGTGAGCCTAAGCTCCTGTCTTCCAAAAGAGCTTTGTAGCTGACTCAGGCTGCATGTATGCACCTCCATATACGACTAATGAAGAATGTCTCGTGCATATTCTGGGAGCATATACAAAACTGTTTGTGGAGGTTTTTACCTTTTTCCCCGATAGATTTGTAGCTACAGCTGTCATACAGAAAGTGGGACACTTGGCTTTTAGGTCTCCTTAACCTGAGAGGATTCAAATTCATGTTTTCCACTTTCTAGGAAATGTTTCCTATGCATTGTATGTATAGATTAGGAATATGAGAGCATTTTCAATACTTACTTTTGAAGCCGGTCAGCTAACAATGAAAGAGTCATGGGAGCAGAAGGAAAGCAAAGAAAACAGAGCATGCCTCTCCATCCTCTTGGCTACAACACTTGCCAGGCAGAGAGCAGACCTAGGTTCTGATTAGCTCTTGGCTACTGGGCAGAAAGTGAACTTTAAAACTTCTTTGAGCAGAACTCAATGTTGTCAGTGTTAGACATGCTTCAAATACTGTTTATGGATTGAGTACTGCCAAGAACTTTGGTCCCTCCAGCACCAAAGTGAATCACAACAGATGTGTTATTAGAATGGATTTAGACACACAGTGATCTAACTGGATAACTTCTGGGTGTACCAAGGGGGTCAAGTGTAAGTGCCTAGGAAGATTTCCAGTTCAAAATGGAAATGTCAAATTCATTTTTGATTGCTGAAAATGAGCTAATTTGCATCTGTACGTGAGTAAATTCTGCTTATGTTAAACAACCCCTGAGACCAAACTACTTTGTGCTTTGACTATGTATGTATGGACTGTATAAAGAGTTTAACGGAGAGACGTGGATGTAGAGATTTTAGAGCAGATTGTCATTGGATACTGAACTTGTCTACAGTATCTATTTGAAGTAATTTTCTATTGGAGTAAGTATATGTTTGAAGAAAATGTCAGTGCTTTCCCTCTGATTCTGCATGGTTTACTGTGGATAGAACTCATTACTTCCTGCTTTGATATGATGTGCTATGTTGCTAAATTGTAACCAGCTACTTGTTCTGATGTGCACATAAGTTACTCTCAGTCATTTTGGGAAACAAATGTTTTCAATTAGGATCGATATAGTAGTATAATTCATTGCATTATATAGTTTATATTTAATATACATAATAGTTTTCCCCTAATGTTTAAGAAAAAGATGGATACAGTCAGATACTGTCTGAAATTTATGGGAAATACACTCTGCTTTGGCAGACTCATGTATCACTTTCTTAAATTGAACATCTTTAAAATAAATTTTAAAACATGTTATTAAAAAATTTCTGGGAAAGAGCAAAATGACATTTCAGAATATGATCAAGAGGTTTTTTTTTTCAGGAAAGTGAACATGAATGAGGACTTTGGGTGCAGGTTAACATTATTCTATTAGGTTTGATATTTTTACACAAGACAGTGAATTCCAGAAAGATACTTTACATAGAAATTGCTTCACTCATGTATGTCAGTCTTACATTGCAAGTGAAATGGAGCAAGGAGGTAAAATGCTATAGGTTACATTTTTAAATAATACATAGGGTAACCCCTTAGAAAGAAAACCCTTGAACTATGAAGGGTTAATTTGTTTAGAAATTGAAAGAGAGATTAGAAGTGGAATGATTTCTTTGACATCAGCTTTAGCATTGAAGAGCTTTTTTTCCAAAAGTTAGACTGAAGGAAGTGTTTTATATGTAGAGATTAAGAGAACTAAATATGCATAGCTTTTTGAAGAAATGACTAGGAAGTGTCATGAAAACTGTCTTCAAGTACAGTCAATTGAATTATTCTAAGTATTAGTCACTGAAATTTAGCCCTTTTTCTATTTCATAAATTGTTTGGTAAACAATTCCAAGTCTATGAATATATTTATTATTCATGTATATTTGTCTATGAGTTGTTCACAGCTCTTCACTTTGAATAGTCACTGTTTGTTATTTGTGGTGCATGAGTACTTATCTAATATAATCCAGACTGGATCACATTTCATCATTTTAAAAAGAAGAATACAAGAAAGAACATGAATAATGAATTATAAACACTATTGTTATATGCAAAACTGTAGAAAATGATGTATGCTAAGTTTGATAAGGCTTCCTGGTTTGACAAACCCAGTTTGATGGGTGATGACCCGCTATATAATCATCAGGGATCCTGGTTTTCTCTGATTAAAAAAAAAAATCCCCAATTTTCAGATTTAAAAAAGTGACCCAATGTCCATTTTTTTTCTGTGATTAAAATGAAACACTGTTAATATATATCATTACCACTAACATAATAGTCCATGATTAAAATGAAACTATATAGTATAGTATAGTATAGTAGTGTTTCATTTTAATCATGGAAACGTGTATTTGTGGTTTCTTTTTTTAACTGAAAATTAAGGATTTTTTTAAATCAGGGAAAACCAGAATCCCTGGTAATCAGGAACAATGGGCTATCATTATTCACAGCTAGAAATGATCTTAACTCAAATCTTTCTAGTAATGAAGAGATTAGGTCATTATATTTTGTACTACAGGCAGTCCTCGACTTACAACATTTCGAGTTACAACATTTCGTACTTACAACGCTTATAAATTGAGACCCTGTTTCTACTTCATGACATCAGTTTTGACTTCACAATGCTTGATCTGATGTGATGCCACACCAGCAAACAAGTTTGCTGCATTGTCCATTTCCCTGGAGAACATCTGTCCAAACTTCCTTAGACACTTTCTTTAAGAAGCAGACAAGACTCCAGAAAAACTTGAAATCAAGACTCCTGCGAAGACTCCAGCCAAGAACCCTTCAAAAAGTGCAAACAAGAGCCTTTCAAAAAGTCCAGCAAAGTCACCTCAAAGAAGTCCTTCCAAATCAATATGATTGCTATTTACAATATAAATGCATTAATATAGCTATATTACTCATCTATAATTAATTGAGTACAAAATTCGGTGGTATTTTTAGTGAAAGTAGGATATCAGGCCTTGGGTTTGAAACCAATTCCCCATTTATAACATTGTTTCTTATAAGAAAATTGGTTCCAAGTTACAACATTTCAACTGAAGAGGCAGTTTTCAGGAACCAATTTTGTCTTAAGTCCAAGGAGTGCCTGTACTTAACCAGCTACATTTAAACTGTTAATAGTCAACCACAAAGGGACCCATTCTCCTTGGCATGGATGATTAAGTTTTCCAAATACAGCTTTATAAAGTTCTTGTACATAGGCTGTTGTAACTGGACACAAAATAAAATAGAGCCCTTGCAAGTTATAATAAGTGGTCATTGATCACTATAAGACCACATGGAACAAGGAGTCCAAATAAATGAATAAAATATCTTGAGTGGAAAAATGCAGGAACTAAAAGCTGATGAGAGCTGAAACTCCCTCAAAATATAAAAAAAACAAGTGGAGAGAGTTCAAAAACTGTGTCTGCAAATAATGGGTGCCAGATTATTGAAAGACAAGCAGGATATGGGAGGAGGAGGGAGAAAAGAGACTCTAAAAATAGCTTGTTCTGAAGCACTTGACATTTTTATAGTTTTCAGTAAATTTAGTAGGTGGCAGCTAACTAAGAAATTGTATTACAGAAATTTAAGAAGTACCAGGCTTATGAAAAACTGAAACATGAGACATATGGCTATAAATAGTATAAAGTAAAGTTGAAACCATAGCAAGGTTGTGGCTAATCTAGTGCTAAATAGCCTATTTTGCAATTTTTCAGGGATGAATCCCTACTTACACAACAGATCATGTTTGGATCTGGAACAAAATTACAAAGTGACTACTAAAAGATTTTAAATTAAACCTGGACAAAGCAATTAAAATTTATCATGCAAAGGAACTTTCCAAGTCCACAAATAAAGTGACCAGTGGTCTGATTCTATGCACATGATAAAGCATACAAAAATTAAAAAGACATGAAGAAAAAATGCATGCAAAGCTCAGAAGTAGAGTCCAGCCAAAATAACATGTACAGATGCACATGCTGTGGCAAACAGCATAAGCGAAGACAGTGCCTGGCATGTGGGAAAAGTTGAAAGAAATGCAATGGACAAAAAGACTTAAGACAGAACAACTATCTCAGATGGAGGACCATCAGTAATAGTTTCATAGTTTCTAGGGTCAGAAGGGACCTGAGTAGATCATCTAGTCCGACCCCCTGCCATGGCAGGAAAGAGTACTGGGGTCAAACGACCCCAGCAAGGTGTTCATCTAACCTCCTCTTAAAAACCCCCAGGGTAGGAGCCTGCACCTCTTCTCTTGGAAGTTGGTTTCAGATCCTAGCCGCCCTGACAGTGAAGTAGC
>NW_017729032.1:114016292-114017549 GCF_001723915.1 Gavialis gangeticus
AAAGCCTTCCAGAAGTCCAGGAAGACTATGTCCACTGCTACCCCGGCATCTAATGATCTGGTGATCTGATCATAAAAGGCCACCAGGTTGGTCTGACAGGACCTGCCACTGATGAACCCGTGTTGGTTGCCCCTAAGCATGCAGTCCCCTGTCGGCCCCTCATGGATGTGTGCCATCCATGTCCACACATGGTCCATCCTCCCCCTCTATGCTGCACTGGTCAGACAGTAATGTTGTAGAAGAGTGGATTATCAGTCAGAAAGTAAATTTGGTAAATAGGCGAACATGCCATACATGGTCATTAGCACTACATCACAGGTTTTGGAGGGTTGATACTTTCAGTGATGGGCAGGGATCCTGGTTTTCTCTGATAAAAAAAAATTAAAAGTCCCCAATTTTCAGATTTAAAAAAGTAACCCCAAATCCACATTTTTCCATGATTAAAATGAAACACCAGTAATATGTATATATCAAAATGCAAAATTAAATGAAACACCACTAATACATACATGTACATATATATACGTGTGTGTGTATATACAGTAGAAGTTCTGTAATCCGGCATCTTACAAGCTGGCATGCTCCACTAACCAGCATGCCAGCTTGTAAAATAAAGTGAAACTGGAAGTACCCACCATGGCACTTCTGGTTTCTTCGAGTCCCCATGGCTAGGGGCAAAGCAGCCTGTGCTGCTGAGCTCCCACAGCCTGGGGGCATAAAAGGCTGTGCAGGGCTGTGTAGGACCCACCTCCCTGTCCCATGGGGGCCCTATGGGAGGGGTGGTGATGCCACAGGAGGGGCAGTGGGATGCCCCAGACGCACTGTGAGAAATGTTAAATACATCCAATCCCTCCAAAAGTTCCGTGACTAGTTCCTCACTGACCCTTCGCCTAGGTGCACCACCCCAGGGGCCTGAGGGGGTCTAGGTGGGGTGGGGGGGTGATCTGTTCCCTGCTCAGGAAAATGGAGGCAAAGAAGTTGTTAAATAGGTTAGCTCTGTCGTCTGGTATGACAACCAGATTTCCTAGCGTGTCTTGCAGGGGCCTCATGTTACTGTATGTATTTTTGCTCCCTATGTATTTAAAAAAGGACTTCTTGCTGTTCTTGATCTGGGAAGCTAGTCCTAGTTCCATCTCAACCTTGGCCTTCCTGACTGCCCTCCTGCATCCCCAAGCAACCGCAGTATAATCCTCCCTGGTGATGGCCCCTCCCTTCCATTGGATGTGCACCTCCCTTTTAGCTAGGAGACATTCTCGG
>NW_017729032.1:114022549-114024875 GCF_001723915.1 Gavialis gangeticus
CCTTCCATTGGATGTGCACCTGCCTTTTAGCTAGGAGACATTCTCGGATTCTTTTGGTGAGCCATGGGGGCTTTTGTGCCCTCCTGCTCCCTTTGATCCATGTTGGGATTACCTCCCTTTGGGCTTGAAGGATCATCTCCTTAAGGAGCGACCACTCTTCTTGGACACCTGACTCCCCTGCCTTCTGGAACCTCAGTGCCTCCCCATCTATTCTCTTATCTTATTAGGGTCTTATCCATAGTATGGCAGTGGCACAGCCTGGTCAAGCTGATCCTCAGCATGCTTTATCACCTGCCCACACTGATCATATACATATGTTCATTTCTACTGGTAAGAATTTCTCAGAAATGATTATTGGTAAAAAAGATGCTCTGGGAACTGGCTGAAGAGCTACACAGACAAGCTGTTAAGCCGCAGAGCACTTGAGGGATGTACCCTGGACAGCTCTGGCTCATGGGCTCATTACTTAACACCTTTGCTCTCCCTTGCCTGGGAAGGGGGCAGGCTATAAATAGGCAGTCTGCTGGGTTTTAAATCACCTTGTATGCAGCCCAGATAGGCTTTAAAACCAGAGGCTCAGGGAAGTACAGCTGGTGACAACATCCCAGACTGTGGGTCCTGGCTTCTTGGCTTTGAAATTACTGCATTTGGCCCCCAGCTGGACAGCACACACAGCATTTAAAGGTTGCAGAGCTATGAACTAGTTTGGAGATAGCTTCCCCAGCCTTAGCTCCTAGCCCCTGGGCTTTAAATTTGCCCTCACCACTCAGGTGGCTCTGAGCCCAGTGCATGTCCAGAAGAGTCATTGCATTACTTGGACTTGGCTCACTCAATGCCTGTATAGTTTGGGAACTTCAATGGGGTTTGTTTTTTTTACAGTTTTATCTAAAACTGAGGGATTACAAGTGTTTTGTAAATATATGGGGATGGGGACCATTGTGGTGGGTAGGGTCAGATGGAAACAAAGTAGCTTGAGTCATGATTTTGCTGAAGAGTGAGGAAGTGAGGCAAATGAAAGTGATTGCCTGCAACAGATGGAGTTGGAGTTAAAAAAAAAAGGTGTTGAAGATCTTAATATATTTGTGCTGGCTGAAAGAGAAAGAAGAATCACTCTGTTTAAGAAATTAGAGCTGTACATAGGCAGAAGTAGGCAGCAATTCTGGTGAGGGATTTCAATTACATTATCAAGGAGGCGGATGAGGGGATAAAGAGGAGGGAGAGCTAGGTAGTTTGTCTAAGTTACTGATTAATATAATAAAAGAAGGAAGTTTAAAGGATATATGGGCTGGCAAGAAGGTGATTATGAGGATGGAACTAAGTGCCAGACAGATGTCGAAGACTGATTTTGTATTAAATTAAATGGGCTAGGGATAGGAAAGAAGGCAATTATAGATGTAACCTTCAGTGATCACCAAATTTTGAGAATGGAAGTGTGTTTAGGTAAAAGAGAAGGTAGGGGGAAATAGATGTCAAAGTTAAATTTTCAATTGTTACAAGATGAGAAGACCTGTCAAGAATATGTGGAACTATATAAAAGATGATGGACTGTGAAGAGATGCTACAAAAATATCTGGGGTGGTGGACAAAGATCAAGAGAAAAACAAGAGAATTTTTCTGAATAATGGTCAAAAGGAAGTGAATAAAAGGGTATAGGAGCTAATAGAATGACAGACAGGAAAGTAGGAATTGTTAAAGGAGGCAGTAAGACAAATGCAAGTAAAACAAGATCTGAAAGACATAAAATGATGGATAGAAGAATTGTTCAAAAGGGAAACAGGTGGAAAATCTTTCTGACCAGAGCACCTTGGGTGAAGAAGAAGGAAGGGTGGTGTAAATATTTTTCAGCAAAATTGAGGAAAATAAGGAAGGAACTGAAACTGGTGAGATCTGCAGAAGAAATCTGAATAGAAGAGAGTGCAAAGGTGTTGGATGCAGTGGCAGAATTTTGTAAAAAGCTGTACAAAACAAGAGAAGTGGATGGAAGAAAAAATGAAGGAGCTCCTTGATGGATTAAAGGAAGCAATAGAAGATGGAAAGAAACAAGAACTGAAGGAGAAGGTAAGTATGAGGAGGAGGACCACTTAAAAGCTTGAAAGAGAGGAAAGGCTCCAGGAAGAGATGACTTCTGGTGGAATTCTATAACAAATGTTGGCAGTGGCTGGGAGCAGATATAATAGAGCCATACAGGAAAACAATTTTTTGCAGATTTTTGCAGAAGGTGCAGTGATTTTAAGATTCAAGAAGGGAAAGGAAGATATGTTAGTCAACTGAAGACCAATAACTTTTTTTAAACATAGACTAAAAATTGATGACAAGAATACTAGCC
>NW_017729032.1:114029875-114032235 GCF_001723915.1 Gavialis gangeticus
GAAGATATGTTAGTCAACTGAAGACCAATAACTTTTTTTAAACATAGACTAAAAATTGATGACAAGAATACTAGCCAAAAGAATGTGTGACTGTTTAGCAGATATGATACAAGAAGAATAAATGTATGCCATTTCTGAGAGGAGACTATCTGAGACCCAGTGGTTAATGAGAGCTGTCATATCAGATGCACAAGAGAGGAAAATAAATACAATGATTATCAGGGATCCTGGTTTTCTCTGATTTAAAAAAAAATCCTTAATTTTTGTTTAAAAAAGTAACCCCAAATCTACATTTTCCATGACTAAAATGAAACAGCACTAACACACACACACACACACACACACCCTCCTTTTTGAAACAAGAATTGGGGATTTTTTTAAAATCAGAGAAAACCAAGATCCCTGGTAATAATGAATCTAAACTTTGAAAAGCTTATGGTAGGATTGAACGTTATTTTATGTTTCAAGTATCGTGGAGACTGAGGTTTCCTGCAAAGATGATCAGATGGATCTAAGTGTTATATAGGAAAGCAAGAAGTTGAATACTGGTAAATAGTTACTTCAGCAAAAGCATTCCCCATCCAAACAAAGGTAAGACAGGAGTGTCTGTTGTTCCCCTACCTTTTCATATGTGCAATGGAGCCATTGGCACAGAGAATTCTTGATGATAAGCTGAGATGCAGTATGAAAATACCAAGAGAAGAGAAGTCAAATGTGCATTATACATGGGTAATGTATAATGGTTCAGAATAGCATATCAATTAAGAGGGTATTGAAATATACTGAGGATTATGATGAAGTTTCAGGGGCAAAATTAAATATGATAAAAAGTGCATAGATGGTTGTGGGGAATTGGAAGAATTTACAGAAGTGGTACAAGGTATAATTAGCATCTTGGGGATCCCAATGGATGAATAATACAAAGGAACAAAAGTGTGGAAGAAGTTAGAGTGAGGCAGATCTAGGGATAATGGAGTGGTAGAACATTATTGTTCAAAGATATAGCGGCTGCAATGAAAAAAGCACTCTTACAGATCATCCTTTATGTGGGAGTGGTGTATCCAACATAGTAGCAGCAGATAAGGAGGATACAGAGGCAGATATGTGGGGGGGGGGTTTGAAGGAAATAAAAGAGAAAGGGTAGCCAGAACAGAGCTAAATAAAGTCATGGAATTAGGAGGCTGGGTAATGCCATATGTAGAAAGTTTAATGTATATTTACTTTAAAAGTAAAGAGGCAACTGAGCAGGTGGGGAAGACTGCATGTTTCTGTCCTTACCTGGCAGGAAGAACTTTAAGAAGATTGGGCATGTACAGGGAAGACTGGAAAAAAGCCATGAGTGTAGCAACCACTGGCCCACCATGTGAAGATGGAGGGCTTTTTAAGGGTAACCCTACTTGAGGGAGTGGGATTAGAGTGTTTGAAAGACCATAACAATGTGTTTAACATGATAAGAAAGATAAGATAACAATAATTGAGGATCTGATGGAAAGACACATGGCAAGTGTGTGGAAAGAAGTAACAGATAATAGTCTGAAATGAGAACATACAGATAACATATGGATGATGATACAGAATATTCTTTCTGGGAGGGACATTCAGCATAGATGTAGTTCAGTGAGACTGGTAGCATGCCTGAGAGAGGGATGTGGGTACCTCGTGTATTTTGGGACTGCCCTTTTGTGCAAAGGGTATGAGAGGGAGTGTGTCAATTTTTGAGGGCAATCAATATGAACTGCAACTTAACATATGAAATGGTCCTGTATAGGTTAAAACCCAAAAGGCTGGAGACACAGAGACTGAGAACCATAATACTTTGGGCCACAGTAGTGACATGAAAGGTGAGAAACCTACTCTTAGTCAAGGGACTGGCTTTCACCAGAACAGAGTTGGCAACACATGAATTGAAATTCTATGTGGATTAAGATGTGGACCAGATAGGAAGGAGAAGGCAGAGAAGAGATGGAGAAAAGAGGAATGGCTGTATTTACAAAAGGACAAAGGGATGGAGTTAAAGTTATTATTTCTTCCTGGGTTGGGAAGTTTCATGAGCGGTTAGTGTGTTAAAGGTGAAAAGGGGTGTAATAAGAACAACGTATTGTTCTAGATGAAGATTGTCAAGTGTTGTGTTAATATAGTTCCTTTCAGTTTGTTTTGTAATAATAAAAAAAAGTTTCAATCAACATATTTGTCCAATCTGGGCCATGTGAGTAAAAAAAAAAAAAAAGCTCAATGTGGGCCATGAGTTTTTTATCCATGATCAGTGTTGCCTGCATTTAATCAGCTTCATAGTTGATTTCCATTGCTAGGCTCATGATGCTTTTGGCAGTTTAATGATAGATAATATATTTAATGAGATT
>NW_017729032.1:114037235-114039497 GCF_001723915.1 Gavialis gangeticus
AAAGGCTTAGAGAATGGGACTTCATGCCATGAAACACAAATGGAGATTTAATGAGATTTCCCTGTGTACAGTTATAAGACAAGGCACTTTTTTTCCCCATGCATCTTGTATTTCAGTAATACAATGTGTATGTGTGTGTGTTTATATCTATCTATCGATTGACTGACATATATATATATATATATATACACACACACACATACACACACACATATATATATACACACATAGATGTATATCTATGTGTGTATATATATAATGCCACTATATCTATCTTTTCACCAATATATATGTTTATGTATGTTCTCTATATTATATCTATCTATCTATCTATGTTTCTGGGTTTGCCAAGCCCCCATGGCCCAGTGCAAAGCAGCCTGCACTGCCGAGCCCCCACAGCTTGGGGCATAGCAGCTTGCGTGGCCCCCCCTCCCTATCCCTTGGGACCTGTGGGGCCCATAGGAGAGGCAGTGATGCCATGGGAGGGGTGGTGATGCCCCAGATGTGATAGGAGAGGCAGCAGCCTGAACAGGCAAAGATGCCTGTTCGGGTCACTCAGCTAACCAGCATATTTTGTTATCTGGCACTCCGCATTCCCCCTGGGTGCCAGATAACAAAGCTTTTACTGTATCTATCTATCTATCTATCTATCTATCTATCTATCTATATGCTTCTGTATGTTCTCTATATTACATCTATTGGTGAAAAGATAAATTGGTATCAAATAAAAACAGGTTTTGTTAAGTTTACATTTTACAAATGGAATGGAATTAAAAATTAATTCCTTTGTACTTAATTGATTTTTCTAGACAGTAGATGGACCTGAATCTTTTACTTTACTTGAGAAAAAAACACTTTTGAGTTATTATTGTATCACAATAATTTGGGGCTTTGATTCAAAAGGAATTATTCTCTTTATTTTAAGTAGTTTTGGATAAGGGTATACCTTTGCAGTTTCTACTGCTTATAATTTTATTTTAAAATATAGCAAATGTAAGATAGCATACGGGTAGTTCTCTAAATAAATACATTTCTCTGAAAACTTAGTGAAAAATCCCATTCTCTAATATTTATTTTTTGTATGCCACCATCAGAACCTGCCTTATGGCATTTTTATTTTTATGGGATTAAATTGTTAAACAAAAGGGCATGGAGATAATTTATATTTGAGGTCAGCACAAAAAAAAGTTTCATAGTGGTGCTTCTTAAAGCTAATGCAACATTTTGCATTATTCAAAGAAAAATATATTCATGTCAAGATAGTCCTCTTACCTAAATGTAAAAAAAATACTAGAAATGTAGATGTTTATATTAGAAAATATTCAATTGCAGTTGGAAAGCATATATTGAATATTACACTGAAACAGGCTCAATAAACTGTTTAATGGACTGTCTGATGAATCAAAATTTTTCCCCTGAGAAAAGGAATTTTTGATTTAACTAGCATTAAAGTGCACTCCACTTGCAGCAGCGGAGGTTTGTCCCTTCTAAAGGCACCATAAGGAGCAGTGAATTTTGTCCCTCTGAGAACACCAGACTAAGGATAAATGAAAACCTGCCTCAGCAGAGACACCTTGGAAGAAGGAAGTCCCGTAAAGGGGCTTACAATCAGTCAGTGAGCCCACAAACAATCCTAGCCTCCTATTGGCTGGGAGGGTTCCTTAAAGGGAGGAGAGAGAGAGGAAGTGCATGCTGGAACATGGCAAAGAGTGTCATACAGTGGCAGATCCACCCTCTTGGGCTGGCCAGAGCTCATGAGGGGACCCCCACAGCATCAGGGAGTGCTCAGCCCTGAAGAACCAAGCCTGGGCCAAAGGATGTGACAAGCTGATTCCCACAGGCACACCATCCACAAGGAACCTGTGTGGGCTGAGAGGGGAGATGAGCCTGGAGGAAGTTAGTCCCAAGTCATTTTGGCCATCTGTGGGAGGTCAGGTTGACCTGAGGAAAAGGGGGTACTGAGAGTCATGCAGAGAAGCTGTGTGATTGAGGAAACCTTAGGAGGGGAGAGCAGAGGGCAATAAAAAGACCAACAGGGTTGAAAAGCATGGTGGTCTTTGTGTTGCTTTGTTCTGTGTTTGCCTTGACTTAATGTTTGTACCAGGGGCAATAAAGCACTGTGTGAGGGTATGGGAAGCCAGAGTCAGCCTACCAGATGAGTCAAAGGGGCCCAGCGTCCTCTACCAGCTGCTGCCTGCAAATTCAGCTGAAGACCAGGTTGTATGTGCTGAGCCCAGCATACTCTGAGCTGCCCCCCCCCCC
>NW_017729032.1:114039666-114059296 GCF_001723915.1 Gavialis gangeticus
CACCTCCCTGGGCCGCCCCCCCCCCCCCCCCCGCTAACTACTGGGGAGATTGCAAATGGCATTTCATTGTCACCATGAGCATCATGGTATTATGTCAGAGTACCCATGTATTTGAAATGCTGTGTTACCGATGTACATTGTAGTCAAATTAGTGAATATGTGTGAATGCTGGGTTGTTTATTGTTGATTGTTAACCACTATTATTAGTATTAGTTATGCATTTTTCTTTCTGTGTCATTTATAAATTCAAGTTCTTATAAGTTATCTGTGTATGTGTGTGTATACATATGCATATATCTATCTATCTATCTACACTATTAAAGTTTTTATATATCAGTTTGTATCTTGTCCTGCACTGAAGAAAGGAAACTCTAGGTATTCTCCTGCTCAGCTGCTACCATTTCTTCAGTGTACTGGGAGAAAGACAGACAATTGGCAACCTGGGGATCAGAAATTGACAGTAGACCCACCCCTAGCACAGCAGACCAGAGTTACATCTACTACATATTATCTTAGCAAAAACCCAATAACAAGACAGAACAAATTTACAACTGCCATGTTGCTGGTAGGCATTGTAGGGTTTTGGCTCCCTCTTTGTGGGTACCTTGCCCCACAGTGACGGCAGGGTGAGACCCAGCCTCAGTACCACTTAGATTCTCTGGGCACTGCCCCTTCTCACCTGCCACATCTTTGATGTTGTTGTTGGGGGGGCAGTTCCCTGTCAGTGACCTGAGGGGCTCTTACTCCTGGGGGTGTCTTCATAGGGCTCCAAACTTCCCCTTTACTCCACCCTTACTACATCCTCATCCTGGGTAGATGCTGCTCCCTGGAGGTCTTCCCTCACTGTCCACCTTGGAAAGGACAAGCCTTCCTGGCCATCAATCTTCAGGGGTCTGCCCCTTGTTTCTGGGTCAGCTTCCCCTCTTCTGGAGAAATATATCTGCCCCATCTGGGGCCAAACTTTAACTTAAACTGAAATATCCAGGTCATGCCAGTTCCCAAGATTCCCTCTCTCAGGGCCTTCAATCCCCTGGGCAGACTCATCCATCCCCTTTTTCTCCTAACAGGAGTGGTTACATGCTGCCGCCCTGTGCCCAGGCTCTACCAGCTTCTTGGGACCCGGCTGACCTGTGGTCTGGTTGTCCTGGTCTTTCCAGCCGGTGTTACCTACTTCCCCTTTCTGGGGGCTCATGATCCCTGGGGTTCTACCCACTGCAGGGCTGTCTGTAAGCTTGAGGAGCCATCCCCAGCCACAATGCACAAGGCCCTGGTTAGAGCCCTGCTGCTCCCTTCTGGTTGTTGCCCCTCTGTAGGGTTCCTTATCATAGAATCACAGAATCATAGAATCATAGAAGTAGGGTTGGAAGGGACCTTGTAGATCTTCAAGTCTGACCCCCTGCCTGGGCGGGAGAAAATGAGTCAAGAGGCATCAAGCCTCTTCTTAAAGATCCCCAGGGTAGGAGCCAGCACCACTTCCCTAGGAAGTTGGTTCCAGCTCCTAGCTGCCCTAACTGTGAAGTAGTTCTTGCGGATGTCTAATCTAAACCTACTCTCCAATAATTTGTGTTCATTGTTCCTTGTCATGCCAGGGGGCACTAGGGAAACAGTGTCTCCCTCAAACCCTTCTGGTTCTCCCTAGTGAGTTTATAGACAGTCACCAGGTCCCCCCTCAGTCTTCTCTTGTGAAGACTGAACAGGTTTAGGTCCCGCAGTCTTTCAATGTAGGGTCTGCCCTGTTGTCCCTGGATCATGCAGGTGGCCCTCCTCTGGACCCTTTCAATGTCGTCCACATCCCTCCTGAAATGGGGCGCACAGAACTGGATGCAGTACTCCAGCTGTGGCCTGACCAGCGTCACATAGAGGGGGAGGATCACCTCCCTGGCTCTACTTGAGATGCACCTGTGGATGCCTTCTGCCTCACTGCTCAGGGTCCTCCAGCATGCACCTGGCTCCTTGCTGAGGCAGCTAAAGTTGGATCCCACCAGCTCCACAGCCAGTGTCTTGCAGCCAGCATTCTGCTCCTGGCTTCCTGCCTCCAGCTCAGCTGGTTTCCCAGCTGCCTTTTGAGCAGCCCATACTGCTCAGAAGCCATGCCCCTAGCATTTGCCGGTATGCAGGCTCAGGCAGCTGTGGAACTGCCAAGTCTGCTTTTGCAATTCCTCTGAGCTGTGACTTGTCCTGGCTCCTAAGGTAAGTGCCAGGGCACATTGGTCGGGGGTCCAGTACACGCTGGGGGCTTCTGCCTCCCCTCTCACATGCCATGTAATAGGGTGCACTCAGCTGTCTTTATGGGACTGCTAGAAGCATGGGAAATAAACAAGATGAACTGGCGCTCCTTCTGGCAGATGAAGTTTTTTACCTTAGGTTGACAGAGACCTTCTAGGATAATACATATTACTGGGCAGTGGAAATTGAGAGCTACAGGCTCTATAGGAAAAATTGGGTTGGAAAGAAAGGTGGAGGGGTGGTCCTCTATGTGAAAGATAAATATCCCTCCCTACAGGTCACGTTTGATTGCACAGGGAAGTCCCTCAAGACCCTTTGGGTCAAAATACAAGGGGGCTCAGGCAAAGGGGACCTGATGGTGGAAGTCTACTATAGGCCTCCCTACCAAGAAGAGGAGAGTGAACAGGTATTCTACAGGGAACTGTCCAAAGAAGGCAGCATAAAAGACTGATTGTCATGGGTGACTTCAACTACCCTGACATCTGTTGGGAGGACCATTCAGCCAACTCCAGCAGGTCAACCAAATTCTTGATAATTATAGATAATCTGTTCTTGACTCAGGGATTGGAAGGACTGACTAGGGGGAAAGCCACTCTGGACTTGGTGTTGACCAAAGGGAAACACATAGTAGGTAACCTGAAGATTGGAGGTACCCTGTGACAGTGATCACAATCTGATCCAATCACCATCCACCAAAAAGCTGGGAATTCTGCTAGCAGAACTGAAGTTCTAGACTTCAGAAGGGCAGATTTTGGTAAACTCAAGAGTCTAGTTAAAAAGACCTTTCTCAACCAGTGATTGGATGATCCAGGAGTTCAGGAATGGTGGCACTTCCTTAAGGAAGCAATTCTCACTGCTCAGAAACAGGCCATCCCCACATAGTCAAAAAGAGGGAAAGGGGACAAAAGACTTGTTTGGCTCAGCAGACACATTAGGGAACTTCTCAAAAAGAAAAAAGAAGCATATGTGCAATGGAAAAATGGTTCAACATCCAGAGAGGAGTACACTCATATGGCCAAGGTCTGTAGGCATGAGACAAGGAAAGCCTAAGCATGCATGGAGATCAAGATGGTATCCAAAATAAAAGACAACAAAAAGTCCTTCTGTAGGTACATTGGAAACAAGAAGAAATCAAGCTGTACTGTGGGATCCCTACTGAATACGGAGGGGATGCCCATAGCTGATCCCTACCAAAAAGCTGACCTCCTAAATACTTACTTCCCATCAGTAGTTTTGAAACCAGCTGGGAACTCATCAACTGTCCAGAGGCCCAGAGAATACATCAACAACAGAAGTCCACATAAAATCAGTCCAGAACAGGTGAAGGTACTCTTACACCATCTGGATGTTTTCAAGTTGGCTGGACCAGATAAGCTGCATCCAAGAGTCCTGAAAGAACTGGCTTAACTCATTGTGGCACCTCTGGCAAGGCTGTCTGAAGATTCATGGAACTCAGGAGTCATCCTTAGTGACTGGAAGAAGGCCAACATGGTGCCCATCTTTAAGAAAGAGAATAGGATTGATCCTGCTAACTATAGACTGGTCAGTCTAACTTTGATCCTGGGAAAAAATCTTTGAAAAAATTGTCAAGGAAGATATCAACCACAAGCTCATAACAGATGAGGTACTAAGAAACAACCAACATGGCTTTGTCAAGGGGAGGTCATACCTAACAAACTTGGTGTCTTTTTATGAACAGGTAACTAACTTACTATACATGGGACATGTGGTTGACATCAACTACCTTAACTTCAGCAAGGCCTTTGATACTGTATTCTATGAGATCCTCTCAATTAAATTGGGGGGTAGTAGCCTGGACCAGTCAACAGTGAGATGGGTTGGCAACCGGGTTGGGGCTGATCTCCAGGTGCCATAATCAATGGAATGGCCTCATCCTAGAGGGCGATCTCCAGTGGTGACCCCCTGGGGGACACCACTGGATATAATCCATAGTTTAAAAAACACCTTTACCAGTTGTAGTCTTTCTGGGTTCTTTGTAACAGAATAAGAGGTCTATTAATTTATTCTGGTCAAAAAATGAGTCAAAGCTAAGAACTGGCTTTTTCTGAGTTCTGCTTTGAGTGTAGCAAGGGGCATCATGAGTTTTAAAAAAAGGTTGAGAGACACTAGGGTAAGTGAAAATGTGTGCAAGATTTTTATTGCATCCATTTTAAGGTAAGAAAGAACAGATATAATATTCTAGTTTGATCTTCTGCAGCACAGGCCATACAAACCTATATTATAACTCTAATTCTTATGTCATTCTACAACTGCAACTCCCATATCAACTCCAACTGTAACTGCTACACCTTGTAACTCCAGTATCATATCCATATCTGTTAGGACACAGCCTCGAATGTGGGGTGTCAGCCTGCCACTTACTGCTAGTTGACTGTAACTGGTCCAGAATCAGTTAACCTTTCACCCTTAACTAGAGTAACTACCCAGGATCAGCTGACCCTTCATGCCCCCATATAAACTCCTGTGCAGGAACAAGAAATGTCTGGGCAACAGGGCTTTGTCTAACCCAAGACTGCTTTGCTGTTCCCTCTTCTTGTTTCCCAACCCCACTCTTTGTTTAATTTCTCAGCTTCTTGACTAGGCTTGTTCCTATCCTCTGTTCTTGCCTGATCTCCTAACTTCTTGATTCATCTTGTTCTTAGACCCTGCTCTTGGATTGACCTCCTAGCTTCCTTACCTTGTTTGGCCTTGGTTTCTCTTCACCCATCCTGACCCTAGTCATTGCCTTGATCCCTGAGTGGCCTGAGACCTGGCTGCTGCCTGTGTCCTGGTGTGACAATATCTTGTGGATGAGCCACAGCATATCTTTTTAGAAAGATGTTCAATGAAATTTAGAGAGGCTGAGAATCAACCATAACTGTAGTTAAACTCATCTAATGGTTAATTACACTCACTTTAAAAAATGGTCCTTTCTGTAGTCTGAATTTGTCTAACTTCAGCTTCTATAAGTCAGTCTCCTTATGTCTTTCTCTATTAAATGAAAGAAGATTTCTATTTAATCATCTCACTCTGTTCATCAGTTTCAGAGCATGACTAACTTCATCTCTTAATTTGTTCTTCCATCAGGCAACTATATTGGTTCCCTTACTTTCCTGGCTATAAGGAAAATCTTTAAAATGTTGAATTATTTTTACAGCTTGAATATTATTTTCTTTGTAGCATTATTCATTGTGGGTATGCCTACATAGCAGGATGAGAGGGTGAATGTAGCATATGCTAGCTTAATGCAACTAACATGACTATCTGCATCAGAGATCTGTAATAGTATTGGAGATCTCTACTGTAACCAGGGCTAAGTGAGCAAGGCACAAGCACTGATTTAAAGGGACTGCCAACAAAATCCCATAGCACTCCACACCTTCACTCTGGCACTCAAACCCATTTCTTCTTAAGATGCCCAAATTACTAGTAACACCTCTGTCAGATGATGGGACTATAAGGGCACTAGAACATCAAGAGTACATACTTAGAAACCCATGCTATAACACTTCTACTACTGTTGTTCCTCCTAATTTTCCCATGGGTATGCTTTGCAGGGTAGATTTTTTGTAGAAGTTGTGGGAGGGGTTGGAATGCATCCCCCTCTTTCTCCCAAAAGGAAGGAAAATTTAAATAGATGTCCTATACCGGCACTCTTTCTCTTGTTTCTGCAAGTGATTTGCAAAGGATTTCCAAACTGGCTACCTTTCCTATCATAAGGTAGAATGCAATTGTATTTGGGTAGTTTACCTCCAGAAAAAAAAAGTGGAGTGCTTTTGTTATGTTTTGTGTGTTTTAGATGGAGATGGAAGCATCTAGCCCTAAAGAGAAACTGTCCTCAAGGAACCAAAACACATACAGCACTCAAGGAGTACTTTTCTTTGAGTTAAAGAAAAAGTACCAAAGGAGTTCTACATTAATATAATGGCCTCTTAGATATACATTTTAAGTTACACTGAGCCTATGACTTGTGTGAAGAGAAAGCAAAAACCATCAAAGGTGGAGGTGTAGCTCTATATGTGAAGGAGCAGGCTGACATCAGCTCCAAAGAAGAATGGCTTGAAACCCTCTGGAAGGGGGGTGGGGTGGGAGGGCACGGCAAGAGAGACTTGACTATAACTGTAGGTATATACTACAGACCACCAAAACAGGAGAAAGAACTTGATGTAGAGTTATCCCAAAAGCTAACAAAGGCCACATGTGCACAGGACATGGTCATTATGGGTGACATCAACTATCTAGACATCTCTTGGGAGGAACATTGGCCAAGTCAGATCAGTTGCATTCCTTCCTGACTTGCATCAAAGAGCTCTTCCTGGCTTAGGAGGTACACAGGCAAACCAGAGGTAAAGCTCTTCTAGACTTGCAGTAAAGCTCTTCTAGACTTGGTCCTGGCCAAAGGAGACAACCTTGTGACTGACTTAAATAAAGGCGGTAGCCTCGGCAACAACGACCATGAAAACATCACGTTCACTGTCCATTGCAAAGCAAACAAATTAATAGCAAGGTTGAAGTTTTGGACTTCAGAAATGCAAATTTGAACAAGCTCAGGTCACTAGTAGGGGTAGTACTGTGGGACCAGGGAACAAAAGTGAAAGGAGTACATGAGAAGTGGTCATTCCTTAAGGACACAATCTTTGAAGCACAAAAGAAGTCCATTCCCATGTGAAGGAAAGGTATCAGAAGGGCTAGGAATCCCTCTTAGCTAAATAGGGAAATCATGATCCTCTTAAGAAAGAAGAAAGAGGCATACAAACAATGGAAGCTGGGGACAGGCCCCAAGGAGAACTATACAGCAATGGCCTGCACTTGTAGGGCACAGATTAGAAAGGCTAAGGCAGCAACTGAACTTAAATTAACCATGGGAGTCAAGGACAAAACGAAGGCCTTTTTTAAGTACGTAAGGAACATGAGTAAAACAAATGGGAGTGTGGGGCCATTGCTCAACAACTTGGGACACCTGGTTACCAGCACTCAGGAGAAAACTGAACTTCTGAATGACTACTTTGCTTTGGTATTTCACCAGGCCAAGGGGAAAATCATGCCAGAAAGGGTACAGAATGAGCAGGGTAGGAATGACTGCCTTCCTACTACTGCTGTAGAACTGGTGTGTGATCAATTAAAAAAATAGACTTACATAGATCAGCAGGACTGGACAAACTTCATCCATGAGTGCTGAAGGAGCTGGCTGAAGCCATTGAAGAACCCCTGGTGAAACTTCCAAAACTCATGGTGCTCCAGAAAGGTCCATGAGGACCGGAAGAGGGCCAATGTTGTACCCATCTTCAAGAAGGGGAGGAGGGAGAATCCAGGTAACTATAGGTCAATTAGCTTATCTTCTATCCAAGGGAAAATCCTGGAAAAATTCATCAAGGCATCTATGTGTGATAGACTTGCAGAAGGTAGGATTCTGAATGACAGCAAGCATGGTTTTGACATGTGCAGGTCTTGTGTTGCCAACATCATCTCCTTTTATGATCAGGTAACTTGCCACCTGGATAAGAGAGAGGAGGTTGACATTGTATACCTTGACTTCCAAGAAGCCTTTGGTATGGTATTCCACAATGTTCTCACAAGAAAAGTGAAGGATCATGGGCTTAGCTGTGAAGCAGATAAGTGGGTAGGAAGCTGGCTGCAGTTAGGACCCAAAGAGTTCTAATGAATGGATCTGTGTTGTCCTGGTGAGAAGTGGCCACCAGTGTCCCTCAGGGGTCAGTGTTTGGTCCAGTGTGTTTTCAACTTCTTTATCAATGATTGGAATGTGGGGCTGAAGACATCACTGGCCAAGTTTGTGGATACCACCAATTATGTGGAAGCATGGTCATGCATGAAGGTAGGCTACAGACACAGTTGGACCTAGACAGGCTAGCAAGTTGGGCAGATCAGAACCAGATGAAGTTCAACAATGAGAAGTGTGAAGTGCTTCATTTGGGGATGAACAATTCCCTACACACCTACAGGCTTGGCAGTGCCAAACTGACCAGCACCAGGAATTAAAGGGACCTGGGGTAATAATTGACCACAGTATGAATATGAGCCAGTAGTGTGATGCTGTAGCCAGCAGGACAAATAATATTCTGGCATGAATCAATCAATGTATCAGCAGCAAAACCAAGGAAGTGATTCTTCCACTCTACTCAGCATTGGTGAGACCACAGCTGGAGTACTGCATCAAGTTTTGGGCTCCACACTTTAACAAGGAAGTGGTAAAGATTGAGAGAGTCCAGAGAAGAGCCATCCATATGATCAGACTTGCACAGAAAACCATATGAGGAAAGGACCTGGGACTCTTCAGCCTGAAAAAGAGAAGGCTGAGAGGAGACTTGGTAACAGCTTACCACTACATCAAAAGAATACTTCAAGGGCTTGTTGAACATTGTTCACCAGGGCACACTTGGGGAAGACGAGGAATAATGGCCACAAACTTCTGGAAGACTGTTTCAGACTCAATATTAGGAAAAATTTCTTCAGAGTCAGGGTTTACCAGTTTACTTTACCAGTTCAAATCTAACAGTCATCTTGCCAAATTTAACTTTATACCCTAGACAATTAAATAAGACATTTGTACTAGGTTTGAGTAAATCTACTGCCTTTTGTAATTATAAAGTGTGCTTCAGTATTTAGATGAATTTGCAGATTGGATGCCTCGAGCTACCTCACTTTGAGAACAAAATGAATTGTACATATGTCAGCATATGCTGCAAATAAGTATAGTAGATAGCAGCAATAAATCTGAACTATCCTACCAAAGAACATCATTTTAACTTGGAACTTCTTACATTCACTTATCCCACCCTAAGAAAATCTATAAAGAATGTTAAACCTGACCAAAATGTTTACCAGAAAACATAACAAATACAACTTGTTTTAATTCCTGTGAAATGTCTGGGGACAAACTGATATTTCCTTAATATACTCATTGCTGAATTATGAGCGATGTTTTTATTTTGAAAATCGGTCATGCATTTTTTACCTATTTGTCAATCAGCAGTTGTGTTACATTGCTACCTGATTGTGACTGAGCATGTGGGATTTTGTTTTCTGTTCCATGACTGTTAAGAGTCCTGTATTCATTGAAATAAATTGTACTATTCCAATTGATTTCAGTGTGACAGGGTCAGGCAATAGCATAACTAGGCCTGGGCAAGAAAAATATGAGCCCCAGGCTCTTGCTTAAAGGGAAGCAGGGAACCCAAGAACCCTCAAGATCCTCTTCACTCACCAATTCCCTTTGGCTCAGCCTTTTCCAAACTTGGTGGGCACTCTTGCATTTCCCTAAGGATTCCCTCTGCCTGCTGTTCCATCCCAGCATGAAGCTCTACATTACTCTTAATCCTTTCTAGGCAACCACTTCTGCAGACCCCTAAATATTACTCACTCACCCTTGCCGCTGAATTTGCCTCTATAATTTTTTCTCTTAGCATTCTTTTTGGCAGCAAAGAGAGAGAGAGAGTAGAGGTAGCCCTAAGAACAGAACAAGGAAGACTGTTGTTCTGCAGTGGGAAAGATTAAAGGGGATGTCACTATTGTCAGAGCAGGCCAAGGGCATCATTAGGGAGATACAAGATTGCACATCAGATTTTGCCAAATCTGCTCCAAGGCACAAACCAGCAGGTAGAAGGGACCTTTGAGGGAGCACAAAAATGCTCGTTAGGTCTGCCATGAAACAGATCACTTGGTTTTGGATTCCTCTAGAAGGTATTAAGGAAACAACTAAAAGACAACTTTTAGGAGGAGAGAGTTTTGGGCCAAAAAAATCCATAAATAAGTCATTACTCCTGAAACCTAAGTCTGACTGCAACTATTGCAATATGGCACAAGGGGAAAAGAGGTTGCTTGAATAACCCAGACACAAAACATTTAGGAATGCAAACCTTGCATGCCAATCTGAATCACACACAGCAGGAAAGGTATCACACATTGCTGTGATGTTATATGCCCTCCATTTTAATAAACAGGCAGCTGCATTCTAGACTAGATTCAACCTTTAAATAATCTTACAGAGTAGTCCCAAGCACAGTACATTACAAGAATCTAACTGAGGTAATACAGGCAGGAATAAAGGAAGCAAGGCCTGTTTCTCAAATTAAAGGTCACACTTCTCTTAACAGGCACAGATAAAAATAATTTATCTTTGACATGGCTGGTACCTGAGTATCCAGCAAGAACCTTGAGTCTAACAAAACCCTTGAACTGAATAAAAGATTCACAAAATATTGGTCACGGTGTTCAATTTGGTTTTGTGCAAATTATCCAAAACATCAGGTATAATCAAATATCAAACATCTTGGGTTTTCCTAGCCTTTGGATCAGTTAGTAAAATAATGATTTTTCTTTGCTGAAAGGCTTGAAGATCTATAACATATTCTGAGTAGCATTATAGATTCAGTTCTTTTGGATAAAATTTTTGAGTGAACTATTGATTGTAAAACATCTCATTTTAACAAATACTGTTCCTGTAGTCAGCACGTCAGGATATAACTTTGCCTTCTAATTGTTTGGTTTGTAAAATATGTTGCACAGAATAAGGAAACTAACAAAAACAGATGTACTCTGTCAGGCCAAGGGGAAAAAATCTGCATAACATGCTACCCCAAGAGAGTTTTGTGTATGCATAGAAATAAAATCATTAATGAGCATTATCATTCTTTTTTCACTCTCTTCTTTGCCTGGTGCTATTACATTCAGCTTTTGAAAGACGATTTATCATTTTCATTGGCATTTACCTCTTAATGACTCCATGGTACCTTTCATTTTCCATCGATTTTCCGAGTCAGAGGAAGGATAAGTTAATAAAAGGCACACCTAAAGCAAAGTGTTTCATCTACAGGTATGAAGTGTTGGAACTGAAGACATGATAGCATGAGCTTCATCATAGTGGCATGAACTTGTACTGAAGCCCAAGCAACCCAATCTGTACTGTGATTATTATTTGAACAGATGGAGTAAAACTAGGTGGTATATCCCAATATGTGCTGCTATCACAATTAAGATTTCAGTGTTTATGTGCCCTACATTTGTTATTATAATACTCCCAACAGGGACTCTTAAATAATGAATCATGTTAAGGGATTAAATGTAGAAGAATACATCAGTGTTCTGGGTGATACAGCTAGGGTTGGGGATTTACAATTAATTCTCTTCCTCCTTACCACATCAGTTGGAATAGGTTGAGAAGTCTATCCTCCAATATAGTAGATAGCAACACAGATCATTCCTATGAAGATCCATTGTCTTTTTCCTAGCTACTGAAAGTTCTGTTCTTCGGTTTGTGTAGATCCAGTAGAAACTAATTTTTCAGGGGGGCTTTTAGTGTATAAAACAAAACCAAAGCAAACATGTTTGGTTTGACTTGAACTAATCTTTTCTGGTGTGTCCATGTGGCTTTTTTTGTTTTGTTTTTTTTTTCTCATCAAGCTAAAAAAAAGTCAATTATTTGTGCAGTTCTGACTAACATTTTTTATTCATGTAACCAGAATTCCTCTCTTTTTCACTAGCAACTATCCTGGGCTTATTGGTAAAGTAATTATAAGTTTGTGTTTCTTACTTTTATTTTAAAAGTTTATTCTGCATAAACTTTTGTTTATTTTAATAAATACCTAAAATGAAAATACCTAATACCTAAATAAAAATGGAAAAGTGGATTCTGGACTAATCAAGAGACAATAAACTACAAGAATTAATGAGAGAACTGTTGAATAAGTACTAAAAATAAAATAGGCTGATGCAATACTTCAAAGGAGAATTTTATATATAAGTTAGGTAACTTGGATAATCTCAGAGAAATAATAAACTTAGTCTGATTCTATATAAGAAAAGCAAAGAATTCTAATACATGGATTCATACAGGTTACGTTGTTAGAACTGCATGCATGTTACGTTGCTAGAACTGCATGCATTTCCAATGGGAAAACAGGCAATGCCTGAGGCAGGCTAAAGTATTTTCCAGTATTTTGCAGGGAACAATATGTGTAAAAAAAGCCAATAATACACATAGGACCAGAGTTTTGGGTGATGTAGGGCATGACTACATAGGCTTGGCAATGCTTTCTAGATTGCCACCAAAAAATAAGCCATTCCCACCTGTTCTTGCCCCACATGCTACAAACTTAAAGATGAAGTGGAGAGGACATTCTATGGAAGTCCCTTACTGCTGCTCTCAAAATCATTTCTGGCTTGAAGGTAGTGGCTGAGAACATCTCTGAATAATCCTTACTTCCTCAGTTCCATGTCTGACACATGTGGAACACTATTGGGTTGGTGAAGCTTACTTTTCAGTTGCAGAGAGGTGCAAATCCAGTGTAGATATGCAGAGGAAAAAACAGTAAACAACAACTACAAATGATAAAAGTATTTTATCTGGGGTAAAAGGGACACCCCAGAACAAAAAGTCTTACAGTTACAGCTGTTCATGAGAGTTCTTGACTGTAAAAAAATAAATAAAAAAAAGGATATGTTTTCTTACCCTGTCCTCACTTGAGAAGGATATGTTAACAAATACTACTCTAATGTAGTCTGTCTGTTCAATACTATACATCTAACCCCTATTTTTATTACTTGTGCTAAATCATTCTTTGCTTATTGATTGATCTTTTACTAGTGTAGTGTATTCTCTCCCTCCAAAAAAATATGCACGTTTAATAAATTTGGGCACTATTCTTTACCCTGTATTCTGTTATATCAGGGAGAAAAAGCAGACTGCTAAAGTTTTGCTTTTTTTAAGGCGGAAACAAATGTTGACTTTGTGCCTCCATAAGATCTTTTATGGAGACACGAAGGTCAAGCAAATGAAGGTCAATGCCCTTTGTCATGTTTCAAATGCCAAAAATGATGTTTGCAACCATATGTAATACAAAAATCTGCCACTTTTGCAAGAGCCATCTGTTTGCTTTATGAATTGAGATTTCAGGCAGCCTGGAGCTCCTTGTATTCTCCAACTGCCCCAGGCAGGCACTCCTGGGGTTTCAAGGGCCTGATCCTGTATACCCTGGGTATTCTCATTCCTGGGGCATGCAGGATTGGGCCCCTGAAACCCTGTTAACACCTGTTTAGATTTATTCACTTTCAGAGGTGTGTCATGGGAACCTCACAGTAGGGGATTCCCAAGGTGTGAGTATTGTATTGCTGCGCCCCAACTCAGGACCGACCTCTGAAAATGGAGGAACCCTGGCTTCCCTACTTGCAGATTTGAGTTCAAAGTATTCCCTGTTAGGAGATTCCCTATGTGCATTTATCACACTGCTGTGCCCACACTCAGGGTGCACTTCTGCACATGGGGGACACTGGTTCTTCTAGTTCTGCTTGTAGCATATTTTATTAACTTACATATGGTGAGCATTTCTTTAGGGTAGGCAGGGAACTAAGGTTTATTCATGAGACTAAAGGTTTAAGTATTTATCCATAACTGTTTTGCAAACCCAAATGTTTGTATAAGAGGAAGCAGAAAGCAATAGTAAAACTAAGAACTACCCATGAGGGACAGACATTGAATAGGAAGCTAATGCACTGTGGGAAGGTAGACAAGACAAACAACCTTATGTAAATGTAGTATAAAATTTAGAGGATTAATTCTGTTTATATAATGTTCTATGTTAAAAAGTTAGAATATATAAAGAATTAAAAAATTACCTTCCTATTTCCTGGACTGCACTTATTATGGACACAATGGTTCACTGGATTCCTTATTGACTTCTATGGACTACTACAGATTAAATAAAATAATTCACAGTACAAAGGATTTTAAAGTTTCTTCTTTATCTCAAATTTTCAATAGTGTTTTGCAGGACAAGTCATGTATGCAACAGACATACAGCATATAGGTCAATTCCACAAACAGTGATCTGTATTCAATGGGCGCAGCCTCACATGCAGCCATGTGCACTTGCAACAGTTCAAATAGGAGTGGCAGAAATTTGAACCAGGGATTTTTGCCTCAGCACAGATCCCTGGACATGGACTTTGGTGTAGGGCAAGATAAGCCACCTGAGGCAAAATAACCCTGCCCAGCTCCTCCCAGATCTGCAGCCAGGGAGAGCTAGAGCCTAGGGCCAGCACAGGTGCTGGCCCCAGCAGTATAAAAACCTGCCCTGGCAAGCAGCTTAGGGCTACTTGCTCTTAAGAGCTCCTGGGCCCTGGCCAATTGGTATCTGGGGACACTAGCACCTTGTGCCAGCTGGACTGCTGAAGCAGCCCTAACTGAGAGTTCCCTGCACCCTCTACCCACTGCAGCAGTCTGGTAGTGGTGGCTGCTGCCTGGGTATGACTTGCTGCCACTTGCAACAGCATGCAGCCCTGAGGCTGTGCATCTGCCAGACCTGGATGGGCATTGCACGGCCACAGCAGAACATCTGCACCTCTGAATCAGCTGCCAGTGGACACAGTTGGACTTCCCCTGCACAGCTGCAGCCCCCTCCCCCCACATGGCCCACAGCTCGCCAGAAGCAGCAGCTGCCATTGGGGCACTTGGGGCCTCCTGGCAGAGCCCCCCTATGCAGCGCAAGGATGCGTGGCTCAGCCCCAGCTGCCTGGCACCTGGCACTGTCTGTGTCTTATTGCATGGCCCCTGCCCAGCTGGGCACAGTGCTGTGAGCCTTCCAGCATTCCCAGGCTGCTCGGGCTTTCACCCAGGGCCCTGCACCACTGATGGGGACTGCGTGTCATTCTGAGCTGGGTTCTGCCTCCGGTGGCAGTGCTGCCAGACCTGCAGTGTGTAGGGGAAGAAAGCACGTGGCAGGACCCGGCTTGGCATGGCACGCTGGTGTGCCTTTGCATGGGATTGGGAGGCGTGGCACCAGGACATATGGATCCTGTGCAGCCCAGGCCAGGTGGGGTCAGATAGGGTTGTGCCAGCTAGGCACATTTACCATGAGGCTCAGGCAATGATGTGTCACAGCCCATTGCAGGCACAGTGACATGGCTATGCATCGCCACCTGAGCCTCATGGAATACACGCCTGGCCAGCCCAACCTGATCCAACCCAACCCAGGCTGCTCAGCTAATGGTCTTTTGCATAGGATCTGTGCATCCCAGAGCTGCGCCTTTCAGTCCTGTGTCAAGGCACGCTATTGGGCTGCACCAGGCCAGGTGCTACCATATGCTTTGTGGAGGGCCTCAAGTGGGAGCCACTGCAAACCTTCTCCCCCACCTGTGGCAATGGCAGCAATAGGCAGTGCGGCTGTGGCCCACCTGCAGGCACAGCCAGAAGTGACATGGTGCTTTGGGACCTGGGATCTGTACATGCTGAAAGGACCTGGCCCAGCCTGGCCCCATAGTGCATGACTTTCCTAGCCCTGTCCAAATCTGCACAAGTGGGCTGGACAGGCTGAGTCGATTCAGTATGTATACAGCCCAGGTCACACAGCACTGCCTTGCCTATGGCTGTGCCTGCAGTTCGGTCACAGCCACACTGGCTGCTGTGCCTGCATCACAGGGGGTAGATGGGGGGTCAGATGTGTGGCAGCCCCTGTTTGAGCCCCTCCACAAACTCCCCCACAGACCGCACATCTCCCTGCCACTCCCTGGACCCCAGACATCTCCCCGCCGCTCTTCACATCCCCCACCCACGCAGATCCATAACCCCCCTACCTCTATGTCTCTACTTACCTGTGATAGAGCCCAGGTCCCAATCCTTGCTGTGCATCTGCTTGCCCCAGCATGCTAAGTGTTCATACCCTTCATGCTGGGGCAGCAGGAACACCATAGAGACACTCTGGCCAGAAACCAGTGTGTCTTTCTGGAGGACCAGCTCCCGGGTTACCTCAGGCCCTGCTTCCCCCCCCACCCCATGTTTTATTTTGATATCTGGATATCAAATATGAGCCTACACTGCAAATATTCAGCACAGGGAACACTCCTTTGAGATGCCTCAAGAGGCATGTGTGTGCTCATCCGGACATACTCAATGTGTTCAAAGACAAATAATTCTTAAACTAAGAGAAGTTCAGTTTTAATTTATGACTTCCAACTTTTGGTTTAATATGAGTTTCTGAAAACTTCAAATGGTATTCCTCCTGTTAGTCATTTGTATGATTGGGGTTATAGAAAAAATATTGCTCTGTGACTAGGGTTGTGTCCATGACCTCCTTCTGTTGGCTACAAGTGTCCAGCTCGGGATCCTTGAAATTCTGGTTTATTAGGCAGATTGAAACACTGTAATGAAGTCAAATCATAAACCTTGGGGCTGGTCCCCTCACACACACACACACACACGCACACACACAGTAGTGAGCTACAAATGTTTGTGGGGGGGAGGGGCACCAGAGTCGGGTATACCTATCCCACAAGTGCTGGGGTCTGCCGTCGATGGCCGAGGCTTCTTCCAGCGTGGTGTTATCCTCCAGAAGGGGGTCGCCAGCTGGTCCTTCTGGCTGGACAGGTCGAGTGCTGGTCAAGTTGGATATCAAGAGGGCGCCACTGAGGGTCACTTTTCACTGCTTTTTATCTGTCCTTGGCAGTCTTTGGTGACTCCCCAGTTTTAAGGTTTGCCCAATCCAGGGGTCATTGACCCTCATGAGATTTCCCCCTTGGTGGCTACTGGATGGCATCTGTCAGCCCCAGGGGTCATCCACATGTACATGCAGGTTTGGGAGTCCATTGATGAATTTTGATTAATTTACCGCTGTCATGAATAGGGTCGATCTGGAGATATTCAGCCCCGGAGTTGATTAACTCAGACCAGGGTTTCTAGTAAACTTCAAAGAATTCCCGATTGCTACATTGATTTCTTTCATTGGTTGATCTGTGGTTTCCATAGGTGTTAATTGCCGCTTGTTACTGAAGCCTGCTACTGTGTTATGCATTCAGTCACTGGCTCTTTCGGGGGCCGGCCTGGTATAGGGAAGAGGCAGCTTGATTCCCGCCCTTGTTAACATTGTTACAGTGTATAACTTACTTCTAAAACTAAAATACATTTAGTTAAAGGGTGAAGAGTATAAAATACAAGCTACAAGAGTAATGCCATGGCACACAAATAGATAAAAATGCCAAAATACACGGGGAAATACAAAATACACACATACAAACTTTAAAACACAATTCCCTTATCTGATAGTGGAAGAAAGAGGAACGAAGAAACAGTGTAAGAGGAGAAACATATCCAAAGAAGGGAAAGCAAATGCAGGCAAGAGGAAAAGGGCGCCTTTACATAAAAAGCCATGTTTTATTGATCAACACATACATATATTCTGTAAAGCCGTTTCTTTCCCATGTTTCTTCCATTTTCCTACTCTACTTCCTTTTAAATATCCTTGCTTCTTGTAGTGCAATACAAAGTAATGAAAGCACTATTGATAAAGAATCCATTTTGCCTTTCCACCAACATTTTAAATACTTAAATTACAGCAAAGAAGTGTCTATCCAGGCATATAGTTTAGCAATATTTTTCAAAGATGGAATTCTATGTTGTATATAAAGCTGGAATAAATATTAACATTACCACTTGGGGTGAAGAAAATAAGAATTATGTGCTTCGATAACACAATCTCTCAAATTATCTTGTCTATTGTCAGTCTAAAGAAAAGATTCAGATCAGCTTTACATTAAACAGAATGGGAAAAAATATTAAATCACAGTTACATTTACTGATGACTTACAAAGAAATTTGACTTAGAAATAGAAACAGTAATTTTAAAGAAGTGTTTTATGTATATATAAAAGTGAGGAAAAAGACACTAATACTACTTCTTACAAACATCAGTGTGGTATTAGAGTGTTGTTTTCCTCACTTGCTTCACCAGCAATGCAAAGTTTGTTCACTTTTCTTGTTATTTTTACCTATACATGTGAATCATAGAAAATTCACGGCTATTAGTCAATAGATGTTACCGTAACACTCTTCTAGATTGTGCAATGTGCATACTATAACATTCTTCAAAAATGCTATATTTTTATTTCTTAGAATTCTGCAAAAAGAGAAGACAAGTGGAGATATAGTAGGGACACTTGAGCTCTCTTTCTGATGTGTGTAATCTGCTTTAGTTTCTGTGTACTGTCTGTGTGCTGTGTGCTTAGGAAATGGCCATAGGAAACAAACTGCTTGGTTATGCTCTCAGGCTGATTTTTCAGGATGTGGATGGGATGTTTAGTAATAAGATGGCAGAGATGATGTAATTTAAAATGTTCATACTTCATTAAAATATATATTTTTAAATGGTACTGTAAAAATTAAACATATTTTAGTAGTTGTAAGTGTTTGATCAATATACTAACAGGCTAATTAAAATCTGTGCTTCATTAAAATAAAACAGAATATTTGATTAAAATGTCAAAATTTAGGGAAAAAAATGGAGAGCTTTATTTGTGAGATACTTCTGAATAAACTATGGATGTGGTTTTTAAAAATCACTTTTACAAGTAGAGTCACAGGGTGTGTCCAGATGAGCTCACTCATGCCTCTTGTGGCACGTCAAACCAGTTTGAGATTCTGCAAGAGGCACACTGAGAATGAAACATTTTCCTCTGTGCTACATATTTGCAGTGTGGGCATCTGGCCAGAGCATCTCTATGGTGCCTCATGCTTCCCTATCATGCTGCCTTGCTCGTGGGGCAAGCAGGAGTGGCACAAGGCTGTGATCTAGTAAGTAGAGACTGGGGGTGGGGGAATTGTGGGGGGTGTTTCCTGTGTGGGGCTTGTGTGGGGGTGGTGGGGCTGGTCGGGGGGCATGGGTCCCCTGCAGGTCCCACAGCCCCACACCAGAAGATCCCATCTACCCCTGTAGGGTCCACAACTCACCCCTGCAAGAGCAGAGGCCATGGGACTCTCAGGGCCTACTGTGGTTAGAGCCACCAGTGGCATGGCATGGCATGGCCCTGATCAGCTCAGAGCCAGCGTCACAGGACTGGCCCAGCTCAGTGTGGCACCATGTGTGGCCACACTGCTTCTGGCAGCATTGGGACTGCTTGTGCTGTCACCTGGGGACTATCACCACTTGCAGGGACCACATGTCATTCTAGGCTGGGTCCTGCCTCCATGGAACCAACCTGGCCCAACAATGCACGGGGCCCTTTGAGGCAGGACCCAGCTTGGCATGACTTCATCAGCCTCCTAGGTACAGAAACACATGGATTCAATATAGACGTTGGATTTATGACACACTACAACCTGCTGGACATCTGACTCCCCAGGTACCTCTCTACTTTTACTTGCACTGCTACATCCCTCTTTCTCCACCCCTACTCCAGCCTGTCCGTCATCCCTTGACACATCCATTTCCATTTTCACTGACTGGCTTTCTTGCCTGCATTGCATGCCAGCCTCTGGCTTCTTTACTATTCCTTCCATCCAGGAACAGCAGACACAACAACTGCAGGTGCTTCCTCAGCCTGACAAAAGGTTTTTCAACCCAAACACTTGCTAAGATATATTTCTCTAACTATTCAGTTGGTCTGCTAAAATATACCGTATTAC
>NW_017729032.1:114064296-114072565 GCF_001723915.1 Gavialis gangeticus
AAATAAAGGCTCTGTGACTGTTTGGCTGCCTGAGATGCTGCTGGTGCTACTGTGCTGCTTACTAAGTTATTTTATTACCTGTTGTCATTTAAAGTGGTGGATTGGGCTGAGGCTATAGCAGTGCACCAGGCTGAGGCTACAGCAAAGGAGGAGGCCTCATTGGGACACACTACCATGTCATGTAGAGGCCCCAGCACCAGTGAGTGTGTGCCTTAACACACACACAGTGTCACCCATGTCATGAGTTTTGCTTGTCAGCAGCCTGAAGTACAGTTTCCCAGAAACCCCTGCACCTATCTCTGTGAAAGCTGGCAGGCTTCATGGCCTCAGCAGAGCCTAGCATGCCTGCAGTTTTCACCCTGCTGCACCTTAACACACACACAGGGTCACCCATGTCACAAGTTTTCCTTGTCAGCAGTTTGAAATGCAGTTTCCCAGAAACCCCTGCATCTACCTCCTTGAATCTTGGCAGGCTTTGTGGCCTTAGCAGGGGCTACCATGCCTGTAGCTTTCACCTCACTGTGCTTTAACACACACACACAACATGAGTTTTGCTTTCAAGACTTTGAGGTGCAGTTTCCCAGAAACCCCTGCACTTATCTTCTCAACACTTGGGAGGCTTCATGGCCTCAGGAGGGGCTAACATCCCTGCAAGTTTAAGGCAAGGAATGATGACTCACACTTCCTCATTATAGCCTATGGGCAAAACGTCAAAGCAATGTTGAAACAGCAAAACAGTTTTGATGAAACAAAATGGAATAGTGGTTTTGAGACTAAATGAAACTCAAAACAAAACACTGTCCCATTAAAACATCAAAACTCAAGTTGAAACAGAATGGTGCTGTTTTGTACAGCCCTAGTCTCTACATATATGTCAGGAACAAGAGGAGGATCAGAAAAAGTGTTCCCTTACTAAATGGGGGAGGAAACTTAGTGAAAAAGGATGCAAAAAATGCTGAAGTACTCAATCTGAAGTACCACAGTCTTCAACAGCAAGGTCAACTCCAAGACTACTTCACTGGGCAGCACAGTTTGGGAAGGAGCTGAGCAGCCCTCAGTGGTGAAAGAACAGGTTGGTGATTACTTAGAAAAGCTGGATGTATACAAGTCCATGGGGCAGGATGGGATGCACCTAAGGGTGTTGAAAGACTTGGTTGATGTGAATGTAGAGCCACTAGCCATCATCTCTGAAAACTCAAGGCAATTGGGAGAAGTCCCAGATGATTGGAAAAAGGCAAATATAGTACCCATACTTAAGAAAGGGAAAAGGGAGTATCCAGGGAACTACAGACCAGTCAGCCTCACCTCAGCCCCTGGAAAAATCATGGAGCAGGTCCTCAAGGAAACCGTTTCTAAGCACATGGAGGAAAAAAAGATTCACTAAGGGCAAGTAATGCCTGTCCAAAGTGATTACCTTGTATGATGAAATGACTGCCCCTGTGGATGTGGTGAATCCAGTGGATATGATATACCATGACTTTATCAAGGCTTTTGGTATGATCCCCCACAACATTCTCACAGGGAAGCTAAAGAAATATGGGTTTGATGAATGGACTGTAAGGTGGACAGAAAACTGGCTAGATCATCAGGCTCAAAGAGTAGCAATCAATGGCTCTATGTGTAGCTGGCATCCAGTATCAAGTACAGCACCCCAGAGGTCAGTCCTGGGGCTAGTTTTGTTCAATATCTTCATCAGCAGGGATCTTGGTTTTCTCTGATTAAAAAAAAAATCCCCTATTTTCAGATTTTAAAAAGTAACCCAAAATCCGTATTTTCCTATATAGTGCTGTTTCATTTTAATCATGGAAAAATGTGGATTTTGGATTACTGTTTTTAATTTTAAAAATTGGGATTTTTTTAATCAGAGAAAACCAGGATCCCTGTTCATGAGTGACCTGGAAGATGGATAGAATGTACCCGCATCAAATTTTCAGATGAAACCCATCTGGGTGGAGTAGTAGATACACTGGAGGGTAGGTACATGAGATGTTTAACTTCACATTAACATAGTTTACTGTGAAGTAAGAGAATGGAACTAGACTGTTCTCAGTGGTGTCAGATGAAAGAATAAGAAGGAATGGTCTCAAGTTGCAGCAAGGGAAGTTTAGGTCAGATATTAGCAGGGAAAAAACTTTTTCACTAGGAAGGTAATAAAACACTGGAACAGGTTACCCAGAGTTGTAACATTGTGAACTCTTCATCCTTGTTGGTTTTTAAGACCCAGATAGACAAAGCCTTGGCTGACATTATCTTGTTGGGAATGATCCTGCTCTGAGCAGGGGGTTGGACTAGATGACTTCCTATGGTACCTTCCAACCCTAATTTTCTATGATCCTATGATTCTATGAGCTGCAGGCTCACAGTCTCAAGCCCTAGCAACTGAGGGGGCTCTGAGCCACAGAATCCTGGGCTCCCTCTGCACCAGCAATAAGGTGTGATGAGATCTGATGCACAATCCTACAATCATGCCTCCTGCCATGCGTGCCTCCTGTGGCATGTCAGGAAGTGTGATTGTGTGGATCGTGCATGAGATCCCATCAAGCATTTATGTGCATGCTGAATGTCTGGCAAGGACCTTACATTTGCAAAGACTACTTTTTTTCATCATTCATCCATATATTACTAAGAGTTGAGAAAGATGAGGGAGTTTCTTGTTGCACTATTTCCGATATAATAATGATAATAAATTAAAAACAGGGAGGAAGAAATAAAACAGCTACTAAGGTAAGAAAATAGTATTCTAAGCAAATTGTCACAAGCACTTTCTTCTATTAGCTGAATGTCTATTAGTGGTCTGGGAAGAGCCTCTTGTGGATATTTTACACATTGAAGCTCTTTCATTAGGGGAAAAAATGAATGTGTGCCCAGACCCAGATCACTACCACCATTGGTATAAAATATTTTGATCTGGGAAAGAAGTCTGATATGGGCATTCAAATTAATGCATTATACATTTCATGTTTGCAAACCTAAGGCAAAAATTGCAGCTATGTTCTTAATGACTTTTTCTACAGGATACTGCATAGCCTTTTCATTCTAAGTGCTGAGCTCCCACTGATCTCATGATTAAGAGCTGTGCAGGCAAAATGAGCGAAGGATATGTAATTGATCACCCCAGTGTAAAATAGACATAAAAGTTTTGCCTTTTAGTTTTGACTGTGACAATTTTATGTATTTAAAAACACTTTTACTGTGTATGCAGACATGAATATAATTGATGAAAAAAATTCTCATAGAATTCAATGCACATAATTTTGCTAATTTCTTTTACTTGGTTTCATTCTTGCTGTATACACATCTTTTTGGCATCAGATTTTGAGACTAAAAGTTCTTATTGAAACACCTGAAAAATAAACAGCTAAATTTTAATGGAAATATTAATGACTGGCCAGCTGTGAAAGCTGTCATTACTGGAATGGTATGTTTGTTCTTAGGAGCAGTACTGTCTATTGTATTGAGTACAGGCATGACATCTCTGGAAGGCTTAACATCGCATTTGTGCATTGTTTTGGTTTCTTTTCTGCTAAAAATGTTCTTACAGAGAGAAATCTTACTACTTCTGTTTTTACATATGGAGAAACTGAGAACCTGGGTGCATCTACACTTGTGCGTTACTGAGTTGACTAATTAGCTCTGCAGTAAAGTGTCATCATCTACATGTACTCCAGTATTAGTGTGCAATAAACTAATTAACTCTGCCATAAGAAAGTATTGCCAGGGACACTACTATCTCATGGTGGAGTAATTTACTGTGCCAAAATGCACATGTAGCTGGTGAATGGGCAGGGGCTAGACTCTTGCCTGCTGCCTAGCCACACAGCTCTGCATGGTTAGCACTCATGCCCCAGCCAGCCCATCTACAACCCAATGCCACCACCCAGAGCCCAGGGCAGACCCCTGGTGCTTCCTTTCAGTCTAATTTGTCAGCTCAAATTGCTGCTGTCCTGGGTGCATGTGTAGATGCTGCACCTAGGGGCAGTTTATTTTGGTTCAAACTGCTCTGTAGTTTATTGCTTCACCTCATTTTCATGTGTAGATGTACCCCCTGAGTACCAAATCAAATTAATCAGTTAAAGAACCCAGTTTTGACTTTGAAGTTCAAACTTAGGGCATGTACATGTGTTATATTTCCATTGGTAGAATTGCATTTCCCTGGTAGAAATACTAGTTTTACAAGCATTTCCTCCAGAATGGTGTGCATGGCTGAAAGCTCTACCTGGGCTGGACTTCACTGTTCCAGCCAGGCACAGAGAAAACCCCTCCCTCTGATTATCTTGTGGCTAAGAAAGCCCAGTTTTTTTCAGAAGCCCTGCCCTGAACTCCAGGGCTACTGGGAGACACAGATTGGGGAGCGAGGGGGGAAGGCACTAGTGATCCCGTGGCATGATCTAGACCCCTGAGACCCACAGCTAGACCCCTGGGTCCAAATACTCACACCCAAATATCTAAACCACTAGAACCAGACCCAGATCCAGATTCAAAATCTCAGAACCCAAGGTTCATACCCAAACACACCCAGAATCTGTCATGACATGACCCCACCCCCCAAAATGTGTATGCCAGTTCTGGCATTTCAATTGTGAAGTGATGAGCAAGGATCTTAGTTTTATCTGATTTAAAAAAAAATCCTCAATTTTCACATTTAAAAAAGTGATCTACATTTTTTCACGATTAAAATGAAACACCATCAAACACTATTTTGCTGAATCCATGTTGATTGTTCCGAATTCCCTTCTCTTCCAAGTGCTTAGAAATGCATCAATGGTGTAAGGGGGATGCAACTCATTGTCTAGGGACCCCAACCAATGCACTGGGTCCTCAACTGCCAAAGAGAATGTTGTGCTCCCCACCACGTGCATGCGCGCGCGCGCACGCACACACACACACACACACACACACACCAGCTCTCTGTGCTCTGGGCCAGGGAGAGTGTTATTATGCTTCCACCATGAGTAGAGAATGCACATGGCCTGTAGTGCTACTGACTGGGCATTCAATCAATACCTAAAAGTTCACCCTCCTACACATGCTTTCTGTTTTTATCCAATGCCAACCAGAGGCACCAATTGCTCATACTTGGACTTTTCATACATTGTCAGTCAACAAGGAGCAGTCACAGTACCCTTAGTATTAATCTAGGCATCCTCTGTCACCAGAAAAAGCAGTTCAATCCCCCCACCCACTCCACTTTCCAATGCAGCAGAAAGCATTCTTCCTCCCCGACTTTCAAGTTCTATATATAATCCACTAACTGTTCTCTATCTTCTGTGTTCCCCATTGACACATGGTTTCTTGGACCTGTTCCCAGTGCCTGAAACCAGACAGATGACCCCAGAACACTCATCCCATTTCAGACTGTGAATAGGTAGGGATTTGTTTCCTTAGCATGCAAAGGCTACATAGAAGAGAGGTTTTAGTGTTCCTTGTGCTACATCCACTATGGGGATGGGATGCAGAAAGGAGAGTCAGGGGATGTAACACGTACTTACACAATGTAAGTAAGTACTGGCACATTTACAACTCATAGAAAAGAAAGTGCCCCCCTCCCTCCCCCTAAAAGGACAAGCATTAAGAAGGGAAGGGTCTTAAGGGAGAGAAAAAGGTGCAGATGTCTAGTGCCGGATGGGTGTTAGTTCTGAGGTTGAAATTCCCAAGTGGTTTGTGCAAAATTTGTAGCTTTGATAAAGCTCCTATTCTCAGAGCAGAAACACTTATTGCTAGACTCCTGAAACCCCATGAAGCCTCAATCCTCTCCCTGAAAAGATGTATCCCCTTAATCCACCTCTCTGGGAGAATAAATGTCAACCCAAACAGATCTGAGTCTTACTGCTGCATCATGGCAATTTGGTGGAGGAGTAACTTGCTGGGAGTTTATGGCAATTTGGAATTAAGGAAGCAGGTGTGGGGTGGATCTCCTCTTCTTCTCATATGGAAGCATAGGAAATAAGTGTGGTAGCTGAGGGCAGCATTAGGCAGTGCTTGGGATGCTATAGATGAGCAAGAGATTTGCTTACTCCAGTTTTTGTAAAGTGAGTACTGCATCCATGGTCACTGTGGATGATCACATCCATGGTCACTGTTAGAGGCATCCTTGGAGGTGTTGTCATTGTCTCTCAGCCACAGGTAGCTTTCAAGTCTGATTTTCACATTAAGAGGGATCCCTGTCTTTCAGCTATTCATTCAAAGTATATGCCATCCCTCCAGGATTCCTAAATATCTTAGGGGACAATTTATTGCAGAAAGAGTAGAACATAGAGGGAAGAGGATCCCCTGGCTCAGTAATAAAGTTATACTTTCCAGTGGTGTGTAACATTCACCAGGGAGACATTGGGAAGCAAGTACAGACTGATCCTGCAATTACAGGGGTGGGGGGTTGGAGAGATCTGTCTGTATCCTGTGAAAGGGAAGTCTCTGTGTGCAGTGGGTGTGTCCTGTGAAAAGGAAGTCTCTTTGTGCAGCGGGGAAACCCCAAAACTTTAACTGGACTGTGTGTGAGCTTAAGGAGTTGACTATAGTCCACTGTTCCACCACAGCAGAATGGTGCTGGGATGGAGCTTGGAATTGGGGCACTGGATCTTTCCCCACCCTGACAGAGAACCATGGGGGAATAGGCCCTGCCCCTGGACTGTAGCCACCAAGCCAGGAGATAATCTTACCATGACTCCCTACTGTCTTGTATGCTCTGGGTACTGGAACTCCAACAAGGGCATGTTGTAGCTTGCCACCTCTCACTCCAGTTCCGGCACACATCATGCTTCTTCTGTGTGCAATGCCTTCTCTTCCCAGGTCTCATGGAATATTCCTCCACAACCTTGTAGATGTTGTGGAAGACACAGACAGATGCCATTAAGGAAAATTACTCCTTGGCCATATCAAGACATGTGCCCAGAGACCTCCAGAAGGCAGAATGCCTGCTAAGTGTTCTTTTCTGTTGTCTAGGTGCCCCAGGTAGGGCTTCATGAGCCAGGGGCTGAGAGTGTGGTTGGCTGAGTACTGGATAATGAAGGTTAGGCAAAGCCTGTGCCAAGCTCATTTCTGGGGGCCCTGGATATGTACTGTCTCTTCTCTACCAGATGGAGGAAGGTGGAGTTGCAAAATACACTGGCATTAGGATTACTGCTTGCCCAGTTGATAAAGAGGTGGTGAAGTGGCCACAGTTTTCCATGGTGTCCTGGAGCATGATGGAGAAGAAGCTCTTGTAGTTGATGAATGCTGTGAGACTTGTAGTGGGCAGAGAATGGGGATATTTGGTGGGTCATCAGTGGCCCCCACACAGTTAAGGAAGACTATCTAGTGGAGCCTGGCAATGACCTTATGATGGCTGCTGAAGTAGATGTCAGTTTGTTAATACATCCTGGAAGAGCAAGTACAGCTCTCAGACCACTGCTCTGAATATGGACTTGTTCACATCAAACTGGCTGATGATGGAATGGGGGCTATCAAGAGTTTCAAGCTTCCAGAAGGTGATGGTGATGCAATTAATTGGACTCAAGGATGTCCTTATGCTTATGTCTTCCAGCATTATTGGGAGACCAGGTAAGTGACAATGTATATCAAGGTGACCTGGCATATGAGGATGTTCTGCAACCAATGCTCATTTTCCTGGGTGCACAGGATGATCCACTTCCACCAACTTCTCATCTTGTGGGTTCAGAAGTGCTGGTAGATGGCCTGGAGATGCTCCTAAAGCACTCTAGAATTCATGGCATCCATAGGTTCTTTATTTTTATTGGTGAAGTGGAAGATGTTAGCCGTACCCAGGAAGCTTGGTGGCTGTAATGTCCATTAAGTAACCATGCATGGGACTTCAGACCCCTGAACCCTGTGCAGGTGGATGGGTACCAACACAACCATGTGTTGGATCAACTGAAGATCGGAACATAAAATTCCCATACATCTCTGATGGGACAAATACAGGAAGACAATGAGTGGATAGTGCAGCTCCTGGGTCTCTCAGCTTTTGCAAGAGGCATAGGGTTTCATGGCAAGATGTGGAAACACAAACATGCATTTGAAATAGAATTATGCTCTGTTTCCCTTCTCTGTAACACTCTGAGCAGGAGCGTAGAAGGGTTAGTGCAGGGGTGGACAATTATTTGGGCCCAAGGGCCACATAGGGAGTTTTGATGAGCTGTCATGGTCTTGATCAACACCTGTAACAATTCACCAAAACTTCCTTGGGGGCTTCGGGGAGGTGGGAAGCAGTGTTTGGGAGTGGGATGGGTGGGTGAAGCTGATCCATTCTCTGCATGCCCTGCCCTGTGGAGGG
>NW_017729032.1:114077565-114087655 GCF_001723915.1 Gavialis gangeticus
CCCTTGTAACCAATAAAGTTCTCCTTTGTACCTAGTGTGGGAAGCAGTGTTTGGGAGTGGGATGGGTGGGTGAAGCTGATCCATTCTCTGCATGCCCTGCCCTGTGGAGGGCAGGTGTGGGGGGTGTATGGGGGTATGTGTGAGGTGTGGAGTGGGCCATGTGTGGGGGAGGACTGCCTGGGTGTTGGGTCCAGGGAGCCAGCTGGGGGTGAGGGGAGGGAGAGGAGGCTGAGGGGCAGTGAGGTCCACTTCTGCCCCCAAAGTGCTTAGCATGGGACTGAGCTCCACCTGGGACAGCCCATGCCATGCTCTCACCTGTGCTCGCTGACCTGGCCACAGCCCTGGCCTCAGCCAGCATGGAACTTCTGGTGGGTCTGTTCCCAGTGTGGCTACAGCCAGCCAGGTACTGCTCTGCTCCCCTCACTTCAGCAGGATCCACCTGACTGAAGTTTCCACCCACCCTCCTCTCCAAAGCAGCACAGCAGGGGCAGGAGCAGGAGCAGAAGGAGGAGCTGCTGCTGGAGGTGAGGGGAACAAAGCAGTACCTGGACAGCTGCAACTGCATCAGAAACAGCCCTATTGGAAGCTGCATGAGCTGGCTGGGGACCAAGCTGGTGGGGCTGTTCTGCTCCCCTCACCTCCAGTGTTGGCTCCTCTTCCTGCTTCTGCACTGGCTGTGCTTCTCCGAGTCGGTAGGGGGGAAGCTTCTGCTGGACAGCTCCTGCCCCAGCATGTAGGGCTCCTGCCTCCTGTCTTTAAAAAGTCTTGGTCTTATTTTGACATGATGCCTGCTTCAGCCTTGAACCTGTAAATGTGCAGGCATCTTTTTATACATTTATGTTTTGAATTTCCTTTTCTATATGACTTTACAGCACATGCACTAAGAGAAGCATCCAAGCTACAGTGTGGTGAAGTTGGAGTTTGAGTCTTCAGTATGTCAGAAAGAAGGAAAGCTGAAAACTCCTTTGCAGTGAAGTGGACTGAAAATGGATATTTTTTTCACCAAGAATATTTCATTCATTGGTAATTTCAGTTTGAATAAGACACAGACACTTTCAATTTCAGAGATAATTATTCTATGAAAGTTAGGAAGTAAGACAAAAATCAAAAGTCCTGATGAAATGACAAGTAACTCGGCTGGCACGTGAAGGATTCCTTGGAGCCTGGAGAAGTTTTGGGCTGATTACAAAGCCAGCTCCCTGTAGTTGGTGCACTTTGAAGGTGTCTCCTTCTATAGGATGATTGGCCAGTGGATATGTGTCACTAGTTGCACTGCCCCCAACCCCATTTCTCTCTCACTGCATTACAAGTGAAAGGACACAAAATCTCTCTTCAAACCATCCTCAAGCTAGAATGGCATCTCATAACAATTTCTTGGTATGCATTTACTTTGCGTTACCTGTGCAGGGTCCTAGGATCTGAGTGTAAGGCCTCTGCTATATATGATATATAGTAAGCAATTAACTAATTAATTGTGTAATAATTTTAGACCTGGCTACATGTGTAAAGTAAGCCTGCCACACCTGCAACATAATTATCACACAATTAATTAGTTAACTGTGCAGTAAATTAAAATTGCCACACACACCAAGTAATTATCATGCCATAAAAATGTTTATCCAGCTATAAAAAGAGCCAAACATCTGGAAAGGTAGTGCTTGAAAATGTGCAACAACTTTATAACTGGTTTCTACCCAACTTTAATTTGAATGTGTGACAGGACACTAATCTTTTTAGCATCTTGGAAGGCAAGATATTTTGCCATGAAAACTGCATACATACTCTCGTAGGATCTAAGGGATCAAAGATGCTGCAAAGGAAAGTTTTGCAAAGGTTTCAAAGGTAAAATCTTGAGTCTGTGAAAAACTTAAAACCTCAGTACATACAAACTTCATTTTAATTGTATACAAGCTATCAGCACATTGGGGCTGAATCACCAGTACATATTGTCTAGTTTAAAAATATTGAGGGAAAAATTAAATGGAAATAAACATTTTTACTGGGCCTCCTAAAAGAACTTTCTCACTCAAAAAATAAAATTGTATTAAACAAAAATGAGAAGAGCAAAATCTTATCAACAGGGTTTTATCCCCAATTTTTGGATTAAAAAAGTAACCTCAAATCCAACATTTTTCCTTGATTAAAATGAAATACCACTAATATATATATTCTAATCATGAAAATGAAACGCCACTAATTGATTAAATTGACTAATTGGTTCATTTTAATTGATTACAATGAAACACCACTAATAAATAGATATATAGATGTATATCTCAGATACATGTATATCTATATATTAGTGGTGTTTCTTTTAATCATGGAAAAATCTATATAAATAGTCATGTTTCATTTTGATCACAGAAAAATGAAAAATTTTGGGTTACTTTTTAATCTGAAAACTGAGCATTTTTTTATCAGAGAAAATCAGGATCCCTGGTTAGAACATATATAGCTAATGTTGTTGGAATTGTAATTTGTACTAAAAAAAGCCCCCCCCCCAACCCTTGATTTAGACTAAGAAATCATATAATCCATTTAACTTAATTGATATAGTTCACTCATATCTAAAAATAAATAAAAGACTTAGTAAATTATGTGTCTGAGATGTTAACGGTATATCATGTGTTTCAGTAATGAATAATTACAGCATGTCATCATATTAAATTATCACAAGCAAAAACATCTGTAAGATTATAAATATAAGTAGTTTAATTTAAAGATGATTGGATGCCAGTGGCGTAGATGTAGCACATTATTCTGCCAACTCAAACTTAGCATCAAAACATACTGACAGTCTCAGATCCTTGGCCTGTGTAGGCTGGCAATGCAGTGAAAGTGATATGGTCTGCCTTACAGGGACAGGACCATCTGCACAGCTTTATAGATATATGGTGTTTATCGTATTAATCACCGAGAGAGAGCATTTTCATTCTTACCTGTATTCCATGGAAGAGACAATGTGCTGAGACATAAGTCAACGAGAGAAAAGAAAATGAAGCAAAAAAAAAGAATTAATTGGTAGATAGATAATGAACCACAGCCAAATAATGTATTTCCCAGATAAGGCAACCTTGTGTGATAGAATAAACCCATAATGAAAATATTGAATAAAAGTCTAACTCATTTATAAAGATTTATTTTGTCTTTATGAAAGGAGGCTATTTAATTTCAGGTTTCTTAAGTTTTAATTCACATTCAGTTTGAAAGTCTTCTGCTTAATCAGCATGCAGTTTGGCATGTATGTCTTAATAGTTTTCCTGGAGCTTTTTTAAGAGGCATAGATATTAAAAATCAGAGCTGAAAGTTTCATTTTTTTCCCCTCAGGATATACTTCAGTTTATGGTTTATCTATTTATTTATTTATTTATTTAAAATTCACAACTTGGCATAGAGCTAAGCACACCTTTAAGTGTTTTCCCAAAGAGGAATGGCATAAACATGCATTTGCATGGTGTGTAGGCAAGCCTAAAATCCAAAATGGAGAAATCAACACCTTTGATGTGCTGCTTGTCTGTGGAAGTGTCTAAATGCCTTTGGTGCCTACATTTTGACCAGTAAAGTTCCTTGGGCACCTGTATATCTATTTTTGTGCTAGCCTAAAAACACATACCCATGACAATGTTGAACAGCTAAGCCCCTTTGGCCAGATTCTTGCCCGATTATATTGCTTATGTGAAGTTAGGTACATAAGTGTGATTCTATTCCACCTTGCTCAAGTCCCTAAAAATGTGAGTGGGTCCTCCTCCCCTCCCTACATTTTTTGGGACTCAATGGGCACATCTACACATGTCCCCAACTGTGCAGTTGTTACTGCAGTCATTTAGTACTTACTTTAGCAAGTACTAAATGACTGCACAGTCATTACTTCCATTACTGTGTAGTCCTGGTGGTGCACAGGTCATTTCCAATCCTAATGCACAGTAGCGATGAGTTACTGTGCAGTATCATTGGAGTTACGGTTCATGGCAAACAAAGCTATGTCGCCATAGTGATGAGCTATGTCAGCATAGCTAATCACTACAGTGACTTAGAGTCTTGTGTAGATGTACATTGTCTTAAGGGTAAGACAGTGGTTGTTACAAAAGTATTGAATTAAAAAGTATTGAAGATATACTGCTAAGGCATACTTTATTCACCACTACCTCTTGGATTGATCCCTAACATGTGTCATTTTCTACAGGGTGTTTGCCAGAACAATGTTTGTACTGGCATATTGGATTCCCTTTTTGAAATAACAATAGGCTCTAGTTTCTCTGAGGAAATGGAATACTGCATATATTCCATATATGATCCTTCCCTCAGACTCAATCTGAACATCATTTTGGCTTTAAGGAGAGATTAAGAAAGAGAGTTTGATAAGGACTGACAACTCAGAATAGGTCCTAGTAATGTAACAGGGGTGGGAAGGGTGGGGGGGGCAACAGAAACAGCAACCCCAGGCATCACCTTCATGGGGGAGGCATAAAAATTACCACCACTGTGGCAAAAGTTGAATGCACCAGCACAATTACCTGGGGGGCAGCCCGTGATTCCCTGTGCATCTGTGGCTGCCCTGGGTGTAGAGCTGGGTCCACATTTAGAGCAGATTTTTTTAATAGATATCAGAGGAAAAGTGAATAAATGTGAGGGATATCAGTTTAAATTATCAGGCCAATGAGATAATTAAATATTTTTTAAAATTTCCTTAATGTGGTGTGCACATAGTACTGCCTTTTTAAAATGTGAAACTTCCTAAAGTAAAGGACTTAAAATGATGCCTCAACCTCAAATTAGTTGAAGATGGAACCACCTGAAGACTGACTGAGGTGAGCCTAGTTTGCTTTTTGGCTACACTATCAGCTACAAATTGGTAAATTAGACACTGAAATGGGACTTATCAACCTTTAGTTGCCCTAGTCAGAAAAAGAATAAGATCCAGAATAAGATAACTTCAGGAGCCATAAAACCACTAAAAAACCTAAACTCTGACCTGGAGACTAAACTTAGTTTTCAAACAAACAAAGAAGAACCCAAGAAGCTAAGTACCTGAGCTTCCTTCCAGATTTTAGAAACAGAACTAAACACAACCACATATCTCCCAACTATACCATTGGTCCAATAAAAGATATTAACCGCAAAAATCTTTGCCTTTAAAACTGGTATGCCATTTATTGGATCTAGTCCAAAGACACTTTTGCAGCATGCTACTATTTCTTTTCCTGTCACTTTATCTTCTTTCTCTTGCTGTTGTTTTGATTCACTTAATGTTATTGGCCAGGATCCCACCTGAGCCAGTCAGCTCAGTGAAAGAGAGAAAGCATGAATATCAAAGAGCAGAAGTCATTATCTGGCTTCCATGCTGCTTAGAACTGGTTTCAGACATCTCTTAAGTAATAACACTGTAAGAATGTGCTAAGATTGTTTGAAGAAGACTAGGGGGGCCCTATATAAGGGTGCATGCAAATAAGGGTGACTCAATTTAATGCTTACTAAGATAATGCACATTAAGCAATCTTTGTCAGGTGTCTACACATGCAGAAACTTGGGACTAAAGTTAGTGGTCTTGGCACTAAAGTTAGTCCCAAGTCCCTTCAGCCCTGCCACGTGCCACAAGTGGCCACAGGAGGGAGCTCCAGCCTCTGGCCACATGGCTGCCAGCATTTGGCAGTTATGTTGAAGCCAGATCCAGCTGCCAGCACTTGGCAACAGTGTTTGAAGCTCTGATTCCTGGCCAGCCTCTTTCTTGCCCAGGACCAGCATGCCCAGCACAGGGGCAGCACATGCCATCTTTCTTCCTGCCCCCCCTGCCTCCCTGTGCCGGGGCTGCCCCTGCTCCAGCTCCTCCCAGTGATGCTCCAGCCTGGCCCCTGGCAGCAAATACCAGCACCCTGTGCTGCTGCTGGCCATGGTGCTTACCCTGCTAGTCCCAGACGCCCACTGCCTCCACCCTACCAAGGACCCAGGATAGCAGCATACCTGCAAGCAGGAGCCAGGGAACAGGTTGCAGGAAGTCCTGCCCATCCCCCTCCTCCTTCACTCCCTGCTCCAATCTGCCTGCCTCACAGCCCACACACCCCCTACCCCCTGCCTACACCCAGCACCACTCTCAGGATATATACATGGGTGAAACAAAAAACCTTAATTGCGTTCATAACCCCTACATCCATCCCTCCCGCCTCAACAAACAGTGCCTCTCCACCATCCTCCACACACACCAACAATAAAAAAAAAAACACTTACAAGAAGCAAATTATATACAGGAGGCAAACTATATACATATTGAAAACTACTTACAATATTTTGGCTGTTCAAGCCCAGAGTGGAGAATTCCAGTGGGGGGAGGGGGAGGCTAGAAGCCAGAGCCCCAGGGCAGATGCCAAGCACCTCAGCCCCTGAGCCCCTGGATGTCCCCCCCTGGGTTAGGGGCTGGGGTGACCCCAGCATACACTGGCCTCATGCAGGGCTGGGTCTTTGGCCATATGGTTTGGGATACAGTGGTGGGGCTGGGCTTAGGTGAGTGGTGGCAAGTCCAGGGGGTTGGGTGGGCAGGAGGTGCCCTAGGACCTCCTCCTAGAGCCAGGTGGGGGCCTGCTGTGAGGTGGCAGGTGGGACTTAAGGGCCCAGCAGTACCATGGGCTGGAGCCAGTGAGCAGAGTACATGTATGTGGCTGCCAGGGCAAGAAGGGTCTCCATGGCCCAGCAGTCAATGTCTCCTTGACGCTGGAGTTGATTCAGGTGCTACTTCTCCAGGGCCTCCATATGAGCCCAGTGGTCCCACTGTGCCCAGCACTGTGCCTCTGCCTGGGCAATGTTCTCTTCCCATCAGGCATCAGGCATGTTCCCATGCTTCATGTGTCTTCTCCCACACCTCCTATGCCTCCCTGTCCTCTGCCACTGCCACCAGCCACTGGAGCACCATGCTCCAGTCCCTGGTGTGCCACTGGCCCAGCCAGTACATCCAGACTGCTGCAGTGGTGGGTGGCAGTGAACCTGAGGCAGCATCCCCAGTGGGTGTGTTGGGATCTCCCCCTTGTCTAGTTGTTGGTCCTGAAGAGTCAAGAGACAGAAGCTTTTGCAAGAGTTTGCAACATTTCAGAAATAAGATGCTCTGCACCAGGGGCCTTGTGCTGCCCAGCCTCAGGCTGGGGGTCAACTGTGGATGGGTGCCCAGGGACCATGGTAACTCAGCGGTGCAAGTGTGGACCCTTATGCCTGCTGACTAAGCCTTCCACACCCCCATGCTTCCCTGGGGCCAGCAGCCTACCGGGTGCTGGCTGCAGGCAGCCTGTCTCCCCCATCCCCTTCCCAGGGAGGGCCAGACCAGGCTGCTGGCAGCACCTGCTTCCATGGCTAGACAATTAGGGCAAGGGGCTAGCTCTGCCCCCACCCTCCCCACTGGGGACCTCTCCAGGGAGGAGCTCTGGGCCTTCCCTCCCCCCACACACAACATTGCTGTGCTCCGAGCATGCCCTTGCTTCATGTTCCCTGGGCAGTGGGTGAAGAGCTGTATGTGCAGGCTGAGGGCTGCCCAAGCCACCATGTCCTGCTGCAGATGATCCTCCTCATTCCCCAGGCACATCTGTACTCCTGGTTCAGAACCCTGAGCTATTATGGCGTGGGTGGCAAGCCTGGGCTGCCCCACAACCTCTGATACCTCTGGAGGGCTACCTGTGGAAGTGTTACATGTTCCTGCCCCCACTGCCAAGGAGGACATTGCTGCCAGCATTGACACCTTCCTCATCATGTGAAAGGTTCATGCCCACCCAGGTGTAAGGACACGGGCTGCTCAATAAAGTTCTGAACTGTCTCCTGCCTGTCTGTGTGTTGTGGTGGTGGGGGGGAACCCAGGGCCAAGGGAGTTCAGGGGGGGCAGGCAGGGAGCAGGGGCAGGGACCCTCCCCCAGTATGGGACTTACCACATATCCATGGCTGGCAAGGCTGGCAGCTCAAAGCAGGCCTCCTCATCAGCCATGGTGTCCAGCTGCACCAGTGTCCACAGCCCATGGTGCATGGTGGGATGGCACCTGGCCAGCCTCTACCCCCACTACAGGATGGAGCTGGTTCTGCTGGCAGCCAATGGTAGCATGGCCAGCCGCTCCTCATGTCAGGGTCTGGGGCTGCACTGAGGGCGAGGCAGCCACTAGGCAGGGCTCTCTGAGCTGCCAGTACATGCAGCAGCTGGGGCGGAGGACAGGGTGGGGCGCTGAAGGCCTGAGGTCCCCTCCTCTGGCCACCAGAGGTGTCAGGGTAGGGCAGGGGATTGGCTAGGCCATCTCTGCTGGTGGCACTCACAGGGGTGAGACCTGGCTCCCAGGACACCAAAATGCAAGTCATCTACTGCATAAAGGATATGGACTTTTGAGGACAACCGGACCAATGATTGACTAACTAAAGTTAGTGAGGGTCATATCTACATGTGCATTCATGCACTTTAACTAATCATACCTAAATTGATACCTGCATTTGTAGGTATCAAATTTAGACATGATGGGCATCTATACACATACCTGTGTCTGCTCCAATACTTCAGAAATCCAGCACATTGGAGCAGACTCGATTAATTGAATTAACCAAGTCTGCAGAGCACACAAGCTGACATGCCCAGTGCTGCATTACGTGCATTTGTATAAAGGGCAAAATGTGCCTCAGCATGCAGAAAATGGCAGTGGCACACTTTTGAACTAGAACACCTTTGAGCTCCAAAGTGGAGTGCCTTAGGGAACTTCTGTTGTCAGCTTAATCAGGGTTGGATGGACGCAGCCCAGCTCTGCCCATGGAGTTGTCTGCAGGAAAGGAGCAGGGCGGGCAAGAGCTGCAGGCTGGGGTTTGCCTGACCTGAAATGGAGTGGGAGGGTGGGTTGATTGGTGTCTCCCTGCCTTGCAGCCATGCCCCCTCTCCCCCAGCCCCCTCTATCTGAAACTTAGGTTGGGAAAACTCCAGGCCACATTTCCCTCTCCCTCTTTTCCCTCTCACTCCCTTTTTGCAGATAGCACTGGAGCTTGGAGGAGGGCTCCAATCCCCAATAGGCAGGCTTTTCCACTGGATCAGCTCCAAAGTGGAGCTCAGTTCCTGCACACACTGGGTCAGGGGGGTAGTTCTAATTCATGGTGCTTTATGTGAAACACCATGGGTTAGAGTGGGGACTTTCATGCCTGTCAGCACACACAAGTATATTATAGCATGAAGTTATGAAGATGTAAAAGATAGATAGATAAAGCTATCTATATACACACACACGTGTATATAGAGATATGTGTGTGTGTGTGTGTGTGTGTGTGTGTGTGTGTGTGTGTGTGTGTGTGTGTGTGTGTGTGATAGTCTATTTGCGAAAATTTCAAAGAATCTTCTGAATTAAGAGTGAATCCTCTCAGGAAAGTCTGATGATACATTTGTAAAAAAAATGTGAAAAGAAAATAAATAAAAATGAGAATGCAAATAAATCCATTTTAAATATAAACTCCATTTAAAAAGTCTTATAAAATTGTGATGTTATAAGTTCCAGATACAGCTATCAGAATTAATTTAGATATATTTTGATTCAGTAAATTTTAGGGTCAATATGGAGAATTAGTGATTTTCTATAATAGTTATTGAATGACTCAAATCCATGGATTTGTCAAGAATAATTCATGCTTTAAGCAGCCTGACAATGATGGGCTTTGTGGAAGTGGATAGAGCAGTAGTATGATATACCATTATTTTATCAAGATTTCAATACAGTGTCCAAGGACATTCTTATAAGCAGGTATCCTGGTTTTCTCTGATAAAAATATCCCCAAGTTTTAATATAACAAAGTAACCCCAAATCCACATTTGTCTATGATTAAAATGAAATGCCACTAATATATCTCTCTCTATATATGTATCTCTATATTAGTGGCGTTTCATTTTAATCATGGACAAATGTGAATTTGGGGTTATTTTTTTTAATTGGAAAATTGAGGATTTTTTTATCAGAGAAAACAAGGATCCCTGCTTATAAGCAAGATAAAGAAATATAATTTAGGTAAAAACATAATTGCTTGGTTCATCATATTCAAGGAGTAGTCATCAATGGCTTTATGTTGAACTGGAAGGAGATATCCCCCAAGAGTTTATCCTGGAGCT
>NW_017729032.1:114092655-114093634 GCF_001723915.1 Gavialis gangeticus
AGTCATCAATGGCTTTATGTTGAACTGGAAGGAGATATCCCCCAAGAGTTTATCCTGGAGCTGGTACTATTTAAAGTCTTCATTAACAGTTTGGAGTACTGAACTGAATATACTCTTTGTAAATGTGGAAATGAGACTGAGCTGAGTGGAATAGAAAACACTTCGGAGGACAGGATTAAGATTTAAATGATCCTTATACTCTGGAGGAAAAGTTTTTAATTAATTGAAAGAAATTCAGCAATGATAAATGCAAAATATTGCACTTAGGACAGAACAAGCAACTTTGCAAATGGAGATTTGGGGAATGACAATCTAGGCTGCAGTACTGCAGAATATGCGTCACCAATCTGATACTGGTGAGAAAGTGTTCTTCAGGGAGTCAGAATATATGACCCCTAAAGGTCCATTCTCATTTTCAAGTGATTCTATGGAAAAGGGCCAGTGTGGTCCCTATTTTCAAGAAGGGGAGGAAGGAGGATCCAGGTAATTATAGCCTCACTTCTGTTCCTGGCAAACCCTTAGAAAAAATCATTAAGGATCACATTTGTGCAGGGCCAGCAGGTAATACAATGTTAAGAGGCAACCAGCATGGATTTATAGCAGGCAGATCCTGCCTGACTAGCTTGGTCTCTTTTTATGACAGGTCACAAAGTTCTTAGATGCAGGAGTAGAGGTAGATGTTATTTGCTTGGATTTTAAAAAAGCTTTTGACACAGTGTGACACCCAATTCTTACAAGTAAACTAAGCAGCTGTGACGTGGATTTTTTCACAGTCACATAAGTACAAAACTCACTTATGGGACACACCCAGAGAGTGGTGGTGGATGGGTTTGTTTCTACCTGGAGAGATGTGGGCAGTGGTGTCCCCCAGGCTCTTTCCTTGGACCAGTACTGTTCAACATCTTCAGTGATTTGGATAAAGGTGTAGAAAGCACTCAGTGAATTCAGTCAGATTTAGATTTAGACTGGGGAAGTGGAC
>NW_017729032.1:114098634-114099566 GCF_001723915.1 Gavialis gangeticus
ATCAGAATAGGATGCAATTTAACAAAGATAAGTGCAAAGTGTTGCACCTGGGGAGAAAGAATCACAATACACCTATGGACTAGGAAGTACCATTCTGAGCAGCACAACAGTGGAAAGGGATCTTGGAGTCATCGTTGACGCAAAAATGAATATGATTCACCAATGTGAGTGCAGGCAGACCAGGTGGGGAGGCAGGGCAGGGGCTAGGGCCAGGGCCAGGGCTGGGGCAAAGAGGACTTTCCCCCCAGTGGGGGGCTTATGACGTGGCTGGGACTGGCATGGCTGGTGGCTCCACATGGCTGTGGATGGTGTTTGTGGATGGTGGGATGCAGCAGACTCCCAGATTGGAACACCCCCCAGGGAGGAGCTGGTGCTGCTGGCAGCCAGGGTGTCTTGGCTGGTTGCACCTCGTGGGGCCTGGAGCTGTGGAGCTGGCATGGCAGGTGTTGGCCAGGGCTATCTGTGCTGCTGGTGAAGGCTGCAACTGGGGAGCTGGGCAGGACGGGCTGCTTCAGGCCCAAGGAGTCCTCCTCCAGTGATGTATCACCAGGGGGTGCCAGGCTGGTGCAGTGGCTCGGGCAGGCTACCCATGCTCCTGTAGACAGCACAGCTGCAGCCTGGGTTCTGGGGTGTGAGGATGTCTATCAGTTGCCATATATATAAAGGGCATGGACTTGTCAAACAATCTTTAGTTCATGTGCCCCTACCACCATTTTGAAGTGTGGGGATGCTAATATACAAGACACTGCAGTGTTTTATTTAGAGCCACTATAATTAAAGCACCCCCCAACCCCTGAAGCACATGTAAAAGTGCACATTGACTCTTTTTGAGGAATCATGGAAGTCAGGTTACGTCCCTGATGATTGGAAAAGAACAAATATAGTGTTCATCTTGTGACGGCCAGAACCAGAGGGATTAATAAGCAATAAAT
>NW_017729032.1:114099577-114101288 GCF_001723915.1 Gavialis gangeticus
AGGTCTAGGGAGGTGATACTTCCCCTTTATGTGGCATTGTTGAGGCCACAGCTGGAATATTGTGTCCAGTTTTGGGTGCCGCACTTCAAGAGGTATGTGGATAACCTGGAAAGGGTTCAGAGGAGGGATACTCATATGGCTGAGGGCCTGCAAGTAATAGCCTATGAAGACAGATGGAGGGACCTGAATCTCTTTAGCCTCTGCAAAAGAAGACTGAGAGGGGATCTCGTGGCTGTCTACAACTCTCATCAGGGTGGGTCAGCATGGAATAGGGGATACTCTGTTTACCAGGACACTCCTCAGGGTTGCTAGAAACAATGGCCATAAACTGAAGGACAGTAGCTTTAGATTGGACACCAGGAAGAAATTCTTTATGGTAAAGGTTGCCAAAATATGGAAAGGGCTTCCAAGGAAGGTGGTGTGACAAGCACCTGGCTGTGGTACTCACAGCATCCACTAGAGACACCACACTAATGTTAACCAACTGGTGTTAATTCAGATTCTAATGATGAAACCTTACTTAAAAAAGATTGCATAACAGTTAAATGAAATGTAAGTTAAAGAAAGTTACATGCTCTATGTGTGTGTGTGTATAAGAAAGAAATATGAATATTGCATTGCATAATTCTACACAATTTGTTAACTGTCCTGTTAATTATTCATTTTGTGACATGAGCAGAAGATAACACAGCATATTTTCCAGAGCCAAGGAAATGTAATGAATGATGTCCATATTTTTCAAATTGTCATCATTTACTAAAAATGATGCTTCATTTTTGCATTTGGGTGGGAGCCTGGGAATGTATTTCTATGATTTTCTTCTCTCTTTAACCTCCAGTACATGGCACATACATCATATATGATTTCGCAGTAACAAGATTTTAACATTACTCATGACTGTAAGAATTAAAAAAACAAACCCTCGTGCAAGAGGAAGCAAGGTCAGTTTTGATTCAGTAATCCTACATTTCTTAATGAACCCAACCATGCCTAAAAGTAGAGGGATTTACACAAAGTGATCCCATTCACCAGTAGGAGATACATATGTTGTAGAACTGGGTATTATTATATATCAGATTGAGGCTTCAATTACATCTATGATTGAACATGGCAAAATATTTTCTTCATATACACGATAACTCTCTGAGTTTCTTTTGAGGTGGTTACTTTAAAATGCTTTTTCTATTATGAAAAAATCCATAACTTTGAAGGAGATTTTTCTGTAGTTAAAATAAGAAATACTGCAGCAATTGAATGAATATGCATTTTGCCATAGTCAGTCATTTTAAAACAATTTTATTGGAATATGTGCCATACATTTGTGGAAATAGTTAATTAAAAGAACCTGATTGCCTCATCAAGTCTCATCATACACTTTTTTTAAAGCTTTGGCTCTTATGACTGCAACAAAGCCATTAGAATGTGAATGTAGGCTTGCAGAGAGGGTGAAACAATAGTTTGGGGATGCTGGGTTTCCCTCCCCAGAGAAGGGTCCCAAGTGTCACAGTGGAACCTTTGAGAAGATCATCAAGGAGCACATTTGTGATGGGCCGGCATCAGAAATGATGCTCAGGGGCAATCAGCATGGATTTATTAGGGGGAGATCATGTCAGACCAACCTGATTGCCTTCTACGATCAGGTCACAAAGGCCATGGATGCAGGTGTCGCGGTGGATGTAGTCTTTCTGGACTTCAGCAAGGCCTTTGACAC
>NW_017729032.1:114101483-114107205 GCF_001723915.1 Gavialis gangeticus
CTGGACTCGTTTGAGTCCCGTTTCTCTTTTTGGGGTTTTTTGTTGTTCTCCCGCCCTGGCGGGGGGTCGGGCTAGAAGATCTACTAGGTCCCTTCTGACCCTTAATCTATGAATCTATGAATCTATGAAAAAACCTGAATGAACAGGCTGGGTCTAGCCGCGGTGGAGTTCTGAGTGACACGGAAGCTAGATGTTCTTTAACAGAATGGGTTTATTAACTTACGCTTGGTAGAGCGCAGGTAGGGAGTCTTCAGTTACAGTTAACAGTATCAACACACAACAGGGGGGCCTGTTGTCCCACGGGGTTCGCCGGCAGGCCCTTGCTTTGTACTCCTGGTGCCAAAGCCCAGGAATAGGTGCGGCTGCCTGTCGGGTAAGTCCCAGGGATGGTCAACAGTTTATGAAGGAGAAACAAAAACGAAACAGAACTGTAAAGCATCGGTGTTGCCAGTCCACAGCCAAGGCGATTGCCGAAGTCCGAGAGGCCAGGTAAGTCCCACCGAGGTTGCAGCCAAAGTCCATAAGGGTGATCCGGAATCGCAGTTGAAGATTGATGCAAAGGTAGGTCGGAAGCCAAAGATCGGTACAGTTAACAATAATAATTGATGGTACAGAACACCAGGCGGGGAGAGAGACCAATAGGCCCAAGGGCCTAACTGGAGGACAGTCCCTGAGGAAGTCAGCCTCTGTCTCCAGTTACATGGGTCTCTCCTCCCTTGGGAGGGGCTCGCTAACCTTTTATCAGAATTTGGTGGCCAATCAGAATTTATACTCCATAGAACTTTCTAGTCAGATTATGTAACAGAACTGGGCATGCGCACTGTTACCCTCTCTCACACTGGGCTTGCGTATGACAGGGAAACTAGGTCACCCATGAGTGACAGGCCCACAGGTCATGCAAAGGTCACATGCAGGGCCTGTTACCATGGGGTTTACCAGATAGCTTCTGCACTGGTAGCACTCACAGAGCAAATTTCCAAGACAGGGGATACATGAATTAACCTATTGATATCAATTGCTGTTAGTTAACAAGATCAGTAGTTAAGGAGAGGTCATGGATTATTGATAATGAGGGATCCTGGTTTTCTCTGATAAAAAAAATCTGCAATTTTTGGATTAAAAAATTAACCCAAAATCCATATTTTTTCATGATTAAAATAAAACACCATGGGGCTGTTTCCTTTTAATCACAGAAAAAGGTGGATTTTGGGTTGTTGTTTTAAGTCCAAAAATTGCCGATTTTTTCTGTCACAGAAAACCAGGATCCCTTTTGATAGCTTTAAAATTTGTTTTGATTTTGTTTGTGTTTTTGGAATATTTTTTCATGTTTATTTGTCATCAGTGGATTCATAAGCCATCTACTAGCAGTTCAGCAATCTCCATTTTCTGTCTTTGGCAGTCATTGGAAGGATTCCGAAGAAATGGCTAAACATTTTCCACAGAAGGTCAAAAGACTTAAATATGTTGAAAGCCTGGGGAACTTTTCTGCTGAATCACTTCCTTGTTTCTTTTCACGTATGCATGATTCATAGCACTAATGCAGTAAGACATTGTCTACCAATGCATACCTAGTATAGCATGACAGTTTTAATCTTTACTTTATTGCAGGTTGTCAAAGCCCTTATTTAAGTTTGATCTGATGGACAGCCATAAGGCTGCTACATTTGGGTCCTAGCATGCTGTCCCTTCATCTGAATAAACTGCAGCATTGTCTATTTCCTTAGTATCTTTGGCATGCTTCCTGGCTGCAATAATTCTATTACCCTTCAAGAAACAGAGGAAACTTTGTCGGGAGGGTTGATTCTCAGGCTTCCCTGTGCCCTAAGCACCAGTGGTCTGTAAAGTCATGGTATGAGGCCTTAGGTCTGCTTTAGACCTTAACATGTGTGAATTTGACCTGTGAAGTAATATTATTGTTATTGACTAAGAGCAGAGGTATTATGCAAATTGTTTTTTGCTTGTATGGTGCTCCAGAAACTACACAAGAGCCAAAAGGAGGGTTCTCAAATTTATACAGGGTATTCTGCGGGGATGGGGTTACAGGCCAATGCACTTAGGAGAGTGGGGAAAAAACAGGTGAGAAACATTAAGGTACATATGCTTAGAATATATATAACAGACAATAGCATTGATCAAATGATAAAATCCTTCCGAGAAAGATAAGTTAACAAATAGGGAACAATAACAATGATGCAATACAGTTAAGAAACCTGAAGCCCTCCCTTAACTCCAGGGGGGCTATCAAACCAAACTTTAGTTTTACAGAGCACTCAATTACTGTGTGCCCAGGCTCCCCATCTGAGCCCCGCTGCTGTGGCTTGCAGAATCAGCTTTGCTGCAGCTCCTGTGTCTCAACATGCATCTCGCTGGCTGCTGCTTCTCTCCCTCTCTCTCTCTCTCCATGCAGAGCAGTTTCTTAATGTGCAGTCCTGGCTACCCCTTTGATCCCTTATTCTTCCTCCAGAAACCTGCTGGGATGGTAGTTCCAGCTGTGATATTACAGTTTGTTACACATTGTTAAAAGTATAGTGTAAATGATTTATTGCTCAAGTTATTAGGTCAGTTCATTCCAACATTATAAAAATTACTGATGATAAACTAGCTTACATATCAGCATAGATCCTGGTTTTCTCTGGTTTAAACCCCCCACCCCCAATTTTCAGATATAAAAAAAAACCCCAAATGCACATTTTTCCATGATTAAAATGAATCACCACTGATATATACATATACATAGTGGTGTTTCATTTTAATCACAGAAAAACATGGATTTGAGGTTACTTTTTTTAATCCCAAAATGGGATTTTTTTTCTCAGAGAGAACCAGGATCCCTGCTAATCACATTCTTCTCCTCCAAGTGCTTAGAAATGGATTCCTTAAGGACCTGCTCCATGATCTTTCCAGGGACTGAGGTGAGGGTGGCTGGTCTGTACTTCCCTGAATCCTCCTTTTTTCCCTTCCTGTTTGCCCTTTTCCAATCATCCAGGACCTCTCCTGATCACCATGAGTGTTCAAAGATAATGGCCAGTGGCTCTGCAATCATATCAGCCATATCCCTCAGCACCCTCAGGTGCATCCCAACTGGCCCAATGTACTTGTACAAGTCCAGCTTTTCTAAATAGTCCCTAACCTATTCTTTTGACACAGTTAGCTGTTCACCTCCTCCCAAACTGTGCTGCCAGGTACAGTAGTCTGGAAGCTGATCTTGCCTCTGAAGACTGAGGTGGCTAACCTTGAGAGGGTCCAGAGGAAGGCCACTTTCTTGGTCATGGGGGAGCAGGCCAGACCTTATGAAGATAGACTAAAGGGCCTGAATCTATTCAGCCTCCACAAGAGAAGACTGAGAGGGGATCTGGTGGCCGTCTATAAATTCACCAGGGGTGAACAGTGGGAAATAGGTGGGGCTCTGTTCCCCCGGGCACCACCAGGGATAACAAGGAATAACAGCCACAAATTGACTGAGAACAGGTTTAGGCTAGATGCCAGGAGGCATTACTTTATGGTTAGGGCTGCCAGGCTCTGGAATGGGAGGTGGTGCTCTCTAGGGCTGTGCGAGGCTTTCGACCATGCTTCAGATCTGGAGAAGTTTCAGATGCTTCAGTGTCTGAAGCAGCATGTCTGGATCGAAGCATGGGCTTTGTTAAGCTTTCTGAAGAAGTTTGGAGCTTCTGAACCACTTCGGAAAAGCTTCAGAGCTGCCTCGGAGATCCAACTATAGGGTATAATGGGGAATCAATGAAATATCTATAACTTTGTTGTTTTTGTCTGATTTGGATGAAATGTGCAGGGGTGGTAGCCTCTGTTGAGAGCATTAAGCCTGGCAAGTTTCAAGAAGATCAGTGCAGGAGTTTGGGGGGAACTGCACCCCAAATTCTTGAAAGAAAAACTCATGTCATGTGTATGTGTTACACCACAGGGGGGTGAAAACTGCACAGATGGTAGCTCCTGCTGAGGCCATGAAGCAGGGCAGCTGTCTAGGAGATAGGTGCAGGGGTTCTGGGGCCCTGCACCTCTAGCTGCTGACAGGCAAAACTCATGACATGGGTGCTTGTGCAACTGATTGTCACTGTCTTGGGGTAGTTGATTGTCTGTATTGATTATTTCTTCTCCTTAGTTTGTAGTTTTGTAGGTGCTAATCCTTGCTAATTAAAATTAATTCTCCAACTCTCTCCAAAAATTTCCTGGGTTGCCTTTGCACTATGTGGAGGCCTGGATAGCTGGTGTAAGAGTTCTGATGGTTAGACTAAAAGGAGAGAGCAACAAGGGTGATGTCATGGTAGAGACCATCAACCAGGAGGATGTTGTGGATGAGGCTTTCTTCAAACAGCTAACAGAAGTTTTCTGATCACAGACCCTGGTTGTCACGAGAGACTTCAATCACCCTGACAGCTGCTGGGAGGGCACACAGCTGCCCCTTTGCTGCTGGGCCTGGGCAGCACCTGGTGCACGGGCACGGCACAGGCCTAGGAGCCACATGGTGAGGTGATGCTCTGCATCACCTGCAGGGTCCAGGCACACTGCTGGGAGTTGGCTGCCTCAGCTGGCACTGGCCCGAGAGGCCAGAATCTGGCTGCAGCTGGGCTTGGATGCTGGCAGGCCTGGCAGGAACCTGCAGTAGCCTGCAGGGCTGGACAGCATGAGCCTAGCTGCCATGCTGCTCTGTGGTGTCAGGCAGTGGTACCAGGGCACAGGTAGGCTGGCACAGGTAGCCTGTGGTCTGTGCAGGGGCAGCACAGGCCATGAGTACCCCCGGCTCCCTGTTTTTGTGCCCCAGGGCTCAAACTGCCTGCAAGCTTTTAAAGGGCCTGTGGCTCAGGCTGCCATAGAGTTATCCCAGCCCTGAGGCGTTAGAGGCTCCCAGTCCTGGGATCCTGGGGCTGAGCTGAGTCTGGTCCCCTAGGGGCAGGACTGACTGGGAGCAAATCTGCTTCCAATTGGTATCTGCACATGCATTGCTATGCAGTAACTACTCATGAGCAGTGATCCTGCTTTTCTCTGATATAAAATCTCCAATTCTTGGATATAAAAAAAAATTACCCACAATCAACATTTTTCCATGATTAAAATGAAACACCACTATTTTGGGGGTTACTTTTTTATATCTGAAAATTGGGGATATTTTTTTTAATCAGAGAAAACCAGGATCCCTGCTCATGGGTAAATTCACTACTTGCATTTACAGGTAACAAATTTACTCACAAATAATCATATGCACATATAAACATACATGCTTGCTGTGCAGTAAACTATTCTACTTTGCAGTAAAGCTTCTTGTGTAGAAACACACCCTGTATTTTAATAAGTCCCTCTGTGTTGCCTTGAGTGTCTCAGGTTCTATGGTATTTAACTCCCAATATTAATATCTGGTTCTCCGTTACCCTGTTTGAGGATTTTCCACTTTTTGAAAATCCAGCCTCAAAAGGAAATTTGGAGAAAGCTGGCTTCATTTAAGATATGGCCATCTCATTATGCTAATGCAGCAAAACCCCCCGTTATTTTTGTTTGTTTGTTTTTTATTGCATTTGCTCCCCTTCCCAAACCATTTCTGACTTTTTCTCTCCCTCTGTATTCCCTATAGATAACTAAAAGTAAGCTAAGATGTAGCATAAGCTTTAAACATTTTTATTTTGGCAACAAGTTTTTGGTTTTGGACATCCACTGTTTTATACTGTATTATTATTAGGTTTGTATTGAGTTTTACTGTTGTATATTGTATTATTAT
>NW_017729032.1:114107811-114144117 GCF_001723915.1 Gavialis gangeticus
GTTGTATATTGTATTATTATCATTTTTGTATTGATTTGTATTGTTTCATATGGATATTGTATGGTTTAGGCCTGTGTTTGTAAGTGAACCAAAGTCATGTCAAGTTTCCATTTTATATGTCAAGTCTCCATCTTGTGTCCTCTGCCCAGGCATCCCCTGTGTGTTGTAACTGTATGAGTCACGTATCCCTCCCATGTAAATTGGTTCCCCAATGAATGAGTGTGTTTGGAAATGACTGAAATATAAGGGCAGCAGGCCTCTACTGAATGGCCTGTAACGACTGGGGCATCACCTCACATTGATTCATCCAGGAACCATGGACCTCACCCAGGAACAGAGACAAGACCAGCATTTGAAAAAGAAAAGACCCTGCAGAACCAGCAACTCTCACCATTACAGAGACCCAAAACTGCACATCCCTGCATGGAGCACACATGCTCAGTATGCCAGGGGCTGACCCTTGCCTGGGCATGCCTCCTGTTAGTAGGGTCACACAAGGTCTGCCCCTATTAAAAGGGGCAGTGAAGACAGACCGGGTGGGATGCCGTCTTTATCTGGACGAGCACCATGACACACCACCTATCCACCCAGAGGCCCTGCCAGTGACCCCACTCTGGACAACATCTACTGGACAAGGACCCCTTTCCAGCCTGGGATAGGTAGATATTACCTGCACACCTCCTCCTACAATTTGGTCTTCAGTGGACTTCAGCCCCTGCACCAAGCCTCTTTAACCCCTGGTGCCACTGTGTGTGTGTGTGTGGGTGCAGGTGCAAGGGAACCAATTTGGCATTGTGTCACCATCTCCCCTGTACAATAAAACCACTGTCATTTGCAACCCCAATTTGGGTCATGTTTTACTGAATCCCAGTCCCTTCCCTATCTTAAATTCGAGCCTCATTCTCTCTCTCTCTCAGCTCCAGTTCCCACCCTCTCTGCTAGTTTCCCGATCTCCTCTCAATTCCATCTCCCTTTTTCTGCCACCTCTCAACCTCCCCTGCTCCTACTGCCTTTTCCCTGTGACTTTCTGCTGCCTTTCTTTGCTGGACCTGCTGCCTGCTGCTTTTCCTGTGATTTTCTGCTGCCTGTCTCTCTGTTTTCATGCTTTCCCCCTCTGCACCTTCTGTAATCCCACCCCCGCAGCTCCTATTAGCTGTCCTGCAGTTCTCTCCAGCTTCCAGCATCTACTGTCACTCTCTGCAACTTCTGTAGCTGCCCTGGAGCCATCCTCTGGCTTCCCATACCCAGTGCCCCTCTTTAACACCCACACTTTCCCTTAGTCCCATTTTTCCCTCTTTCTACCTACCTTTTCAGCTCCTCTGTAGCTGTGCCGGCATGCTTCCCTGTTCTGCAGGCTTTGGGCACTGTTTTTTAATCAATTAAGATCAGTTAACCAGAAGTTACCCCCAGCCTCAGTTTTTCAGCCCAGGTACTGTAGTCTACCAGTTCTAATCCCGGTCTTGGTAACTTTAACTCCCTACACTTCTACTTTGCTTAAATTTTCACCTCTAAATTTAACAAAACATGAACTTTCAGCATTGGAAAATATCTTTTGGGGTGAATTTACATGTGCAATTAATTTGAAGCAATAAGCTCTGGAGCAATCTGAGCCAGAGTAAACTACTCCCAGGTGCAGTGTCTGTGTCTGTGTCTGCACCCAAGAGAGCAGCAATTTGAGTTGGGCTGGAGAAGTTTATGCCACAGCTCTTCTGTTCTGCTGAGCCTGGGCTGGCAGTGGTTCTGGGGGGGTCAGCCTCTGGCTCCGGGTGACAGCATGTACAGATGCATTTACTTGCACTAACATTTACTGTCCGTGACAGTACTATCTTATTGCAGCCTTAATTGATTTGTTGCACCCTAACAGTGTCACACATGTGGATGGTGAAGTTTTAATTTGCCACTAATTAAGTGCATGTGTAGATGCAACCATTTTGTATTAAAACTAATTTCATTGGCATTGGGATGCTTTTAATATGAACTTTTCACAAAAGAACCACACTAAATACACAATGATATCAGATCTTTACATTTTGAATATTTTAAAATATTTTTCTCATGTTCCCATGCATACTCACTAGATGCTTCTCAAATAAATAACATATGAAGCCTGTTTGCAACAAAATCTGAAATTTTATGTTCTGCAACTCTGTTTATAGTTCTTTTACCATTTTTGAGCCCATGTATTTTATTTGTTTCAAATTCACATGCATTAGTAGAGTAATGACATGACATATTTATGCACTACTTCAGAAGCCAGTCTGAATGCTTCCAAAGTGGAAGACCATTTTGTGTAGTTTAATTGCTATTCTGTCTTCAGAGATTCTTGGTATTTGTTATGTCAGCCCAGCTGGGTGCTAGGTTGATATGACAGAGTAGTTAAAGCAGCTTGCTATGTCTCTACAGGTATGAGTTTTAAGTCTTACTTTGAGACTTGTGTAGAAGCCTATTCCCAGTTAACTCAGCTGTAAATGACTTAACTGGAAACAGGGAACTAACTGTTTGCTTCATGATCTAAAGTGATGACTCAAAGGTATCTAGGCCTGAGGTTAGCCACACCACTCTACTGTGTGCTCTAAGATGAAGATATATTAGATTATACTGGCATCTTGAACTATTCATCTCCAACAAAATACTGACTGCCTTGCTGCATAAATAGTATTTATGCAAACCCATGAATCCAGGGAAGCTTGTGGTGTTGTTTGGTGCCTAGAAGTCCAATATGAAATTTGTGATGGGCACTCTCTGGACATATAATAAATACAACTGTGGGGCAGAGCTGTACTGCTGCCCAGCACATCCATAGGAGGTGGACAGTGGAATAGTTTTCAGGGAAAGTTAGCTGTGAAATGAGCAAGGGTAACTCTGATGAATACGCAGGCATGGACCGAGCAGTAGCAACACCACCAGGATTTGGTGAGGACAGCAGATTGCAATGCCTTTGCTCCTGAACAGCCACATATATACTTGGATTGTTCTGTGACCTTGTGAGTACAAGTTACTGCTATGATAAGCTAACCTAGTGAGGAGGGCTTTAACCTAGGTTCATCAGAGGATGGAGACCAAAGCCCTTAGGTAAGTAGGAAAGTGGGTGACCTGGAGAAAGAGCTAGCAGGAGCAGGCAACAAGGGAGATATTTTCATTCTTCCTGAGAAATCAGGGCAACCAACTAATTACTTTAGGTGCCTATACATGAATGCACGGAGCCTGGGAAACAAGCAGGAAGAATTAGAAAACCTCACATAGTCATGGAAGTATGATGTGATTTGAATAACAGAGACTTGGTGGGACAGCTCGCATGACTGGAGCACTTTCATGGATGGGTACTGTTCAGGAAGGACAGGCAGGGGAGAACAGGAGGAGTTGCACTTCATGGAAAAGAGCCATGATTGCTCATAGCTTTGGTATGAAACTGGAGATAGGCCTGTCAGAAGTCTTTGGGTTAGGGTCATAGGAGAGAGCAACAAGGATGATGGCATGGTGGGGGTCTGCTATAGAACACCAACCAGGAGGATGTAGTCGATGAGGCTTTCTTCAAACAGCTAGCAGAAGTTTCCTGATCACAGGCTCTGGTTATCATGGAGGACTTCAATCACCCCGACATTTGCTGGGAGGACAATACAGTTCCACAGCCCAGGCACCATGGGCTTGGTGGCAGCACAGGAAATCAGCTGGCATGCAGGAGGAGAAAGTGGGGCAGCAGGGTCTAGAGCAGCAGACGCAGGTGTCACCAAGAGCTAGGTCTGTACTGGCCTGGGAACAGTGTGGTGGGGGTGGTAGGCTGCCTGTGGCCAGCACCCAGTGACCCAACAGCCCATGAGAAATGAGTGGGGATGGGGAGCTTGGCCAGCAGTTGCCTGAGCCTGGTCCTGCCTGGCCAACTTACCATAGTCTATAGGCAGCCATGCATGCCTGACCCTTGATATGAGGCTAGGCTGTGCATGGGCCACTGGTACAGATCATCCTATCTCATAACTGTTGCAGACTCTCACAAACAGCTTATTTCTCATGGCTCTGCAGACCCTGCAGCTGCACATGGGGGAGAGTCTGCACTTGGAAGCCAGGATGAAACAGCAGGATTGTTGCCACCCACAGCTGGGGTCTGGGGGAAGCACCAGCTGTGCAGGACTCAGGATTGGATCCTCCTACTAGACTAGCTGGTGATGGCCATGTAGGACCAGCAAGTGGATGGGTGGATGTGGTAAGTGGAGGGTGTTGCCTGGCAGGAGAGGTGGTAGGTGGAGGACATGGCTAATGAGAATGCGTGGAACCAGTGTGAGGAGGTGTGGGACAAGGCAGACTGGGAGTTTAATAGATTTCATAGACTTTCATAGATATTAGGGGCTGGAAGGGACCTCATGAGATCATCGAGTCCAGCTCCCCTGCCATAGACAGGAAGTCAGCTGAGATCAAGTGACCCCAGCAAGAAATACATCCACATGTTTTTTGAAAGAGTCCAGAGTAGGTGCCTGCAGGGAGTTTGTTCCAGACCTTGGACACTCACACTGTAAAGAACTTTTTTCTTATGTCTAGTCTAAATCAGCCTTCCTGGAGTTTATGGCCATTAGACCTTGTTATCCCTTGGGGATCTCTGGTGAACAGCTGTTCTCCCAGGTCCTGATGTACCCCTCTTATGTATTCATAGGCTGCCACCAAGTCCCCCTGAGCCTTCTCTTCTCCAGACTGAAGAGTCCCAAGACCCTCAGCCTCTTCTCATACAGCCTGCCTTCCCGGCCTTGGATCATATGAGTGATTCTCCTGTGGACTCTCTCAAGCTTCTCCACATCCCTCCTGAAGTGTGGGGCCCAATACTGGATGCAGTACTCCAGCTGCGGTCTCACCAGGGTGGAGTAAAGTGGGAGGATGACTTCCCTTGTTTTGCTTGAAATGCATCAGTGGATACATGCCAAAGTTTGCTTTGCTTTGCCAGCTACAGCATTGCATTGGTGGCTCATATTCATCTTGTGGTCAATCAAGACCCCCAAGTCCCTTTTGGTCTTGGTGCTAGCAAGTGTAGCGCTGCCAAGTCTGTAAGTATGTTGACAGTTCATTCCTACCAAGGTGAAGCACCTTATACTTGTCTACATTGAAGACCATCAGGTTTTGGTTGGTCCACCTTGAGAGTGTGTCCAAGTCAGCCTGTATCCCCAGCTTGTCCTGCACTGTGACCACCCTCCCCCATAATTTGGTATCATCCGTGAACTTTGACAGTTCAAGTTCAAGGTGCAGCCCCTGGTCCTGGAGCACTAGTGTGTGGAGGCCCTTCAGGAGCAGTGTGCAGGCATGGCTAGGGCAATACAGGCCACCGAGTACAACTGCCAGGTGCTGGACACTATCCTGGCCATCATGATTGACTTTATGCCACCCATTGCCCTGTTCCCAACATTAGCCATGCATGGCCCCTGGCAGCCACCCACAACAGAATCCCTTTACATACATAGGGAGTAAAAAGAAGGCAACATGTAATGTGGGGCCCCTGCAGGACACGCTTGACAATCTGGCAGTTGCACCAGATTAAAAAGCTGACCTCTTTAACAAACTCTTTGCCTCCATTTTTCCAAGCAGGGACCGGGACATCTCCCTCACCGTGATTCTGGACAGACTCAGGAGAGGTACCGCCAGGCCTAGGGTCAGAGAGGACCTAGTTAGGGAACTTCTGGTGGGGCTGGATGTGTTTAAAACACCAGGTCCAGATGATCTCCACCCCAGGGTGCTGAGGGAATTGGAAGGGGTCATTGCAGAGCCCCTGGCATGGCTTTACGAGCACATGTGGTGCTCTGACCAGGTGCCAGAAGACTGGAAAAAGGCCAATGTGGTCCCCATTTTCAAAAAAGGGAGGAAGGAGGACCCAGGTAACTATAGGCCCATTAGTCTTACCTTGGTCCTGGGGATGTGAGGACGTGGTAAGGCTAACCACACCTTGTCACACATCCACAGATGCATCACGAGCAGGTCCAAGGAGGTGATCCTTCCCCTTTATGCGTCAGTGGTCAGGCTGCAGTTGGAGTACTGTATCCAGTTCTGGGCGCCACACTTCAGGAGGGATGTGGCCAGCATTGAGAAGGTCCAGAGAAGGGCCACTCGCATGGTCAGGGGTCAGCAGGGCAGGCCCTATGAGGAGAGGCTATGGGACCTGAACATATTCAGCCTACACAAGAGAAGGCTGAGAGGGGATCTGGTGGCCATCTATAAACTTACCGGGGGGGACCAGCGGGGAATGGGAGAGGCCCTGTTCCCCCAAGCACTACCCAAAGTAACTAGGAGTAACAGCCACAAGTTGATTGAAAGTAGGTTCAGGCTAGACATCAGGAGGCACTACTTCACAGTCAGGGCAGCTAGGATCTGGAACCAACTTCCAAGGGCAGTGGAGCTGGCTCCTACCCTGAGGGTCTTCAAAAGGAGAATAGATAATCACCTAGCTGGGGTCATTTGATCCCAGAATTTATTCCTGCCCACAGCAGGGGGTCAGACTTGATGATCTGCTCAGGTCCCTTCCGACTCTAACAACTATGAAACCCATGACCCAGCAGCACCTCTTCAGAAAAGAACCTGGGGTTTACAGTGGACAATAAGCTGAATATGAGTCAACAGAGTGTCCTGATTGCAAAGAAGGCTAATGGCATACTGGGTTGCATTGGTACGAGTGCTGCCAGCAAATCAAGGGAAGTAATTATTCCTTTTTAATGGGCACTGGTGAGCCACATCTAGAGTACCGTGTTCAGTTCCTGCCCCCCCCCATGCTATAGAAAGGAGGTGGACAAATTAGACAGAGTCCAGCAGTGGGTAACAAAAATAGTGAGGGGCCTGGTGGACATGACTTCTGAGGAGAGGCTGAGGGAACTGGGGTTATATAGTCTAGAGAAGAGAAGACTGAGAGGGGATTTAATAGCATCCCTCAACTACCTGAAGGGGAGTTCAAAAGAGGATGGAGCTAAACTTTTTTCGGTGATGGCAGATGATAGAACAAGGAGCAACAGGCTCAACTTATCCAGCAGCTAGATTTCCTTTCCCCCTGAAACCAACAGTGGACTTACGTTTGCTCCAGGGGATCATTATAACTTAGAATGCTTCCTGATAAGTGTTTTCAGTTACAGCAGGGAGATGCACTTCTGTCTGCACCTATGCTTCCTGGAGTGTCATCTGTGGGCTCTTTTGTCAGAGCAACCAACAAAGAATTTTGCATTGGTTGGTGGATCTGTATTACTATCTTGTTTTAATTATTCCTTTTATGTATGGCCAGATAGTTTCCTGACTCTGCTGACCTTCACTTTTCATCCCTAGAATGGCATTGTTTGCAAGATGATTAGGTTTTTTGTTTGCTGTATTTCTGCTGGACATCTGCTTTTCTTTAGATACTTTTAGACTTATCCCCAGTTACTGAAATATATGCACATTTTTGTGCATTCTCTGTTTTTTTTTAAATCTGCTGCTTTGCTTTGCAGTTCATTTTTGTAACACTGTCAGCTTGATCAAACTCTGAGATGTACATTTCATGCTTCCTCATCTGTGTCAATATCACTTTTTTGCGGAAGCATGTTCACAAACTAGTTTTGCACTTTTTAAACTGATTATACCCAACAATTCTGTTTTTAATTAAATTGCCTATGAGCGACTCGCATTTGCAGCAGAATGTGTTTAACTCAACTGCAAAGTGATCAGTTATCTCAACCATTTGCTTTCTGCTAAATAGCATACCCTTTCTCCATGCCAGATATTTCTGTTACTGAAATATTAGCTATATTTTCAAATTATATTTATATTGATATCAGATTTCAATTTGCCGCCTCCCTATGACTGCAGATAATTATATCATTTAGTGCTTTTACTCCTGCAATTGATAGGAATTAATTCTGAGGCTCACACAACATCTGATTCCTAGATAAATCTGCTACAACTGACATATTTATCAAAATTTGTGGTCATGCTTTCAAGTTTTCAGCCACATTCCTTCAAATTAAGAACATATAGCAGTTTGAATTAATTTAAATTTAAATTACAGTTGTTACCAGATCTATTTATTAATTTAAATTACTGGGGCAAATGGCTTTACATCAGGGCAAAAAAGCACCCTATTATTTGTGCCTGTTAACTGGAACAAGAAGTCTCTGATTTTGCTTGTAGCATCAGCTTTCATTCTGAGACTGAAAATATTCTGCTAGGCTCACCAAAGGGATGTAGACAGGTTTCCTGATCCCAGACAAGTGCAATGTCCATCAGACTATTGAGTATTCTCAGATTAGCATTTTTCAGTCTCCCCTGTTGAAGACATTTATATATAGTTAACATTCCTTAAAGCAAAAACATGGACCTTAATTTTCCACATTTAAAGACATAGCTTAGCTGCTGTGTTAAGGATTCATGCTTTTAATTTTTGACTAAATGAGTATTTATTGCTATAGAGTAGAATTGCTTCAACAGAAGAGACTGTGAGCCTTTTTCCCTCTGCAGTAATCGGGCACTCTCACTTGAGGGTTCCAGGTTGGACTCAATATAATGTGAGGTAGAATATACTGTTTTCCTTTCCAATACAGCCAGAGGAGGGGTGGTTGGTATCCCCTCCTTTTTATACAATAATTCAAGTGCTTAGAATAGTAATGTAGGATTCAGAAAATTTCCTTCAATTGTCTCCTCTCCCTAAGGAAATTATGTAGTACAGAACTGAGAACAGTTACATGGATGAAGGGAGTCATGAGCTTTAGTCTCTGCAGTAAATAATTTCCTAGTTTTTCAGTTATTAGTATCTTAATTTAAACTTTCCTTGGAACAGGAAATGAAACTCCAAACTCATAGGTGAGTCTTGAGACTTACCTGACAACTGGGTAGATAGGGGAGCTGAACTCAGATCACATTCTGGCTAAATATTAAATGCTACTGAACAACACTTCCTGTTCAGTTTCAAAAGAAACACTACCCCACACTTTTTGAGAGGTTAGCAAGACTAGATCTAAATAGGTCAACTAAGTGAAATTTAGGTAAGACATAAAGTGATCTGTATCAACTGCACTCTGGTGGCTACAAATTTACTGAAGTACCTATAATCATTAGTCACCTCCATTTTGGACTCAACCTATAAGTACCTAATTTAGGCACCCAAATATTCTTAGAAGTGATCCAGGTCAAGTAAACAGACACATAACTCCTGCTGCAATCCAAACTGGAGTCAAAATCCTCAGAGAGTTCCAATTCATTATGTACCTAGCTCACATCAACAGCAACGAGTTCAGTACATAGTACATAATCACCAGGGATCCTGGTTTTCTCTGATTTAAAATTAGAGAAAACCAGGATCCCTAATGATCACACTCTATGGGAAAAATGTCTGGTTGTGGTAGAGTAATAAGGGCACTCCACTAGGAGGAAGTCTGCTACTAGAACTGTTTACGAATGTTACATTAAACAATCATTGTTTAGAAACAATGATTATAGTAGGGATTGGAATCTAGGAACTCCTCCTCCCTCTTCCCAACTAACAAGAGTGTCCTCATCATTGGGCTACTCTAGTCAGGCTCTATCTTGCTTGTCCTCCCTCTGTCTTCACAGATCTTGAATTTTTGGCCAAACCAGTTGACTCAGCTTCATTAGAAGGGTCGGGGAAGGTACAGAAGTTGGGAAGGGAGAAGAGGTATATCCCTTTTGGACCACACTATTGGTGGTTTTCTCCTAGGAACTAGGAGATATGAGTCAGTCCCTTAAGGCTAAGGAGGATCTCACACCAAGGTTATTTTGGAGTGAATGGTCCAACCACTTGAGGAAAAGATAGACATCAACACCATCATTTTATTTTTTAATACATGTGGCTGTTCATTTAATTCAAATCATATTTGAATGCTTTGCATTGCACTGCACTTGAATCATATTCTGATTTCTCCCCTCTGGGTGTTCTGGATCCAATATGGTAGCGGTGCCTTAGGTGTTTCACCAAGTCAGGCACATGAGCTCTAGGAAGCAGTGGAGTTTAGACACATCTCTGTGCTATGAGGACTCTATATTTATAAGACTGTTGGTTTGGATAAACTCTTCTGGGAAAATATGCCTGTTTACTGGTGTACTGAAGCTGAAGTACTGGTACCTATGGAAATTATCTGGATCTCTCCCTAGGTGTTATCTCCCGGAGAAGGTGCCAGACTCTGAATTGGAAATGTTGCCCAATATCCCTGACTAAAGCACCTATGCTCTAGAGAGGAGGGAATTGAAACATACTTCTGTTATTACTGTTTCATACTGGCTAGCCTAGTTAGCTTATCCACTCAGGATATTGCTGTTAAGTCAATCTCTGTATGCTAATTTTGCTGGATACAATTCTGAGACACAAAATTCTCCTCTGGCATTATACAGGAAGCCTAAGTTTCTTTCTCAGTTTTTTTATTCCAGAAATGGGGACCAAATGCTTAAAGTGCTAAGTGGCACCATAGAGTTAAGTAAGAATGTCTTGGGTAGAAATTAGAAAAAGCAACAGAGCGGGTGGGGGGAAGGGTTGAGTCTCAATGGAAATTCCTTGACTTTGGAATTTGTTTCCTTCCTTGATCTACCATACCCAGGCTTGTCTTCCTTCTTTGTCTGTAATGAATCTCATGAGCTATACATACAGACTGAAGTATGAATTAGATTAAATTAACTTCATGTTGTTGTGTACAATGGGTTTCCTTTCTATAAAACATCTAGTAGTAATTGGAAAAAATTGTAATTTGGAAAAAATTGGAACAAATAACAGAAAAAAATAGTTTTATATTTTAAAATGTTTTGGAGGACTCTTAAGAAAAGTTCTTAAAATCTTAAATTATTTGCAAGGGTCTGGATCCCTCCATTGACAAGATCTCATTCCATTAAAGCCTGAATGTTTTTTTTCAAAGATTCAATTTTTAATATATTTCACAAATCCCATTGCTTTAAATTGATTTAGCTTATTTCAGAAGGTAGTAAACCGCAGCTTTGTGTTTGGTCCCATCACTTGTTGATATTTATATTTGTGGAATATACAAACAGTATAGTAATTCAGGATAATGAATTACTCAGAGTTCCCCGATGTAAATTGTTTATAATGTAATTATAGGACAATTTTGACATGGGTCTTTTAGCCATGCTTATATTATTACTACAAGTTTATTTCATTTTGTCTGACATATTTGCGGGAAGAGTAAACATACATCTCACACTTCTTTTAAAAACATTGCTAGTTTATATCTGATGTTTCTTGTCCTATTGGTATGCCTTTTCTTCACCATGTTTCTCCCTTGCCTAACTATTTTATATTTTCATTTCATTTTCAGTTGTGTATCTTTAGTCTCATACTAGCTAATCCATTATGAGGTGTCTTTTAGCTCTTTCTATTGTATTTGTCTTATAATTTCTGATTACATTATTTTTCACATTTTGTAAATTGTAGTAGATGTATTTTCCTCTTTCTAATAGTAGGCATCATAAGTATCAGTCTTCAAAAGTCTCAGAACCTTCAGGAAGATATATATGATATGGCCCACAAATAATTGAGGCCTTAATATTATTCTTTCATTGCTGGTGAAATGCAACATACTATAACTATAATGCTTTTTAGATATTTAGTGATATATAAAGCCTAAAGATAGAAGAAGATTTTCTCTGATCCTGAAAGTTATAAAATCATCTGTCACTGCAAGTTCCATTTCTGTAAAGGGTATGTAAGGGATGATTATACAGAGGGATTTACATTTGGATTTTTCTAAATTTTGTTAAACAGAGAAAGATTCTTTCAGCAACTATTGCTGGTATGAATTAGTTCTTTAGGGCCACATCTGTATAAGACACTTTGCTGGGCATTAGACCAAATTATTGTGCAGTATGCATCAGTATCTACATGTGCTGATGCTTACTGCACAGTAATTTGGTCTAATTGTGAATTTATTCACTATCTGTAAGTGCAAATAGTAAATTAACTCCTGACTTGTTACTGTGCAGTAATGCACATGTAGACACTGACTGGGAGCAAATTTGCTTCTGGTTAGCCCAACCACCAGGTGGCCACCTGCATCTTAGACACAGAGCCTGTCCCCAATCTGTGCTGGGAGCTGCTTTAGCCCCAGGGCTTGGATGGCTCTTTGCTTGCCCCAGTCCCAGGCCTTTTAAAGCTTGCAGGGGCACTGGGGCCATGGGATACCTGCAGCCAGCTTCTGGCCACTCCCTATCCCCACAGAGGCCCCAGGCCAGCCACAACAGACTGCCTGCAACCCAGCACTGGTCCCTGGCACCCTGGCACCACTCAGCTACCCAACCACACTCTGCCCCTGTTCTGGGTGCTGCAGGCAGTTTCCAGGCCTGGCAGCACCCTGGCCCACCAACAGCCTGCCTCTGGCTACCGGATCCTGCTCCAGCTGTCCCCAGACCACCCACACCAACCTATCTAGACTCCACTGCTGGTGTCTAGAATGCCATCACTATGCACCTTCCTTTCCTGAGCTGTGTCCCTGCACTGGTTGCTACACACACCTGCCCAGGCCCACCAGCACTGGGACTGCCACATGGAGGCCCAGCAAGCCATTAAGGAAGCCACACAGGCATCCTCCCCAATGCCACATGCCACCTTCTAGGTCTGCAACTGGTCCCAGGAGGAGACTGCAGACTCCGCAGTGCTGTGGGGTGAGGCTGAAGTGCTCAGCCAGTTCACGCAGAGTGGTCACTCCAATGCTCACCTCTACAAGTGCCTATCAGGCCACATGCAGGAGTATAGGCACAATCAGTCAGTATGCTAGTGCCTCATAAAGGTCAGGGCCTTGTGGGCACAGTAGGTCATGGTCACCAACTACAACAGTCACATGGAGGCTGCCCACAAGTCCATTCCTTTTATGTGCCAGCTGGATGACATCCTCATGCCTGAAGACCCTGGCCTGAGTCATGCTATCTACTTGAGCATGGGTGGCCTCCCCCAGCCTCTGCTATGGACTGGAACCTATGACAATGCATCACCAGGGGATGGCCCCTTGGGCCACCAGGAAGCCATCCCAACATGCACTCTGCCCATGGCCTCCACCAACATCTCCAGGGGCCCAGCCCCGTGCCTGTCCTTCCAGTTCTGGTACTGCAACCCCATGCTGGAGGCTAAGCCTTCCATAGCACTGCCAGCTGCCAGAAGCTCCAGCTCTTCCCTGGAGGGGGCCCAGCCTGGGCATTTGGATGCTGTACCCCTGTACCTCAGGACACTGCTGGGAGAAGCATGTCCTTGCCACCAGCAGGGACTGAGTCAGGCCACTGGGCATCCTTGTCATGACTACCTGGTAAGTCCTGGAGTTGAAAGACAGCCCTCCCTGCCCCTGCCCCTGCCTGGCCCAGCCATGCTTTCCTGGCCTTAGGGTCCCTCTTCACCCACAGCAAGCAGGAAGATAGGAGGGAGTGCACAACTTTGTTGAGAAGCCTGTTCCCCTGCAGCCAGCAGGCATGAGTCTCTGACATGCGAAGGAATGTGATGACATCATCAATGCCAGTGGTGATGTTGTTCTCAGCTGTGGGGGACACATAACACAGCCACAGATAGCCCTCCAAGCACAGAAGGAGGATGCAGGTCAGGGCAGGCTTGCCTTCTGCACCATTAATGCTCAGGTTCACCTGGGGCACCATGGTGATTGGTAGAGATCCTGGCTTTCTCCGATTAAAAAAAAAAAAAAAAAAAAAAGAAAATAATGCCCATTTTTTTGGATTAAAAAAAGTAACCCAAAATCCACATTTTTCCTTGGTTAAAATGAAACAACATTAATATATAGATATAGATAGATATTAGTGGTGTTTCATAAGTCTGGCCCAGGCACCAGCTGAAGTGTGCCTGGAGAAGGTCCAGCTGGCTGGTGTAGGGCTTCATGATCTAGGGGAAGAGCAGGTAGGCTGGGTCCCCAGTGAGAAGGGGCAGGACCACCACTGCACCCAGTTGGAAGTCTGGCACCCCAGATGCGAAGCAGCTGCTGTCTACTACAGCTAGCAGGGTGAGATTTGCAGAAGACATGGGCATTGTGGGCACTGCCGTCCACCCAATGCTCACATTGGTGAAGGTGCTGTAGTGATCAACAACAGCCTGGAACATGATGGAGTACAAGCCCCGTCTGCTGTAGTGGGGCAGGCAGGTGATGGTAATGTGAGTTCAATCCAGGGTCCCATGCACAGGGCAAAGCCCAGGGCATGGGAACTTGCCACCACTTTCAGGGGGTCTTGTTCCCAGAGCATGGTGTGCCACATGTCCCAGAGGGCACCACACAACTTAAGAGAAGCCCCCTGGTGGTCACCTTGGAATTTCACAATTCATACTATACATGTTTTATTGCATTATCTCTGTTTTATGATATGAGCATATATCAGTCAAGAATATTCTTTTGTCAACAGAATATCTCTCCTTCCCCTCACAGCTTTTGCCACACCAAGGATTTTTTTATTTTATTTTTTGTGGGTTACTTTTGGAAAGCACCATTATTTTGAAGACAAAATAATAAACTATCAAACAAATTTTATGTGCATTGATGGAACAGTGTGAAACACCATAAGTGGAATGCCATATACTAATGGTGTTTTTAAAAGATCAAACTTGTTTGAGCCTTAAAAATATATATATATATATATATTAAAAACACTGTGGTTGACTTGGAAAAAGAAACCTTATTTATGCAACTATAGACTGTGAGGAAAGCAGTAGGGCAAATAAAGAATGATTTACATTAAACCCAAATGTGCCAAATGTTATTAGAAGAGATCAAGCAAATCTAAGAAATGTTATGGAATGAAGATGGGGGACATAAATATCTTTAGCCTTTGTAAACAAAGAAATTTTACATCAAATCCCTGCTTTCATTAAAACAACAATATTCTCCTAGAAAAAGTAATTAAGTCAATGATCTTGACTTTCATGAGTGTTAGAAAGCAGATAGCTACTTCAAATGCTATAGTGAGTACAATAAAATATCAAAAAGAAATGAACAGATTATATCACAGTTTCCTCCTATAATATAGCTGAATTGTAAAAGTAAATAGCACTATCATGGTAAGCTAGCATCTTTCCAATATTGGTTATCTGACATTTTAAACAAAGCTCAGGAGTCAAATATGTCCTGATGCTTGCAAACATTGAAAGCATAAGAACTAATAATGGGAAATATCTGAGGACAGAGTTTTCAAGTCCCTTATAGATCTTGGGGCTGGACTGACCAGTCTGTAAAAGATGGTCATCTAACCTAGTTCTTTTGCACAAAACTCAAGTTCACTGAAGTCTAAATTCAACTTTCCTACTAAGATATCCTCAAATAAGGACTAAATCCTATTTAATCCTCTAAGCATCTAATATTTATTTGCTGGCAAAAATGTGATACAAATTCCTAGAATCAGGGAGGTATCCTATTTTGTCTATACAGTTGTATGTAGCTCTTCTCTCAGTGACAAAGTGTGCAACTCATGCACCTGAGAGACTAATTGCAATTTGCCCAAGAAGGACACACAGCACTTTCATTAATTTTAAAGGGTAGCATTACATCTTCCAGAAATGGATTCTTAGTTAAACTGACGTGTGTTAGAATTCAGTCAGTCCAGTGGGGAATTGTTAATAAGTGACCAGCATAATGATGCTCTTCCATATAGGTATCCTAGTGATTAGAGCACTCGCCTAAGATATGGCAGACCTGGGTCTAGCCATTCAGTTCAGGGGGTGAAAACCTATGATGCGTATATCCTAGCGAAGTGTCCTGATTTCTAGAGCAATGGGAAAGACTTCTGAGCACCTTTCAATGACCTTTTCTTGAAGCAGTTCCATTGGGTATCCAAAATGATGAGACCAGAAAGAGGCCAGAAGAGGAAACCTCACACTGTGGCCCAGGGTGGAGGGTCTAGCTCTGCCCTGGATGGGAAGGAAGTCTGGATTTCCACCCCTGCTCCTAATCTGTTATGCCAGCGTTGACCATGAAGTTTGGTAATATGTTAGACAAGGATTTTTATGGGATGGTTTGATAAGAAATGATCCTGCTTTGGGCAGTCGGTTGGACTAGATACCCTCCAGAGGTCCTTTCCAGGCCTACATTTCTATGATTCTAAGTGAAAATGGAATTTATCCTGTGGTACACAAAGTGATCTGGAAACAAGTGGAGTTCTAAGCCTGTGAAAGGAGAGAGTATGGCAAGAGGTGCAATAAAAGATTTGTGAGTTGAGAGAATAAACTGGTGTCCTACAAAGCAAGATGGTCTAGTAACAAGATATTTGAGAATTCTGAGTATTATATACTTATAAGCTTTCTTTTTTTCTCTGAAAGGAAAGTAAGAGATCTTGAGATTTTGCTAGGAACAATCCAGTAGCATTTCTTTTCCTCTCTCGAGCCACAGGCATGCACTCCTTCCTATCAGAGTTTCCAAATCATTTTGTTCAAAGAGGCTTATCCTAATGAAATAGTACTGTAATGAGGACTCTCACTAGAAAACCATTAGATAAAAGTTTCAAGATAGTGGAACACCATGTGAAGAATCCTGGTATCGCAATAACTCTGTAATAGAACAATAGGATCAGCTGTGCTCCAAGGGACATCCATTTCCCTGAGCTATAGTCAAACAAATTTTGCCCCTTCTATGTCTGTTTCCAGGATGCTTTCCTTCTTTGTTTCTTTGTGTAGATGCTGGAAGTGCTGGCTGGGGCATGAGGCTGCTTCCATGTAGGGGCAGCCTGCCAGCTAGTCCAACACTGAAGCACCCTTGTGCTCCAGCCAGCCCTTCTGCAGCACACTGAGCCAGGGAAAGCAGCCCCAGACTGGCAGGCTGACTTCCTGGCCCCTTGCCAGCTGGTGCTGCTCTGACCTAGCTCAATATGCTGCACATAAAGATATGGTACCTGGGAACAATAAACTCAGGAGCAATAAGCCCTGGTGTTAACAGGGAAATACTATCAGTTAGGTCTGATTTGTTGGCTGTTGATTAGGCTGTTCTGTGAGGTTGGAAGTCTGGGTTCAAATCCCTTTTCTTCATGTTTTTCGGGAAGTGTCTTAACCATTGCACTACAAAGCATGGTGAGCTGTTTAGAAGCTCAGTTACATATGATTAGGACGTAGTTTGAATTGTGGACCTGCTTGTGGTTTGGCAGCTCCTTTGATCTTGCAGTTCCCTGTATCCCTCTGCCAATTGATGGAGGGGCCCCATCAGCCCAACCATTCACTACTCATTCCTAAAGGACAGGAGGCAAAAACAACTACAGCTTTAAATATACCATCATTTTTGCCTCCCATTTGGCCAGCAGCAAACAGCTGGAGGAAAAAACCACAACATATTTAAAACTCCAGTTTTTGCCTCCTGAGAATCAGGAGCAAGTGACGAGCAGCAGGCCTACTGGGGCCCCTCTGCCAATCAGTGGTAGGGGGAGTGCAGAGAAAACCCCAAAATTAAAAGGGCCACTGCACCATGAGCTGGGCCCATGATTGCCTAATGTTTCAGGTTTTTCTAGATAGCATTTGAATTGCAATGGAATATAGGTGGATTCCTTCCTTACACCCCAATATTAAATCACTTTTGAGTATGCAAAGGAAGGAAAATGTATTCACATAGGTAAAAAAAAAAGTGTAAACATGTAAGAAATGTAGAGATTTACAACAATGCACTTCATCAGATGGGATAAAATAGAGCTATGTTTTATGAGTTGTATGCCTAAGGCTAAATCCTATTTCACTTTACAGGTCTAAGTGAATATATATATATATATATAATATGAGAGAGAGAGATATTTAGGCTAGATGTCAGGAAAAACTTCTTCATGGTAAGGGTCACCAAAATTTGGAATGGGCTTCCAAGGGAGGTAGTGCTCTTCCCTACCTTGGGGGTCTTTGAAAGAAGGTTGGATAGGCATCTGGGTGGGGTCATCTGCCCCCAGCACTCTTTCCTGGCCAGTCAGGGGGTCAGACTCAATGATCTGTTGAGGTCCCTTCTGATCCTAAAATCTACGAATCTATATATTGAAAGAGAAAGAGAGAGAGAGCTCTCTCAATATATAGATACAGATATCTAGATAGATTTATATCTATCTTACTCTTTTCTGATACTCTTACTCTTTTCAAATCATTTCATATCTGTATATATATCTTACTCTTTTCTGATCACTGGCCTGATACTCAATAATTCCCGGAGTATGTTTCTTTGGGCCCTGCAAGCTGCCAGAACCCCTTCCTTGGGCAGCTGCAAAGAATGGGCAGTTTTGTGTTGCCTGTGTTCTTCCACCAGAAACAAATAGATGTTGGCCACAAATAAAGTGGCCCGATTTTATTGCTGCCTTCTGTCACAGCCACAAATATAGATCTCTTTTCTTTCATTTTGTGCTGTCAAAATTTTTTTAAGGTGTCTGTTTCCACCCTTTGTATCCTGGGGAAAGAAAGATAGAGAAGATAATGAAATTGTTGTAAACTCCAAGAAGAGTCAAATGAGTCTATCTGGGAAGGATGACAAAGAAAGTGTTCTTCCAAACCAGTCTTTGATGTGGGTGAAATCTATGGTAACAGCTTTTAAGCAGCACAGATTCAATTTGAAATTAGATTTTGTCCCAACTGATCAGAGTCAACTGTATTACAATTGATAAGGCTATGTTAAGAGAAATTGTAACCCTAGTTTTACAAGAGATGGCCTAGTTTCAGTAATAGCTTTTGTCTTATCAAGTTTCTTAATTGAGTTTCAAACCTTAATAACAGAGAGGCAATTGTAAGGTGTAGAGACACCTACAGATATATTTTTGAGTCATTTACATGCATATGACCTAGGAGACCAAGTGCTAATATCTATAACAGAGCAGAAGAGAAGTCATCACAAGCGTGGCCCCTGGAATTCTAAAACAACTAGGACTTGATTGGAAATAAAAGGAATAAAAATAAATGATCTGTGCATTATGAAAAAAAAAGATTTCATTATATCTCTACTATCTTTCCAAAAGGTTTTGCAACTGAATTGAATAAGACCTTTTTAACTTAAAAATAAAATTAATATTATCTATGAAAAAAAGATGAAGCATGTTGAGTAATTCACCTGAAATACAGGTCCTTTACAGTACTGAAGCATGCATGAACCTATAAGGAGACTGTTGTTTAAAAGATCTCATCTGTTAGACAGTGTACCCTTAAAAAGGGTTTAGTTTTCTTTATGTGAACTGAGACTCTTTTTATTTGCTTTCTATTTTTGGAAAAGCATGTTTGCCACAGTCTTGGAAGATACATCTCATAGTGATGCATCACATTACATTGTTCTGTCACATCAGTTCAAACAATAGCCCATGACAGCTGCAACCTGATATGACTCATAACAAAGCAATGCCTGAAACATTTTGGGGAAAAAAAACAAAATAAAACCAAATAATCCCCTCCTCTCCCTTTTTTGCCAACAACAAATTTTGGGAAATGTTTTCACATTCTTTAATGTGATAGGAGTATTATGAGTGCACCAGGCCACATTTCAAATTCTATTTTCATTTATACTCTCCCGATACTTAATTTGGCAGACTTATGGGGCAAAATCCTACCTCTGCTGACAACAGGAGTTTTGTCCTTAGAGTTTAATGAGGCCAAGATTTCACACACAATGTATAAGAAGCCCAGAGATGAATGCTCTTGGAAGCTATAAGAAGGGTTATCATAGAACTCCCAAATAGTTGCTCAGGGAAATATCAGGAAGGGCACCTAGTGGGCGTACACAGATGCTACAGAAAATTTGAGGAAATGATGTCCTTACTTAGAACATCCAGCTTTTGAATTATTATAGATTAGCATATATTTCTCTTTAATTAATCATTGTCTTGATTAACTTAATTAGCTTGATTAATTCACTCAGAGATTAATATTGGATACATCACAGACATAGGACATTTCTATTTTATCTGAATTCAGACTGAATAAAGTTACAGTATGTAACCTGGATAATATAGTTTAGGATGTCACAGACATAAGTAAAAATCAGGTAACATACTAGACACAGTCAGAGCCACATTGCTTTAAAAATGAATAAATAATAGAGAATATAGCATACACTTTTGCTTTTGGCTAGATCTACACATGATTTATACCATTTAATATTTAATATGTTGAAAAAATAAAAATAAACTGCCTTTTAAAACAGTACTTTAAAAAAGACCTCGTTTATATGAAATAAGCTGAGGTTTTGGTGTAGTGTCCAAATAAAATACACTATTTTATTTCTTGGACTATATGAATACCCTTAAAATCTGTCACACTTGTTACTTGCTAAGTGTAATAATCTTGAGAATAATGGAATATGACAATATTTTGGGTTGGGGTGGGATGCGGGGAGGAGAAGATGCACTAAGTCCATCTTGCTCATGTCTATACTTAGGAAATGCTGTGAGAAATTCCATTACTATCACCAGCATAAATCCTATTTTGAAAGTCCATGTGCATGTGCAGCAAGGTTACCAACATACCAGTTACACTAGCATAGAATTTGCATGCAGAAGCATAAATGTTTACAAAAAGTATAAGGCAATAAAAATCAAATCTCTGGTTTCATTAAATAGGTGATGTCCTCTCAGAGTAGTAATGGTGTTAATGATCCTGACTCCTGTATTAGAAAATCAGTTTCTTAAAAAAAAAATACTCTGCACAGAGTAAAAAAAATAGAACTGGAAGGAATACATTACAGTTTCCCACTATAATGTGGCACTGTTGTAAAAGTCAATACAGGCAGTCCTTGATTTACAACGTTTCACACTTAAAACATCTATAAATTGACACCCAGTTCCAACTTTAGGACATCCGTTTCGACTTTACAATGCTTGATCTGATTTGATGCCACAACAGCGAACAAGTTCACTGTATCACTCATCTCCCTGGCGAACATCTGCCCAAACTATTTTGGACACTTTCTTTAAGAAAGCAGACAAGAGTCCAGGAAAACCTGCAGCCAAGACTCCTGAGAAGACTCCAGCCAAGAACTCTTCAAAAAGTCCAGCAAAGTCACCTCGAAGAAGTCTTTCCAAATCAATATGATTGCTATTTACAGTATAAATACATTAATGTAGCTATATTACTCATCTATAATTGGTTGAGTACAAAATTCTGGGGTATTTTTGGTGAAAATAGGATATCAGGCCTTGGTTCAGGAACCAATCGCTCATATATAACATTGTTTCTTTGGGAAATTGTTTCTGAGTTACAAGGTTGCTACCTGAGATGTGGTTTTCAGGAACCAATTATGTCATAAGTGAGGACTGCCTGTATTACTATCATGGTAAGCTAATGTCTTCCCACTATCATTTATATAATTTTAAACAAAGTTCAGGGATCAAATATAGCTTCATGTTTGCAATCCTTGAATGCATAAATATTAACAGGGGAAATAGCTGAGGACAAAGATTTTCAGACAGTTATGGGTCTTAGGAATTGAAAGCAGCTTCCTTTAAGCTTGGTCTCCTAGCCAGGCCTCTTGAACAGCTTCATATGCTCATTAAGCACTCTCTCTAAGTAAGTACTGAAAGTGTTTTGCTATTTGAGGAAGGTTTTTTCTACTTCAGATTACTTTTATTACCTGGCTTTTGGGGAAGCAGGATTGCCAAACCAAGAAAAAAGATTTTTTAACTGACAGTCTGCAAACTTTTTGCTGAAAAACCTTTTTTTTAACTGACATGTATTTTATTAACATGTGTTTTATGTAATATAAATGTAAATCTTCTGTCAGGCTCTGGAAAATAGTAACAAGGGTCAGGTTAAAATTTAGGAATGTAAAACCAATTTCCTAAATCTGGCTCATGCCCTGTAGCAGTGGCCCCTAAACTCCCCTACTTAGAAAGACATAGGGCAGCTAGTAGGGCTGTAATAAGAGGACAGCTGGAGCAAAGATAGCTGATAGAAAGCAATCAGCCAGGATGGGGTGATTGGTGCTGCCTGATTCTGTGGGGGGCAACAATTGTGGACTGGAAAATGCGGACCAGAAGTGGCCAGTCTGGCAAACTGCAGACCATCGGCTGGAACACAAGTAAAGCTACCTCTACTCTCCAGGCAGGGGGTGGGCCTAAACCTCAACCACAGCCACCATGGGCCATGCAGGAAGAGCCACAGCCTCTCTGCTCAGCTCTGTGGGGCCACGGTTTGCCATCCTGAGCAGTGCCAAGTCAGGGGCCAAACCCAGGGGGGGCACGTGCCCCCCTGTGTCTCCCCTACCAGTCACCTGTGAGCCAGGAGAAAGCTCAGGTATAAGGGTATAGGGCTGCCTATAACTTCTTAAGAGCTAGCTGCCTGGCAATAGCCTAGCAAAGCAGAGCTCCAGGTATGTAGGAGGTTCTGCAATTCAGTGGAGCAAAATGCAACTGAAGAGAGTAGGCTGCTTATTGAGTGGACATGCCACACCTAAGGCAGTTCAGGAGCACTTCACAAGGTTCAGGAGCACTTCACAAGGCACAGAGCCACAGAACCAAAGCTGGCAGTCTGCCCCTGGCTGCTGCAAAGAAAGGATCTCCAGAAAACATATGCCCAAATGAAGGGCTGAGACCAACACAGTCAACTCCCAATTGGAGGAAAAATATTAGAGTAAGAGCTGTGAGGCACGGGCACAGCTATGAGGGTGACTAAGAGCATTTAATAGTGGCCTCTAAGGTGACTGGAGCCTGTAAGGCCACAGATAGGGCCAATGGGGCCTGGGGATAGAGTCTGTACCCAGAAGGGACAAATCCTCTGAAATAGATAATATTCAGAGTAGTCAGAGCCCTTGAAAAAGACGGTATTCAGACAGGTTGAAAGTCAAGAGACTGCATTTGAGGGTGGTGAAGCTCCAGAAGACTAAGCTGAGAAGGAAGATACCAAAAGAAACTACACATGTCTCTATAGACAGCCTCCCCCCACTCCCCTCCACCAACCATCATATTAAAACATCAAGACATGGCAGGTAAGAGGCAGGAAGTTAGGGGTCCAGAGAGAGAGGCAGGATAAGTGGAGCTTGCACCAAGGGGTGTAACAGTCAGCCTCAAAGGTCAGGTTTTGTCACAAGCTCCCAATTGGAAACCTGGGAAAATAAATTCTGAGTGTTCTAAAGTAAGCAAGCTTCTCCTCTCATGTACCACTCATCTAAAACAGGGTTTATTACACGGTGTGAGAGTTAAGCTGTGCCCACAAAAATAAATCACAATCTCTTGTTTTAATATGAACTGGTTAATTTCCTTTATTTTTCGCCCACCACAACTTTGATGGAATAAGGTAAGGAAATAAACACAGTCCGGAGAGATGAAGAAGATATTGTGTCTTCAGTTCAGCAAAAATAACTCTTCTGCACGTTTATTACGTCTCTCTTAGATAACTAACATCTTAGATATATTTAGCTCCCTCTCTCTTTGAGAACTCTCAATTTCTTGGTTGCGTGCCCTATTCTCCTCTGCATGGGACGCAAGCAAATGATAACTCAGTGCCACCCTGTATTTTCTACTGATACAAACATCTGGGGTTTTCTTCTCTTTGTTAATGTTCATACACTCTCATGCCTTTCTCTTTTTTTTTAGTCTTTGGGATGTTACCTGATATCCTCAGGTACCAGACTCAACAACTCCGAGGTTTCCCTCATTACCTCACTCAGCTTCCCAGGTAAGTCTCTGTCCAGGATCCTTCTTCCATTCCCTTCTCTCTGTCATCTGTTATCTCTCTCTTGTAGTCTCACTCTATTTCTTCTGCATTTCTTTCTTCTCTTTTCCAGAGCTAATTATGGGTTCTATTCCTCTTTAAATCTTTCCAGCCATCTGCTGCCTCTCTCACAGCCCACTCTTTCCTCTCTCCCTCAGCACATGCTGCTCTTTGTTTATGTTTCCATCCGGTTCTCTCTCTCCTCCATCCTGGTATCCCCACCCCATTCTCTCCTCGGACTTGTTGCTAAGGTAAGTTTTCTGTTTTCCTTCACTCCCCCAGAGTTCTGTGACGGGGCAGACTGGGTGCTCCGCCACACATGGGAAAGAGAATAAACACACAAGTGTAGAGAAAACCTTAATTATTAAACATTATGCTGAATGCACACATTCTGTCTACTTTTGCTTTTCTAGCAACAGGTTCATCTGCCCTTTTAAAGTATTGACTTCTTTTCTCAGCTGCCAATTTTTTATACACAACACTGACACAAGTGGTGACAAGTTAACTAATAAAGACTTTCTTGCCTGCAGCAATGGCTTCCACAATGTTGTCATTACCTCTGTGGCCCCCTGTTCATCCTCACACCCTGATACCCCCAGCTTCACCACACTTCATGCTAGCCCAAACCCAGCTCCATGCCCCCCCACTTTATTCCCATTGGCCCCATTCCCTGCATTGCAGCACAGACCCCACCCACTGCTGCTCTCTCCTTCTGGCCCTGAAGCTTTGTTTCAACCACTTCACCTCCTTCCCTGTCCCACCCAGTGCCTCTGAATGCCAGGGTGTCATGCCAGGATGTGGCCAGCCAAGCCTGGTGCCACTTAAGGATCAAGGCACTGACTAGGGCTGGGATGGGTAAGCAGAATCCAGAGTCAAATTAGGTTAAGAAGTCAGGAAGTCAATCCAAGAGTGAAGTCCAAGGAAGAACCAAATCAAGAATCCAGGAGATGAAATAAAGAGTAAAGTCCAGTGGGCAACACAAGTCAGGAAGCTAGGAGATCAAACAAGGGGCTCAGCAAACCAACTTTGGGTCTGACACTTCCTCTTCTGGGTCAGGTTTATGTACAGGAAGGAAAATAAGCTGGCTCCAGCCAGCTACTCCAGTGACAGGGAATGGGCAGAGATCTGGGTCCTGCTGGAGATTTCAGACCAATCATGAAAAAACTTGGAAATCAGCTGCAGGCTGACATGACTGGCCGTGCTAGCCAGGCCAAGGACCCAAGCTGGAGGTTATAGCCACAGGAACAGACAGGCCCTGGCTGGCAATGCTAGTCTGCCTGCCATGTATGTGCCTCTTTTCCTCTTTACAAATGTTGCTTTAATTCTTCTTAGACCCTATGAATTGGGTATATCTATTCCATAGCTGCAGGGTAATCAGAGTCTGTGGGTAAGGTGGGATGCAACAAGGGGTGGACCCAGGGTTTTTAAAGAACAGGCTTTGCCTGTATGTGAATTCTGAATGTGCTAGAAGGAGAGAGGGGAAGTTATTTTGCTGAAAATTGAGGTAACAAGTATTGTTTATTTTTATTGTGTCTGTTGGGTAGTTTTAAGAGTACTTTTTTGTATCTAGATTTTCCTTGAGTGGGGGAACCAAAAGTAGGTTACCGTATGCGCAGAAAATAAAAATAGATATTACACTAAGTGATTGTATGATTTATCCTTTTTGTTCTTAATGATGATCTATATACCTAAAAATATATATTGTCTTTTTGATACTGTCAATTTTATTAGAATGTAATTTTTTTAAACTCTAAAGCCAAAGCAGGACAGAAAAATTATATCACTTGGTTTTTCAACATTTTTATAAACTCCACCAGCGAAATTGAGTATTTTAGAAGAATTCTGTTATACAACGAACCCTAGAAAAGTATCTTATTTCTTTCCTCCTTAGAATAAGTTTATGAGCGTACTTTGAACAGGACCAAAAGTAGCCAGTTTATTCTACCTTAGATTTAGATCAGTGATTCCCAAACTTTTCCAACTCAAGGCACCCCTCCATAACTTTTGTGAACTGAGCACCACCCTATTTCAAAAACTACTTAATACAGGACTTATCTCCTTGCAGAATAGCCACAGAGTGGGGACACAGTAGCAGCAAGGCAATTTAGATTCTTGCTACCTCCTGCATGAAAGACAAGATGGAAAAAAGGGGTTCAGAAACTTACTGGGAATTGATGTTTTCTGCTCCCGATTAGCACCTCCAGCAGTTGATACCTGCCTCATAGGAGTATTACTTAGACAGGTGAAAATGTATTTAGAGATGAATTAATTAAGAAATTTAGCCATTCCCAAACTCTCCCCTACACCCTACCAAACAAACAGCAGGTTTAGAGATTTTATGACTTCTTAACTACAGCACTGCATTAGAAGCTCACACTAAATTTCTTATTTTCAATGACTCCTAAGTGCTTTGCAGACTAACTGCTTTTCAGGTTATAATGTGATGTATAATCTTTGTTCTTATGCGAGTAAGTATTCAATAAGCTACTAAAGGCATTCCATTTAATGAAACTGCTTCATTAAGTAGTCTATGGTTGATTGGGTGAGGGAGGAGTTGATCCTTCTTTATGTTTATTTTGCTCTTTCCTGTCAAAGGATGAGAAGAAGAATGGTTGGCTCTGAAGGTGGCTGGACCATTCCTTGCAAGGGGAGACTTTTTACTTCCCGTCACCTAGCTGAGGGATGTTGGGGGACCTGATTGTATCATTTGCTTCTCTCTAAATTTAAAACCATCCTGGGTTTTCAGCAGCCATGTTGCCACAGCTGTAGTCCTACCCTACCTCCTTCGAGCTGAGTTACACTGTTTTCAAATTGCTGCCAGTCTGAATGACTGCTTTTGCTTTGGAAGATTCGGACGGGATCCTCTCCCATTTCTGACAAATTGGCCAAATTCTCTAGGTTTCCTTATGCCTTCCTAGTTTTATGGAGCAACAGCTCAGGTAAAAATAGTAAGAAGATGGATTTCAGCAATAGGAAGTAAAGTATGGTTTGTTCATTACAACTTATGCCTGGTGTCCAGTGAGTCTAAAGGCTTATAAAGCCAACTTCCAAAGTGAGACCTGGACTACATCTAATAGACCCTTTTCCATAAAGGTTTTGCAGATGGTGTTCCTCCCCATGCCCCTACTTGTTACTCTTTGCTCCCTTTACGAGAGAAGGTGAGAGGATTCAAAAGTGCTAAGATTTAGGCTCAAGATACTCTGAACTACAGTTTAGATTGTGGCATGTCTGTAACTCTACACTGAACCCAGATAAATGCCTAGTATGCGAGGGAATAAGTGGAGAGAATTCTTCCCCATTACCAAAATAATAAAATTTAAGCCTGCCCCTTAAGTCTTTCCCTGACCAGTGAATCCTGATTAACCAGGAATAAGGGATAGTGGACTTCAAAGAACATCCTGAGTCACAGAGTTCAATCCCCTGCTACTCCAGGCAACCACCTTATCTGATCCTTTTCATAAATTGATCAAGTTCTTAAAAATAATTAGGCTGCCTGCCACTGCTACTCTTATTAGAAGGCTGTTCCAGAACTTAACTGCTGTGATGGTTAGAAACATTCTCCTAATTTCTAGTCTAAATTTATTCATGGCCAATTTACACCTATTTTCTTCTTGTGCAGATGTCTTTTAGCTTTAATAGCTTTTCTCCTACCTTAATGTTTACATCCTTGATGTATTTAAAGAGAGCAATCTTTTCCCCAGTCAGCGTTCATTAAAAAGTCAAGTTCTTTTTTACAGTATGTCGGCACTAATAGTTAGGGTTTATCTTAAGGTTACCAAACGCAAACTACTGTTCATTTATGTTGTATACCCCTAAGCTCAATGCCCATTAGCAGTCTAGCTTTGTTCTGGAGGCATGGGCAGATCCAGAAGGAGCAACTGAAGGAGTGTGCCCAACCCTGTCTTCAGTTATGTAGCATATACACAGTGTGTTCCCCAAGTTCACTGCCATATCAGTGAGGTTCTGGAATCCAGGGAGTGAAAGTTACTATTGCTTCTCCATCCCCAACCCTCCCTTATCCCCTACCACTGAATTTGGTGCAACTGCATCCCCACTCAGACCTCTTGCATCTACACTTGTCTGCAGGCACTGCTAAATTCCTAGCTATGAGACTAAGCCTGCCACCACCTGTTTTCTAGCCTTCCTCTTTCTGAAATGTGTTTGAAACTTCCTGGTGCAGAGATGTCCAACATTCTAGTCCTGACTTCCGGCACTTCCTCATAAATAGAAACAGTCATGGAAGGAGTCTGCAGTTTGCATATTGATTCCTAGAAGGAATTACAAATAAACAGCCTGAAATGCTATGATCTGAGACACAGATATTATATAGATAGGGAAAGAGAGTTCATAGTTTTATTCAGAATGACCATTCAGGTCCACACTAAATAACAGTATAAGCATATTGTCCTCACATAAGGAAAGCTTAGCATTGTTCCAAGTAGCTTTTCTCTTCATCTGCTCTGATTTAAGTGAATCTTTTTTTTTTTTTTTTTTTTTTTTTTTTTTTTTTTTTTTTTTTTTTTTTTTTTTTTTTAATATGGTTGACCAGAATTGTATATAGTGTTCCAGCTGCATACAACCATTTCTTTCGACAGTGATACTAATAAACCCCTGGCTCTACTGCAGCTACCTATGCTGATAGTTACCAAGATCACGTACACTTTTTTCAAATCCAGATCATATGGATGATGCATATTAATCTTCTTATTGTCTAACACATGCAAGACCTCTCAGCATAAAAATCGGTCTCATCATAACATATGTATATATCTAGATAATTTTCTGGTTTTGTGATACTGTTTCCTTTGCTCATAGAATGAAAGTTCCAAATTGTGTATGTTAGACTTTAAAATTACTCAAAAGGTCCATAGCATAGTTCTGAGATGACAACACTAATGCCTTGAGACATGGCTTACGATCAGGGATCCTGGTTCTCTGATTAAAAAAGAATCCCCAATTTTTTAAATTAAAAAAGTAACCCCAAATCCACATTTTTCCATGATTGCCACTAATATATAGACTGAGCTTTTGGTTATAAATGTCTTGGTCTAGAGACATAGACAGGCAAGGTTCTTTGGGTGATGTGATATCTTTTATTAGACCAACTGAGTAGTTGAAATAAAAGTTTTTTGCAAGCTTTCAGGTTCAGTCACCCTTCTTCAGGCATATGAAGTTTCTGTTGTTCTGAGACTCCAAAGATTGAAAGAAGCTAGAAGCGTGACAGGATGTCAGTGAGAATATAATTAAGTAGAAATTAGGAAAAAAAAAGGAAAAGCAAGGAAGAGGGGGAGGGGGGAAGCCAAAGGTAAATAAAGGAGACTCTACAGTAGTAGATTAAGGTAGAAAAGAGGTTCTCTGTGAAACAATAAATAGCTGGAAGTTAGGAAGATAAAGGGCAGAAGAGGAGGGGAGGGGAGATAGTGGGGAAAAGAAAAGTGTAAGAGGTCAGGTCTGGCAGGTACCTCATGAATCAGTTGTCAGGCAGGTTATAATGTGCCATAAATCCAATGTCTATATTGAGTCCATAATTTTTTTATACCCAGTAGATTTGTGTGTAAAGTTTGTAGACTCGTCTAAGAAGATGGGTGATTGCGCCTGAAAGCTTGCAAAAAAACTTTGTTCCAACTACTCAGTTGGTCTAATAGAAGATATCACATCTACCCAAAGAACCTTGCCTACTAATATATCTATATCAATTAAATCTCTTATTCTGGAGGCCAGATCTGTCAGCCTACACCAGGGTGGGCAATTATTTTAGGTGGAGGACTGCTTAACAAGTTTTGGTGATCTGTTGAGGGCAGCATGGGTAGTCCCACCCCTTGACAATTGCCCTGCCCCCTTGTTGCCATCTTGGGACTGGAAGTCTCACCCCATAACCTCTCACCTTTGCCACTGGAAATTCTTCCCTTACCCCCCACAGAAATACTCCTTTGGGGGGGGGGGTTGCCATCTTGGAACTAGAGAAAAAACTAAATCATACAGTCAAACACCTACTATAACATATTTAAATTTTGTTACAAAAATATTTTTGTCATTATTTGTGTTTGTGTAGTGTATATTGTGGTGATTGCATAATAACGCAAAAATAAGTTCTTAGTTTTGTATACTGTAGTGGGGAGAGTGTATGCATGTGGTGTGTGCAGGGGGTGCATGGTGTGTGCGTGGTGCGTGTGCATGGTATGGGTGTGTGGGTGTGGTGGGAATGTGTGTGGATGTGGAGTATGTCTATGGTGGATGAGTATGGTGGGGTGTGCGGTAGGATGTGCATGTGTGGGGGGTTGTTAGGGGATGTGGCTATGTGTCTGGGGGCATAGAGTATATTGGAAGGTTGTGCATATGTGGAGGGTTGTGGGGGCAGGGTGTGGGTGTGAAGGTTGGGGAGGTGTGGGGACCGCCTCCCCCATACTCCCCCCATGCCACTCACAGCACAGGTGCCTGGTGGGGTGTGGCTCCAGCCAGTGCTGCAAATCACAGCAAGGGGTGCAGCTTCCTCATGGCTGCGTGTATCACTGGTGCTCCCTGCCACTCATGCGCAGCCCCTGCAGTAGCACAGCAGGGAGGGAAGCCCTACATGCTGGAGCCAGGTGCCTTCCCTGCCAGGGTTGTGCAGCACCAGAGAGAAGCCCCAGGTACTGGAGTTGGCTGCCTCCCTACAGGAACTGCACTGCAGGCTGGGAAGGCAGCGAGCTCTGGAGCCTGAAGCTCAAGATTCAATGTTGCCTGGATACCAGTTCTAATAATTTTTGCTACATTGTTGAAGTGCCATGAAGGTCTCCAGAAAACTGTGAAAACATTGGCTAAAGAGGCTCTGGTCTGGTCCTTCAGGTTGGGGGTAGTAGCTTACCCATATCAAAAATTTCAATTACAGTCTAATTGGCAGATAGCAATGATAGTCTGAAATCTTCTGAAGTTGGAACAGGCAATGATGCATACAACATAAATGTGAATATATGATGATAATGATTATGGTGAAAGGTTATACAAAATAAAAAAAATTAATCTTCTGCAGTTAAACTTGGGTTCAACTAGTAGATGTTATATAGTAGTGTTTCACTTTAAAAAAAAAAAATCACAGAAAATGTGGTTTTGGGCTTCCGTTTTTAATTCAAAAAATGTGTGTGGGAGGAGATTATCAGAGAAAACCAGGATCCCTGGTAATGACTGCATCAGGGAATACAAAATATTGGTATTTCCTCCAACTCCTAATGGCTTCCATGTCAAAGCATCAACCATTTTAAAGCACCAAATGCATCTGTATTCTAAGGAAGCTTGCATTCTGTTTGCACATACCAAAGGAAATTTTGTTTCTAATTTAGTTTAATAAGTGGCCAGCACAGACTCCTCAGCGTTGCCCCATGAAGCCCATTCTGGTTTAATAACTCAACTCTACCCTCAGACACAGTGGGTGCATCTACACAAGCAATTAATGGAATGAAATAAACCCCAGCATGGTTCACACTGGAGTCCACTCTCAGTCAGACTGTTTTATAGCTTATTATCTCAGCCAACTCCTGGGAGGTATGATATGTTGCTTTGAAAACCCTCTGGCTGAAGAGGATCTAGAAAAAGTACTCACAATTCCTTGTCAAGTGCTCTGACCACTAGACAACTGCACACAAAGAGGGTGGGAGTGACTCTCTCAATCAGGTGTGCTTTTTTTTAGTGAATAGAATTCTAGGGCAAACTCCTATATCACTTTATATGTGAAAGTGGTACTTAGCCAGCCACATACCTGCTGTTTGGGGCACTTATGCAGTTGGCAGTCTTAATATACAGCTACTGACTATGCGCAGTAGGCTATGCTCTGGCCAGGTATGCTGTTCTGCATGTATACACCTGCATGAGCACAAGGCCCCAAATTGATAGTACCCAGTCCCATCTCCAGCAGCTTACATTTAACTATTAATTAGCTAAAAAATATTGGGGAAGTTTGTGTCCTATTAGGAGCAAAGAGAGGTTAAAGCCCATAGTCCCCCCTTTCATTCAGGGAAGTATCTATCTCACTAAATCACATACTCTCTGGCTGCTTCTTTTGCTCATGGTCCCACATATCTCCTTCTCTTGGCTGCCTAGGTATTAGCATTGGAATCTGGCTGTGTAATCTAGAACTCTATAATGCAAGTTAAAAACTTTAGTAAGTGCCTGTCATTATGATCATAGGATACTTAAACTATAGTCTTCCAGATACTTAAGGTGCATTCTTCATAGTTTCTAGGGTCGGAAGGGACCTGAGCAGATCATCTAGTCCAACCCCGTGCCATGGCAGGAAAGAGTACTGGGGTCAAATGACCCCAGCAAGGTGGTCATCTAACCTGCTGTTAAAAACCCCCAGGGTAGGAGCCTGCACCACTTCTCTTGGAAGTTGGTTCCAGACCCTAGCTGCCCTGACCGTGAAGTAGTGCCTCCTGATATCTAACCTAAACCTACCCTCTGCCAGCTTGTGACCGTTATTCCTGGTCACTCCTGGCAGTGCTCGGGGGAACAGTGACTCCCCCAATGCCTGCTGATCCCCCCTGACTAGTTTGTAACAGGCCACAAGATTCCTCCTCAGCCTTCTCTTTTGGAGGCTGAACAGGTTCAGGTCCCGTAGCCTCTCCTCATAGGGCCTGCCCTGCTGTCCCCTGATCATGCAAGTGGCCCTCCTCTGGACCCTCCTCTACTTGTAAAGGGTGGATAGGAATGATATATTGGATAGGAATAATCATACCTTAAGCAGGGAGTTTATTAGCTGGCCTCCTGAAGTTCCTTCCAGCCCTGCTTGTCTGTGATGATATAATCTAATTGTGTGGAATAACCAATTGCTTGTCATCATAATCATAGTTGTTGTTGTCGTCATCATCTATGTGTTTACCTATTAGATTTATATCCTGCCATATCCAAAAGACTTAGGAGATGCCCAAAGTAAATAAATAGCCAACAGGCAAGATTCCATAAACAACACCCCGCCATGAGAACTACTCTTTGTGCCCTCAACCACAATCTCCTGGCCCAAAACCATGCACAAAGAAACTCTCCTGCTAATCCATGGCTCCCAACCACCATTCACAACCAGAAATAAGGAGTCTCTTCCTACTGCTGTCTCCCTGCCCAACCATCCCCATTATCTGTGTCACCCATAGGGGAGAGACTGCTCCCCCCACCCCCACTTTCCATCAATATCCCCTGCAAGCCCAGACCTCTCTCCTACAGAAGGGCCGTGGTTATCACCCCTCAAAACACACACACATATCACTTCTTCCCCCTCCACCCAACACAACACAAAATTCAAAAGAACCCTAACCAAAGAAATATCCACCATCCCTGCTTGGACACTGCCAAAGAGCAAGGCCAAAAGGGAACTCTTAAGTTTTGTCCTTTGATGGTGCATACTCATGGAGGACTGCTGGCTGTGGACAGCCTGCAGGCTGGTGAGGTCCATCTCCCTCCTTTCAGCTGCCTAAGATGATTTCTGAGCCAAGCCATCTGCAACAAGAAACCCAAGTACAGCTTCTTTTGAAATTCTATTATACTTTTGTTCAGCTATGAAAGAGTGTATTTAATAAAGTACTATTTTAATAGTCCTTGCACAGGCACTTGAAACAGGCATGACTGTTTAATCACACTTTCTAATTTTTTTTAAGAATATAATTTTTACTGTGAAAAAATCCTCACTATCCATATCTTATGGACAAGGAAATCACAAAGCAGTTCTTATTGTCCTAGCCTCCTTAAGCAATGTCAGCCTTAATGTAAGATGTAGAATAAAGGGTGGAAAAGTTACAGCATCTTCAGGATGATATAGTGGAAAATAATTTATTGGAAAAGAACTTGGAAGCAATATCACTACTAATATAATAAATTATGATCCAATTGATGCAAATTCATATTCTCTATACTTTGTTGCTTACAAAAGAGAAGTCCTTGAGCTAAAATAGACTGATCTATTGATACACATATGTATTTTATCATACAAAGCAGGAACTAACTGTCTCTTATATCTAACAATTAGTTGTTTCTAATTGAAAAATTATGACAACACTTATATTGGCAAAAAAATCATTTATAGCTCTTGAAAATTTTATTAAGTAGAGTAAATGGAGAACAGGAGATAATGTCCATCTGCAATGCTAAGAAAGCTACATGTAAGATTTTAGCTATGTAAAATTTAATGAACTGTGCAGGCAGTCTGATTTTTACAAGATAGTTTGTAATTTAAACACTTTTCTTTCATATTTAGTAAGCCTAAACATAATTTGAGCCTTCTTACCAATTTGGTTTATATATGATTATACAAAATTACTGCAGTTACTGTGTTGTCATCAGACTACAATTGCCCACTGCTCTTCAACCCTCCAAACATTCATCAATAAGGGGCTATAACACAAAAGTACGAGTTCATGCATCATAGTAGGAATAATTAAAAGAAAGCACCAACTTAAGTGAAAGCTTCTTTTTCTTTCCTTGATTTGTACTGAACATTGTATATATTATTATTTGTGCTATGCAGTGACTCAAGCTTTGTTCTCGTCTCCTTTCTTTTCCCCCATCTAGCTTTTCTGAAGATATTCTGTGAAAGTCTCAGCCTTGGCCATCACTTAAAAGGTAGATGACACCTAACTCAGCATCCTTTTTTATTCATTCTATAGTCTCTCTGCTTGACTTCACTTTGTCAGCCTCTAGAGTACTAAGGAAAAAAAAAAAAAAAAAAAGAAAGATATTGTGTAGCCAGAGGCAGAAGCCCTCCCCTGGACTTTGGAAGAGTAACTCCTCACATTTATTAGGAAACTAAGTCTGCAGATCAGAGCTTTTACTTGGTCTAACATATGAATCATCATCAGGGATCGTGGTTTTCTCCAATTAAAAAAAAACAAAAAAAACAAAACCCCCCCCCCCAAAAAACCACACCCAAAACCCAATTTTCAGATATAAAAAAAGTAACCTAAGATCCACATTTTTCCATGATGTACACACACACACACAAACACACACACAGTTTACAAGAGGGAACATGATGGAGGTATAGAAAGAAAAGGCAAGATTAATAATGATTAGCAGGGATCCTGGTTCTCTGATTTTAAAAAAAAAGTCCCCAATTTTAAGTTTAAAAAAGTAACCCCACATCCACATCTTTCCATGATTAAAATGAAACACCATCATATATTGCACAGACTTGGTCATAACCAGGTATCCTGGGTTTTTTGTTTGTTTTTCTTCTTATCATGAAAAAAACCAAAACAAACAAAGAAAACAAAAAACCACACAACACCCACTGCCTCTGAAGAAACCTTAAAAATACCCTGACACATGTAGCACAAAGGGGAGGGTGCAAAAAAAGGGCAAATCAGGAAAGCCCAAACGCATGGGAAATACCCACAAAAGAACATAGGCTTTCCATCCTCTTCTTGAACACCTTCAGCGATGGATATTCTTTTCCATTGCCTCACTATCTTAACTGTCAAATAATTTTTTTCCAGATATCCAATCTAAACTTACTTTGATGCAACTTCAAGCCCTTGGTTCACGTCCTCTTCCTTGCAGCAAGAGAAACATGGCACTTTTCTTTTTTATGGAAGTCCTTGAAGTATTTGAAGACTGCTATCATGTCCCCCCTTAAGCATCTTTTCCAGAAGTTGAACATACCTTCATAATTTTCTCCATGCCCCTAATCATCTTGGTTGCCTGTCTCTAAATCCTTTAACTTCTCCATATCCTTTTTAAAATGTGGAGCCCAAAACTGCACACACTACTCAAGATGAGGCTTAACTAGTGCTGAGTACACAGGCACCATCACCTCCTAGGTCTTGCACCTAATGCATCCCAAAAATCGGATTCACCTTTTGTGCAGCTGCATCAGACTGCAGACTCATATCGAGTCTGCATGAAATTTCATCCAGTTAGCTGTAGACCGACTTGGCAATATGTTGAGATCCTTCTAAATTGTGCTCACATCCCCTAACATATTTGCACTCCTTCCCAGCTTTGTGTCATCTGAAAACTTGCTAAAGAAGCTTTCTATGCAGGCATACATACTGTTAATAACCATGTTGAACAGAATAAATCCCAGGACAGACCTCTGTGGGACTCCAGTCAAAACCCCCTGCTATTATGACATGGACCCTTTGATTGCAGCTTTTGAGCTACTTATCTATTCACCTTATAGCAGTTTTATCTAACCCACATTTCTCCAATTTGTTTATGAAAAGGTCATGCAAAATCTTGTCAAAGCCTTTCTGAAGTCCAGACATACTGTGTCCACAGAATTCCCTTCATCCATCCAAGCAGTTACTTTGTCAAAGAAGATCAAGTTTGGTTGACAACATTTGTTTTCATAAATCTATGCTGGCTGCTTGTTATCAGCAGGGATCCTGGTTTTTTCTGATAAAAAAATCCCCAATTTATGGATTAAAAAAAGTAATCCAAAACCCACATTTTCCTGCGATTAAAATGAAACAACACTATATGTTATATCTATCTATATATTAGTGGTGTTTCATTTTAATAATGGAAAAATGGGAAAATGTGGAATTTGGGTTACTTTTTTAAATCTGAATTTTTTTTTTTTTTTTTTTAAACAAAAAAAATCCCCAAAGAGAAAGCCAGGATGCTTGGTTATCAGCCCTTCCTCTTCCAGATCCTTGCAAATGGCCTTCCTTAGGATATGGTCCAGTAACTTCCCAGATACTAAAATGAAGCTAACTGGTCTCTAGTTCCCCAGGTCCTCCACTTGGTTTCTTTAAAAAAAAAAAAAAAACAAAAAAAAAAAA
>NW_017729032.1:114149117-114150877 GCF_001723915.1 Gavialis gangeticus
CCTTTTTCAGCCCTCTGCTACCTGGCTGGTCTCCCATGACTTCCCACAATCATTACTAGGGGCTTCAAAATTTCTTCTCTCAGTTCCTTCAAGACCCTAAGATGAAGTTCATTCAGCCCTGCAGACTTGAATTTGTTCAGACCAAACAAAAACTCTGACCATCTCTTTTGTTGTCATCTCCTCCTTCAGCTCGTCCCTTTTCTAATCCAGAAAAGCTTTTGTAGGTGTCTGGCTACAGATTAAGTCTTTTATGAACACTGAGGCAAACAAGCTGTTATGTAGCTCTGCCTTCTTTACAACTTTGTTAAGGAACCCCCCCCCCTCCCCCCCCCGGCTTGTTAGTTGAGGACCTACAGCTTCCTTGGTCCTTCTTCTCTGGCCAATATACTTATACAACCAATTATGGTCGTCCTTTACCTCGTTTGCCAGATAAAGTTTGTTCTTTATTTGCCTTCCTGATTTTATCCCTGCACATTCTTGCTATTTCCTGGTACACTTCCTTGGTGACCTGCTATTCCTCCATTGCTGTATGATTTCCTTTTCCATTTGAGGCATTTTAGAAGGCAATGTAGCCACATTGATCTCTAGTCATTCTTTTTGCGTTTCTGTTGTGTTGGGAGAGTTTCTTGTTGGGCTTCCAATACAATGCCACTTAAACTCCCAGCCCTGTTGGGTGTCTTTATCTTTAAATCTATACTCCCATGCCACTGTGCTTATTAGGTCCTTGAGTTGGATAAAATCTGCTTTTTTGAAATCTAGCATCCTAGCTTTGCTGACCTTTTGCTTTCCCTCTTGCAGGATCTGGAATTCTAGAGTATTGCGATTACTTCCTCCCAAGTTACCCATACCTTCACATCTTCCACCAGTCCCTCCCTGTTGTTCAGGACAAGATCAAGACAGATGATCCTCTAGCTGTATCCTCTATTTTCTGGAAGAGAAAGCTGTCCTCCACACAAGTTACTAACTGGCTTGACATTTTATGTTTGGCTGCATTGTTCTTCTTGCAGATGTCCAAAAAAATTAAAGTCTCCCCCATAGCTTTTGGGTAGATTTGTCACCACTTTGAAGAGTGACTTATCCACCTCCTCTTCCTGATTAGGTGGCCTTTAACAAATACTTACCATTATATGGATGCTGCGTATTTCATCTTTCAATCTCAAATGAATGCATTCTTTGCCATCTTCCTCCTGCTAAACCAAGGATCAAGTATATGTGTTTTGACATTCGAGGCAACACCATCACCTTTTCTCCCAAGCCTGTCCTTCTAAAATTAAATTGTAACCCTCCATTTTATCATTCCAGTTATAAGAGCTGTTCCAACATGTTTTAGTGATGCCAATCAGATCATAATTATTTTCAGGCAGCAGATTCCAGCTCATCTTGTTTATCCCCCATATTTCTTGCATTTTCATATGTGAATTTAATGTATTTTGCATTTTGACCGCCTCACTTCCCTTTTGCACCACTTGAAGTTCTGTAGCTTGCTGACCCTTTCCCAGAGTTAAGTTGCTTCTTTGAGTCCTTTCCCCTCTGCACTGTGTACTCTGTTGCTGGAATGTCTTGATCACCAACCCCCCATGGAACCCAACTTGAAATCCTCCTTAGTAGGTTGGCCAGATAACACCCAAAGATGCTCTTTCCTGCTCTCATCAGATGGATCCCATGTATTGATAGCCGTCTTCCTACCAAGAACATCTGTCAAATGACATCTGTCCATCGCTTAAAAAAAAAAAAAAAAAAAAAAAAAAAAAAAAAAACTC
>NW_017729032.1:114150983-114151855 GCF_001723915.1 Gavialis gangeticus
AAAAAAAAAAAAAAAAAAAAATGAAGCCTTCACATCAATACCACCCCTTGCCTTCCATTTGAAGAACTGATAAGAGCTAACACCACTTGTGCACCAAGCTCCTTAATCCTCCTGTCAAAAGCCTCATAGTCACCTCTGATCTAGTCGGTATTATTCTTGGCAGTATTGTTGGAGCCTACATGGAGAAGCACAAAGAGGAAGTAGTTTGAAGGATGGATGAGTATTGGCAGTTTCTCTGTGGCATCCTAATTTTGAGCTCCAGATAGTTAGCACATCTCCCAGGGCCCCAAATCTTGATGACAAATGGGTGCCTCTTTCCCCTGCAGAAGGGAGTTACCAATAACCACAGTTCTTCTTTTCCTTCTTGATGCAGTGGTCCTGGAGCCCCTATCTTTGGGCCTTGCATCTCTTGCTCTCTAGATTACTGCTGCCTGTCTTATGTCTGAATATGTCCTCTCCTCTGATTTTTCCTCAACAGTTTCACTGCAGAGTGTTTAAAAGTGGTTACTGACTTCAATTTGTTGCTCTTCAATTCTGGGGGGGGTCCTCTTTTTTCAAGGAGTCACATGCTGCCACTTCTCATCATTGCCCTTTGACTTCTCCAGTACCAGCCTCTCATAATTCTCACCTCAGTGATCTTCCTAATCCCAGATGTAATGTAGCATGGGTACTTGGGCTTCCAGTCTTTGAATCTTCTCTTTCAGGGTAGATTTTGGATCTGCAGGCGAAGTCCTTCTGACCCTCTGGAAGGAACACACACACAGCACATCCAACACAGGTCACAATAGTTAACCCAAGACACCATTTGTGCCTCCTTTGCTCCTGGGAGAATACCTATGCTGTACAGAGAAATAAGAGGAAGGGGGGGGGGG
>NW_017729032.1:114151981-114175912 GCF_001723915.1 Gavialis gangeticus
ACACACGCTCCCTGGCTCCCTTCTAGGGTGAACTCTAAGCAAATTCCCACTCTGTTTGCTGCCCTCTGTCCACTGCACCCAAGGTTTGCTGGGGGCTGCCTTTTTGTAAGGCTGCTTACCTTAGCTACACCCTTCATTTACCTAAGCCACCCCCACGCAGAACAAGACCAGTCTTTCAGTCACTCCAGAAGATGGGAGAAAAAGAAAAGAACAAAAAGGGAGAGAGAAGGAGGATAAACACACCAACACAAATACACACTAGGCCCTAAGCAAACACTTGAGCACCAATCAGCTGCCCTAAGCCACTAGTAAAGAGAAAAGCCTCTTCAAGACTGTCCCTCACCTGAGCTGCTTATCCCAAAGTAATTGCTCTCTTCTTACTGATCAGCTTACCTAGATATGAATTATGTTTTAAAGCTCTTATTCAGTGCTAAAAAGGTGCAACATGGTATTAGAGTAAAACAGGAAGTAAGACCATGGAGTTTAAGTTTCTGTGATGAAACCTTCCAGCCCAGCAGCAAGAGGGGCTACTGTATTTCCAAGTTCTATTTGTGTTGATCTGCTCTGCCCGAATGAATTTGAGAAGATTCTGTTGGTGGCTGCATTATAGTTTCCTGGAGTGACTAAGCACAATGGAAAAGAGACCATTCTTATTCTGGATGGTTCTCAATCCTGCTAAAAATGCAGCAGGTTCCTGAATTAAAGATCACTCACTCATGTGTTTGCTGCAGTTCTTATTTCAAAGTGTACTGCTTCTGCAGTCGGCTACTCTCCAAACATCTGGAGCACATCAGCAGTAAGGAGCAGCTCTTTCTGCCATTCTGTATACCCCAGGTTCGTGGAATAACCTTCATAGTCTTGGGGATGGTGATCTGCCACTTTAAGGGTTGGAAGCAAACAGCCACCAGGTGGCCAATATAGGGCTCAGAGTCACAGGCTGGGTCAACAGGCTGAGTGGAACATCTTGGAAGTAAGGTTGAGTCTATGGGGAAGAAGGAGTCATGCCTCCGTGTCCTGGGCATGACAGGAAACTGCACCCTGCTGGGGAAGAAAGGCCTGGTGGGGCTACCTGTGGCAGGGTAGCTCCCAGAAGTGCCAGGCCAGGCACCTTCCCCAGTGAAAGGCAAGTATGGGGTGCCCCCTAACCCCAGCCCCACATCCCTGGTGGGTTCAAGATTGTGCAGGGGGAGCCCAGGTTCATGGGAGTCCTGAGACAAGGCCCAAGTAGAAGGAGGAACCTGGAGCAGTGCCCAGGCTCATCAAGAGACCCAAGGCGGCAGTTGGGAGCTAAGTGTGGCTGCAGTGAGATGGGTGGTCCCGGGGAGGGGGATGAGGGAAAAGATTGGTCCCGGTTGAGGGGTCTGTGAGAGGAGTGGCCCTGAAGAGAGGGCAGAATTATTTCAGAGTGAGACAAACCAGCGTGAGGGCACTGGGACCACAAGCTCCAGTGGGGAGTGAGAGTCCCACGTGAGACTCTGAAGCTTAGGTCCCTGTGAGGCATCATCCATGGTATAGGGAAGGTTGGAACCCTGGATAGTCCCCCCTAGCATTGTGGTACTACAAGGGCAGCTTTCTGCTTAAGAAATTACTTTAATGTTAAAGTCATGGCAGGAAAGCCAGGGCAGACTGCCCTAGACAGGTGCGCAGGCCAACTTGGAGATCCGACCCAGGGAAAGTCCCCTGTCACCGTGAGGTTAAGGAACCTAACTCTGTGAAGTATCTGGATGCATCTCTAAGACACTTCTTGCACCAGTGCCAGCACTGACACTCTTCCTTCATTCATATTTCAATACCAGTACTTGTGAAGGGCAATTTCACCTTAAGATGATTGTAACAGGGGGCCTGCTCGGGGTCGCTCTCTGTGAGGCCTGCCCACCTGTTCTTGGGCTAACTGCCTGCCTTCTCACCGGCCACACCTTGCTCTTCATAATTAATTAATAGATGGAATTAAGCAGGATGCTGCCCATTTTCTGCCCCGATGCTAGGGGGCGCTATCTGTGGCTCCATTCCTCCCCTACCCTACAGACCAAGCCTTGAAGATGACATCATGATATTCTCATATGCACCAGTCCCACACGATGGGCCCCAGAATCCTATTGTAGGACCCCACCTGGGTTCCTTCCTTCAGACGGACTCTGCTACCATCATACCGGGCCACATATCTCCCTGCAACCGGTTTCCCTTTGGGTGTGGTCCCCTCACTGGGACCTTCAGCTCCTCTAGCCATGGCCCACCCCCAGGCCTGTTGGGACCCCAGGCCCCTGGCTCTTGGGCATCCCCTCTCAGTGCCCCCCCTAGTTCTTCTGACCATCCTGGTCCTGGGCACCAGTTGGGCCAGTCAGGGGAAACTCTGACAGGCCTTGATCTATGGCCCTTACTCTTTCCCTGGGGTCCCCCTCTCTGAGTCCTCCTCACAGATGTGGGGAGCTGGGGTACCTCACACCACACCTGGTGCCTCAGGGTCTCACATGGGACTCTCACTCCCCCCCAGGGCAGGTCATGGTGCTACTATGGGTATTATTTTTGACCCACACTCTGACTCCAAACAATGGAGGACTTATCAGGGTCAGGACTCGCTTCTCCCATTCTGGGCAGAGCTCCCCCATTCACTCAGCCCTTGGCCCAGATCTTGGCCTCAGGCATCCAGAGACTGCCTGGGCCTACTTCCCTTGCTTGGGGTTCCACATCACCCCTTCACTGGGACTTCAGATCACTGCCCCCTCTAACTGGTGCTTCTCAGTACTGCCACCCTCTTACTAGGGCTCCTCAGCACTGCCCCTTCAGTTCTCATCATGGCCCCTTCACTTCTCCTGGCTGATCCCTCACACTGGGGCTTCTCACTGCTCATAATGCCCCCTCTACTTGGGGTCTTGGGGCTTCCCTCCTTGGGGGGCTCAGGTGGCCATAACCATGCCTGGCCCCAACTCTTCCCCTCAGGGTCTCAAACTCCCACAGGGCTCAGGCAGCCCCAGCTATACCTGGCCTCCAACTCTCCATTCTCCTCCTCAGGGCTTACATCCCCCACAACTACCTCTGATGGAATGCAACCCACCCAAAGGTGAGGGCTAGGGGTTAAGGCACCCCAACCCAACTTTCACCAGGGTGGTAACTGGCTTGGCATTTCCTGGGGACTCCCACATCACTGGGAGCCCCACCAGGCCACCCACTCCCAGCAGGGTGCAGTTTTAGGTTGTACTCAGGACTAAGAGCCTCCTTACCTCCAGATGATCTCAGCATCCCTCTAGCCAGGCAATGTTGTTGCCTGGCCTCTAGCAGCCAAACTGCCTTGTTTATATGGGCAGCCCTGAATCTAAAATGGCTGCCCTCATTAGGCACCTGGTGGCTGCCAGCTCCAGGGCCTTAAAGTGGCATGTACACACAGTGCCCTGCCACAATGATTTAGCATTAATGCAAAGTTTGAAGAGGGAGCAGAGTACTCTATGCCACCTTTGGAAATCATATCAGCTTATCCTTTATCCAGATCAATTTATGCTCCTTTCACTTAAATCCACTTAAAACCAACCAACCAACCTACCTACTAAAGAAACAAACAAAGCAATGACACTTAGATCCATCTAAATATGCTCCAATGAATCCAACTGTATGGAAGTCTAAACTGGTGTGACTTACACCTTGAAGGAGCAGAAATAGCACCATGAACAATAACATTCACCTAAAAGAAGAGTGTAATAATACAAAATTGAATGTAAATGAGTCATTTTAACCTTTTTTCCCTCGCATGTGGCTCCTTGATGTGTAAATTATATTAATTTGAGCAATAGCTAATGGCATACTGGGCTGCATTGTTAGGAATGTTGCAGGAAGATCCATGTATTATTCCGCTATATTCAACAATGCTGAGGCCACATCTGGAGTACTGTGTCCAGTTTTCCCCCCTTCCCCCAAAAAGATGTGGGCAAATTGGAGAGAGTCCAGTGGAGGGCAATGGAAATGGTTAGGGGGCTAGGTCACATAACTTTTGAGGAGAGGCTGTGGGAACTAGGCTTATTTAGCCTGGAGAAGAGGAGACTGAATGGGATATTAGTAACATCCTTCAACTACCAAAAGAGGATGGAGCTAGATAGTTCTTAGTGGTGGTAGATGATAGAACAAGGAGCAACGGTCTCAAATTGCAGACCAGGAAGTTTACGTTAGATATTTGAAAAAAATGTTGTTACCAAGAGGATGGTAAAGCACTGGAACAGGATATCCAGAGCGATTTCAGAATCTCCATCCTTCAAGTCTTATAAGACCTAGCTAGGTAAAGCCTTGGCTGGGATGATATAGCTGAGGGTGGTCCTGCTTTCAACAGGGGGTTGGACTAGATGAGCATTTCTCAATCCATGGATCACATGAATAATATGAAAGGGTCACAAACTTAAAAAAATGGATCAACAAACTTTAAAAATGGATTCTCCTTTAAAGGAGAAAAATGTGGGAAACTGTGGCAGCTTGGAATTTTGACTATCTGCAAGGGGCTGCTTGGGGCCCCCTCTGCCCCACACACACAACCTCTGCCCCACACACCTACCCCCTGCCCCACACACTGAGAGAGTGAGAGTAGGGGCAGGAGGCAATGGTTCAGGAGTCAGGGACACTGGGTCAGGATTAGCCATTGATGTTTACAAACGGGTTCTGGTACAATAAGGTAGAAAACTACTGGAATAGATAACCTCCTGTGGTACCTTCCAACCCTAATTTTCTATGATTCTATTATTCTAGATTTACATACCTGTATAGGACACAACAATGACCTTCTTCCCTCCTGAAAGTGACCATTTACACTACTCTGCTTCTTATCTTTTAGCCGAATCTCAGTCCATGAAAGGCTCTTCTCTCCAGTCCCATGACAAGCCAGGTTTTTTATGTGTTTGTTGACGGACCTTGTCAAAAGCTTTTTGAAAATTCTGATGGGTTCTATACATGCTCAGTGGCAAGGTAGATGCTTATACCTCCACACTGAATGGGTAAAAGAATCACAATATTTTTGAATGCTAAATACCACCATTTATGCTCCCCAAAAACTGACATTCAGGTGTGTAAAGTAAAATTAGATTCTGCTCTAGGTATCTATTTTGTTCATATCAACCCACATTCAGAATATGACAAATGGATCATACAGATCTTTAGTTATATATCTGGTCTTATCCAATGTCATCTTTATTTCTTTCACGAAATATTACTCTTGACTGTTTCATTACTCTTGACTGTTAGTGAACTGTGTGAGGAAACATTCACGCTACTACTGAAGCTGTAACTGTGGGTCATATACTTTTAAAGTGCCTCTGGAAGCATTCTGTTTTTAAATGTCCTCAGTAGAAGCCCCATCTGTTTCTAAATATTGTGAAGATATTGTGGTTACTTGACACATCAGGGACCTTCTTGTTTTTCTGTTACTTCACATGACATCCATACATTCCTGTACTCAACAGGAACTATCTAGCCTTACGCAATTATTTTAAAACTATCGCCTGAATACAGTATGTGAAAACATGATGTACTTGTGGTAGATGAGGGAGAACATAAGGGAACAGAGCTCCATTTCATACTTCTAAAAAGCATCAATAACTATAGCTGGGTGGGAAATAATCCTTATTTCCTGCAATAATAAGATTTGAAACACTTAAATTTGTCCCAAATAGACACAAAAAGTAATCAGCCAAAAATAATGAGAAAAGAAAACAGATAAAGTCAAGCAAAAATATGTTGTTTTCATTTTATCTTTATGAATTTATTTTATTTTATTTAATGAAAATTTCAAAATAAGTTGTTTAGGAATGAAAAATGAAACTTAAGAATGGTGAAACAGTATATTTCTATATATTTTTTCCCAGTAGGAAGATTCATGAAATCTGACCCTTTCCCACAATATCAGTTTCAACAAATCTGCACTGCCTTTAGAAGCAAAAATAAATAAATAAAAAATCCCAACAATCTTTAAATATCACAATTAATATAGCTAAAAATATTAATTTTAAACCTCATACAATATTGATTGCATCAGTTTAAACAAGGCTATTTTTCTAATATAAAATGGGAAAGGAGTGGGAATTTAAAGTGAATGTATTCATCACTACTATGTAAAAGAAAATAAAGACTAGTATGTAATGGGCTACTTAAAATATCCCATGAAACAATCACTGTTATAATTTTAAAATTGTTTTGTTAGCTATTTTAATTATCTGAATCAAGGAGAAGGAGGGAATTGAGTCAAGAGTTAAGTAGATAGATTTAGGACATATGACATACCTGAGCGATTTCCTGTAATGCACATAATCAACCAGCATTTCGTTGGCATACTGCACTGCTGTCCATAGCTATTTTTCTTTGTGCTTTGCCCTTCATTGCTCTTTTGGTATTGTCTGAGGTGGCAAAATTCATGTCTCTCTTTGCTAATCAAGAGATTGATGGTAATTTCACTCCTGATCCTTGGTTTTCTGATAACTGTGCTCCTGAATTACTTTATGTGATTTTGTAATGTGATATAAAATTCCTTTTTAAAATGGGAATTACATTTTGAAAATCACATGACCATTGAATGAATATGCTTGCACATTTTGTAATCTTGTTAATATTGAGTTACATTGCTGGATACTATGTGCTTGAGGTGTGCCAAGCCAACTAGGAATATTGTAGCCAAGTATTCATTATATTTTGGTCTATCAGCTTTACTTCTGGTTCAAATCTAGTTAAGCAAATGAAGGAGGGAAGGCCTAGTAAGTTCTTAAGTCTGAAAAAAATTGTGCGGCATTTTCTAGAACTAAGAAAGTGCTTTTTGTTTTACAAATATTCATAAAATTTTAAGTGAATTCCAGTTCAGACAAGCTCTATTTTCTCAATATTGCATACCTCAAACTTTATTAGTGTAAATACTTTTGAAATGTGACTATTAAGCTCAAATGGCTTAGTAGTCAGAAAAGTTTATTTCCATAGTAAAATATTCAATTCCGGCTAACAAATACAGCAAAAGTAGACATTCTTATTTAATATACAATTTATAATTTACAATTTCATGAGATATTAATCATTCAATAATGGTAATGAATCATATATGTCTGGTTTACTTCAAGACTAAAAAAGGAAATCTACTGAAATAAGGAAAATAAGATTATTCCTAAAATACTTTGTTTCTCATGGTTTTCCCTGCACAGTTTCTAGAACGGTCCCCTATTTCCTCTTTCTTCCCCAATGTTTCATATAAATATTACACAAGCCATGATGCTATTTTCTGTTTTCTAATCTAGTTATAAAATCACCCATGTAGTATGAATTGTGAAAATTGCAAACCATGTCCAAATTGTAATTCCTGCACTGAACACAGAGGGTCAACAGTGAAAAAGAGGGAAGATTGGAAGTTTGGGTCAGAGACTCAGGAAGCTGAGGCCCACTTCTTAGGATTGAGGTGCATAAAGGCAAATTACGGTGGAATTCAGGCACTCAAGTCCAAGTGAATGAGTCTGCTACAGTAGAGTCCTGAGCTCTGATCCCTTTTCTCAACATTTGTTTTTCTCCCTCTGTATTTTATCCAAGGACATTTCAAACATTAAATGCATAAATAATCCCCAGAGGATAGACCAGATTCTGGAACTAGTTCCTATCAGGATACTGCCCTCATCACAGGAGACAGAATAATGCTCACCCTTGCTTCCGGTTTTCTACCAGAATTTCCTTTCCACACAGTGGCACAGCTTCAATAAGAGATGTAGAGTATCCACCCAACCTAGCTATAAGATGTGAAAGAAAATTGAACTATTGAAACTCAGTTTCTCAGTTTATGGCTGACTATGCCGATTTGGTTCCTGCCACACCAAGCCTTGCATCTTTGTACTCTGGTGATCTGGTCAGGTAGGCTTGGGAGTCCATCTGAGCTCTGCATGAGTTGGGGAGGAAAGAAACCCTCCACACGCAGCCAATATAGAGCCTCTAACAATCAAGGTAGGACTATAGGCTCTGACTGTGTGTTGTTCTGATAATTAAAAAAATACAGGAAAAGCAAGAGGTTTGGGGGGGCGGTTTGTTTGTTTGTTTTTTGTGGGGTTTTTTTGGTGATCTCTGCTCTTGAATTAACTGTATAGTTCAGAGATGTTAGACAAGCTTTCAGACACAAAGCACCATTCTTCGTGTCTGGGGTCAAGTGAACTTCCACGAACATAGAACTTTTGAAACATGATATACCAAGAAGAGTGCACACTACTGTGTGCACTAAACATTAAATATCTATTTAAATATCTATCTAGAAATATTTTTAAAAATGCATCACCATTAATAACATGTGAAGTAACTGGTGTCAGTGCTCACATTTCAGTTGCAGAGAAACACTGTGAACCACACTGTATTTAAAAACAAATATCAGTCATTTTGCTTTACTATTGTGTAAGGTCATAACAGAGAAGGCATCAAGATTCCTATCTTTCAGGGTTCATTAACTCATCCTTTGTCTCCCTATACAAGTAGAGGGATATGAAAACATTGAATTAAAAGAGCAGAGATAACAAAGTTTAGTGGCAGCTAAACTTTAGTGGATGTTTCTCTTGACTTGATTCTTTAATTTCACTTCTAAATGAACAATGTTTCAAAATTCTTTTGCAACAGTTTGTACTTTAACTAGTTCCCAGACCTATGACTGTTTCTAGAGCCTCAGCTCCCACAGAAATAAATGGTAGTTGAAAGTCCTCAACACCTTACAGGAAAACAACCACTTGTTTGGTGGAAATTCAGCCATATGTCAGAATTCAGTTATATGTAATATAACTTTCTGTACTTATGCCTGGGTATCTTCAACCCTGATTCAAAAAATAACAATAACTACATTTATTTTGTGTAAAAATAATTAAAACAAATAAAACTGGCACAATGCTTTCCTGTTTTCTAACAATAGCATGAAGTTATTGCCATTGTTGTTATGTTAGATTTATTCCTATGCTAGCCATAAAGACTCAGGGCATCTGGGAATAAAAGAGAAACAACTTAGAAGATAAGAAACACAATATACTCCCAAAATGACCCCCCAGAACTTCAAAATTCCACCCCACCCTACCCACTTCCATTTCCCTGCCTGTCACCCATTAAGACAAACACTCTGGTCAATCTCAACTGTGTATTACAACCTGCATTCATATGTAGGTAGAGAAAACTTCTCCCATGCCTCTCCCACTTCCATTCCCTTGTCTCACATGCATGGGAGATCCTGTTACCATTACAAATATCCTTCCCAAACCCACCCCCACTCCTGCAAAGGGTCTATTGCTGTTGTACATCCTCCCATACCTCTAGAAAACATGTGATATTCAAAAGACCCAGAAGAGGGAAGTACTAGAAAGACCCTCCATTCCCATACCTATCCCTACTGAAGCGCAGTTCCAAAGGATGCTCTTTAACATTCTTATTTGATGGCACCTGCCCAGTTAACCGTGCTGATTCCCTAAGCCCATAGGCTGGGCAGGATCCTTATACCTCAGTTTAAGTAGCCAAAATGGGACCTGTGTTGAGCCTATAAACAACAAAAAATATTTCATAAGTAAATACATTAATAAAGTTTGAATGGGGTGGGGCAGGAGAGGAGTGGAGAAGGAAGGGAGAGATGGTAGCAGTTCTTCAGATCATGGACACCTAACAGCTCTGTAGGGAATTATTGTTACTCTGTTTTGTTGCAGTATTAGTCTACTCTCACAAAATATCTTTTCTTGTACATACATATTCACACATACAAATGCACACACCTTCATTGTTGAATACCATAGGCTTTAAGTTGCTTAATGGTGATATGCAGGGATCCTAGTTTTCTCAGATTAAAAAACAAAAAACAAAACAAACCCAATTTTTGGATTAAAAAGTAAGCACAAATCCATATTTTTCCATGCTTTAAATGAAACACTATTTTTATATATAAGATCATGGAAAATGTGGATTTAGGGTTACTTTTTTTAAACCAAAAATTGGGGATTTTTTTATCAGAGAAAACCAGGATCCCTGGTGATATGGTGTTGCATTTGCTTGTAGTGCTTTCCCAAAGTTTGGGTAAGAGAAGAAGATGCAAAGGAAATGACTGGCACAGAGGATAACCAAATTGTGAACCATTTTAGAAAATTTAAGAAAGATTAAATGGAAAAAGCGAGGTTAAAGATCTCTCTAAAAGACACTTAAAGCACATTTAGTGGTTAGACAAGGCTAATTTCAGACAAGATATAGCTTAGAGAGAGAATAAGAATAGGCTTATGAATATTAATTAGTGTTTTGATATTTTAGTCAAGCCACAGAACATAAAAATCTGTATTCATCTTAGAATCTTTGCTTTTCAGGATTGAACTATGGTTTTTGCTGAATAGCACATCTGCAGATGAACTAAGAAAAAACTTAATTTGAAACTAGGTGAAAAGACCTTTTCCCTAGCACACTGGCCATCTGTTACAAGCTTTTTAAAACTTTAGGACTTAGAAATTTTAAGAATAATTTGCTTTCAGACATCAATAAGATTTGTATGCATTTAGATAAATGTGCACTTTATAAAAATTTAATGAGTTACCTGATAGATCTTATCTGTACTGTTTTGTCATTTATATATTTTCTGAACTTCATCATTAATTTTTCTATGAAAATGTATCTACATTTATTTTTATGAGTCTTTAATTTTGGTGGGATTGGCTCTCTGAACCTTTCTTCGTTCTTAAATTATATTGGATGGTCAACACCATACAGACATATGTATACGTGTACAGATACATTACATTTTATACATACATACATGCTAAATTCAATAAGAGAAAATACAAAAAATAACTTAATGGTTGACATTTGTGCAGCTGTTTATTTTTTCATATTTTGCCTTGTTCTTTCTGTACTACTATTTTACAGTTTAGTTTACTGCATCACCTGGCAAGTGGGAGTATTTCTCAATACAGAATCTTTTATATAGTATAAGACATTTCTCAACTGCTGGAATAATTACATTGTCTATATTCACTTAAATATTTATCTAAGGCTATATATTATTTGACTTTATCTGAACCAAGACTATCTGCCTATGCCTGAGAATAAATGTAAATTCATTTTTTAAGACTGTATATATCTTTAGTGTCAGATAATTTTGGTGACAAAAGAGGCTATCTGTAAAATGTCTCTAAGGCATTTTAGAGAGGTTATTTCTAAAAAATGCCATAAGTGTACATGCAGAAATGCACATGCATACACACACACACACACACATCTATGGGTTCTAAGCTTAGATTATAATGGAACAATATGGTTGGGAATTATGCCAGCGGTCATCTGGATCAGCCCCTTGAATAGATGCTGGATTTGCTACTCCTATATGACCCAAACAAATACTTATCCAGACTCTTCCTGAACACCCCCACAGAAAGACATTTCATAAATTCCTTGAGCAGCTTGTCCCATTGTCCTGCTATTCTTAATTATGAATTCCCCACTCTCCCACCCTGAAATTTAATCTAAATCTGCTGTGATGCAATTTAAACCTATTCCCTTGTGTTCTGTTCTCTATGAGAAGAAAAAAGAAAACACTATTTCCCTCTTCTTTATGCTTTTCAAATATTTGAAAACTACTTTTATATCCCCCTCTGACTTTGTTTTCTCTTAACTAAGCACATCCTTGCAATCCAACACTTTCTCATTATCATTCTCACTTGCCCCTCATCCTCCCTACTTTCTCAACATCCTTCTTAAAATGCAGAGCCCAGAATTGCATGACATACAATATTTCAGCTGAGACCTAAAGATTGGTATCACTTCCATTGTCTTGTATACATTTCTTTTAATTAGGCCTCAAGTTGCATTTGTTTCTCTGAGAATGAATCACATTGCTGACTCATGTTGAGTTTCTGATCATAACCACAACATTCTTCTTGGCAATGCCACTGCCTGTTAGGGCTATGCGAAACAGCACTGTTCTGTTCTAACATCAGTTTCGAGGTCTGAATGAAAAAGTGTTTTGTATTGAATATAATTTTGAGTTGAAACAGCCTCACTGTTTTGTTTCATCAAAACAGTGAGGCAATTTTGACCCTGTTTTGAACATTTCACAGGACCCTGGGGCTGGGGAAAGGAAGCCAGCAAGCTGGTCTGAGTGCCCAACCCCAGCCTAAGTCAGGAGGTCAGCCCAGCTGGGATGACATCCCAGATTGTGCCTGAGGTGGGAAGGCAGCCTAGCTGGGCTGCATCGCCATCCCCTATGCTAGATAGTGTAAGGGGAGGCATGCAGCCCAGCTGGGCTGTCTCTCCATCCCCTGTGCTAGATCATGCCAGGGGTGGGAAAGCAGCCCAGCTGGGCTACTTCTGCATTCCCCCCCCATGCTAGATTGTGCTGGGGTGGGAAAGCAGCCCAGCTGGCGTCTCTCACCATCTCCTGTGCTAGATCATGCCAGAGGTGGGGAAGCAGCGATCTAGTGCAGGGGATGATGAGGCAGCCCAGATGGGCTGCTTCTCTGCCCCCATGCAATGTAGCGTGGGATGGAGAGGTGGCCCAGCTAGGCTGTTTTCCCATCCTCTGTGCAATCTATCACGGGGATGGAGAGGCAGCCCAGCTGGGCTGACTTCCCACCCCCTGATGGATCTTGTTCCAGGGATGGATAGTCAGCCCAGCTGGACTGATTTTCCATCCCCGTGATAGATTGCACAGAGGATGGGAAATGTTTTGATTTTTGAAACATTTTGACTACCCTCATTTTGTTTTGAGGCTATTTTGACAGCCTTTGTTTCATTTTGATTTTGCTGTTTCAACCTCAAAATTGGTTGAAACAGTGTCAAAATGAAATTGCTGTTGAAATTTCACACAGCCCTAGTGCTTATTCATTTTGGACACATCTCTATGAGCAAGATTCAAATTACACTTTGATTCTTGGGGGTGGGAGGGTTCTGCAAAAAAAATTGGGCTGCCCATCACGATACCCTGTGATGGCCAGAACCAGAAGGGTTAATGAGCAACTTATAGCAAACAGAAAATGTTTTTTGAAGGTATTTGAAATAGAGCTTATGAGACTGCTTCCTGTAAAGGTTTCCGGGCTGTCTGGAGTATAACCCATAACTGTATATATATATATATATATATGTTTGTACCACTCGTAAGACAAGCATGAATTTTAAAAAGCAGAACTAAAGAATACAACTGCAGACTTAGCTGATTTAATAAATTTTTGCTTTGAGTCAGTAAAATTAATTAATCTAACCACAAGGTATAATTAACACATTGGTTTTTCTTGGGTGGGGACATGTTAATCAAAGATCCCAAAGTGATGTGGTGTGATTTGATTATTGGGTAAACCCAAGCTTGAACAGTAACCTATTATAATGATTTCTAACACCTTTTAACCCCATAGAGTAACAGCCATAGGGTAAGATTGTGAGTGGTTTTAAAGCCAACAAATTAGCATAAACAGGATATAAAAGAACACGCACGTTAAGTGACCAGCAGGAAGGATGGACCAGAATGGTCATTGCTGCCCATGCCCCCCCACCCTGGATCTCTTACTCCCAGTGTGAGCAAGGACCAGATCCTGACTGAGGGACCTTCCCCAGTGTCTCCCTCTGACAGTGTGGATTGGGAATGACCGACTTCGCTGAATCAACTTGACATGTACCTGACACTGAGGGAGTATCGATAAGTTGCTAACCAAGTGGGAACTCTTGGTTGATTTGTCTGTCTGTTTTTATTATCAATGCCAATTTTAATTGTTATTGTTATGCTGTCTGTTTATTAGCTTAACCTTTTTATTAACTGCTGTATGTGCAAACTATATCTTTTGTTGTTATAAGTAAAATTATTTTTTACTGTCATAAGTGAAACTTGTCATTGCTTCCCTCCCAACATCACCTCCTCAATCCTGAACCAAATAGCCCAGTGGCTAATACAATTGCAGTACTTGATCAGTCTGCAACTAAATTGATATAATCACAGTGCCCATCTGGCCTGTGACAATAACCTAATAAAATCAGATACCCCCTAGGTTATGATTTTCAAATCTTACAGAGGGTCTCTTGATTCTTAGGGAGGATCAGCCCCCTCTACCCCTGAGCTCCCCTATCATTTGAACTCTGCCCATGAGCTGGAACATGCATTTCCCCAGGGACATACAGAAGCAGCACAATATGTGCCACTGTTACTTGTCCCCAAGGAATACCCATGACACACATGCTCTGGCGCATAGCACATTGCCCCAGGTGGGGTAGGTCAGGCTAAGGCCAGCACCTGGGTTGGTCCTCATAGCCTTACATCAGGTCCTGAGGACCTCTGGGTGCTGCAGTCATGGTGATCCAGCAGCAGAGAACTTGGCCTTCAGCCAGAGGTTGGGTCTAAATTGCCAGGCTCTGGTTTTGGGTGGCACAAACTACCACCATGTGCGCCACCCTGCTCTTTTTAGGCATTTTTGTTTTACACCGGGATCTGCTGTCTAGACATGCAAGTATTGTGAGCAATAAACTCCAGAGTTTATTGATCTTAAGTTTATTGCTCAGGGGTGTGCAGCTGGGACTGCAGAATGTTGAGTATGGTTGGAGAAGCCTGGCTGGCAGAGAGCCCAGGGAGTTAGCCAGTCAGGCTGGGGCTGCTCCCTCAAGCTCAACGTGCTGTGGAGGGGGTAGCTGGTCATAAGGGTGTTTCAGTGTGCTGAAGTGTCCTTATGATCCAGCCAACTGGCACAACATCTACACATGTGCTTCTGCAGAGTTTTCTACTCAGCAGCAGGATAGCACTTGTATTTATGAGTACTATCATACTGAGGAGTAACTTAGTATAGTCCTGCCTAATAGGGTCATTTATGTAGACACTGAGATGTTTTCTATGTAGCTAATTAATCTACTGCACAGTAAACATCTCATATAGATTGTCCCACTGAGTTGGTAATCTTGTAAATACTTACATATATGAATAATTTAATGTAGTTCCAAGATATGTCACATGTAATGGATTGCTCCACACAGTACAATTAGAGGGCAGTCTTAGGAGAAGGTTGAGCATTTCCCCTACCTGGATAGCTGTTCTCCTTTCATGTGCTTGCAGAACACAGGATCAAGCTGAATATAGCTTGAAATTCACATCCACTTCTCTGCTCATAATTGAGAAGTAACTAATGCAAACAAGTAATCTTAGGGCGGTGTCCCATTTTTGATAAATATAACTTCAGTATCCATATAATAAAGTTTCAGAGTTAGGTATTTTGGATTTCTTTCATAGGTTTAATGTCAGTGTACTCATATGATGGAGTCTTGAATCAACAGAATACATATGGTATTAAGGCCATAGAAAATAAATGGCATGAAGTTTTATCAGCAAACACTGACTTGCAGTTAATCTTGTAACACAATAACAATTAGTTTACTCTTTGCCCTATCCATTTTGCAAATTCTGCAGATGAAAAGAATTGAAAGCATTTTTTTTTCTTTTTTTGCCAGCAAAAACATTTTGCTTAGTAATTATAGTTACAAAATACTGTTCAGGTAAGCAGAAGGTCAAATATGAAACTTGCTGAGTTATTTGAAATGTTGAAATGTTACCAGTTGAAATTTTACCCATGAACTCAACAGTGATTTTTTGTTACTTTGATGAGAAGTTAGATAAGAGAAAACATGTGATGCAAAAAATTTAAGTTGATAGTATTAGCACCAAGAAGCACCCAAAATGTGAATGACTGATATACAAACAGCAAAAAACTTCCTCCTTTTTTGGTTGCTTGTTGTAGCAGTTTTGAAAACAAAAAAAATAATACTTTATTCTCCATTTTTCTGACAGGTCTAAATTTTACAATAAGGAATATCCTGTATGTTTTAGCAGATGGTGATTTGGAGGCAGCCTAGTAAAAATAGTAATCACATTAAGAGTGATGCGAAAATGTAGACCAGTGTATAAAGAGAAGAAAAATGGGTTTGATTTTCCATTTACATTCAGCAAATACAATTTAATAGGATCACTCCATTTAGCCAAGGATATTAATCTAGAGTTTGCATTCAGTAATTCTATAAATGGGACTAATTTGAAAAATATTTCCTTGATAAAAATCACTTGAATTCAAACTAAGTTGTCTGTCTCCATTTTTTGTGGGACAGAGTTTTCTCTATTTTATTGTTATTCTTTGAAGGCTCAGGAAGTATTGTGACGTGTTATGACATGATTGTTTCCAAGCATATGAAATGCTTGGACTCACTGTCAATTTGATGAAAGCCAAGATACTTTAACAACCTACCCCAAAGCTGCTCCTCCACACTTACCCTATCTTGGTAGCCATCTTTCCCAAAAAGTGAAAATATATGACTATTCAAGACCAAATAAAATCTTCCAGTGCTGCCTTTGGACATCTCTGAAATTGTGTCTTTGGTGATCATGACATCAGAAACTTAATCAAAAACTCTAATTTGTGCCCTCCTTACCCTGTTTTTATGGGTATGAAACTGGGATGACATGTTGGGAACATCTGAAACTTTGAATTGTTCCTATCAGCAAGGTCTTTGGAAAATCCTCCATATAATTGTAAGGATAGAAGAACAAATGCCAGTGTTCTAGCTCAAGCAAACATCAACGCATTGAAGCCACATTTACATGGAATCAGCTTGGTTAGACAGGGCATGCCACAAAGATATCTGACAACTGGCTTTCAAAACAGGCTTATACTCCCAACTCACTGATGGCCACTCTTCTAGAGGTGTTCAAAAGAGATTCAAGGACACCTTGAAGGCCAATCTGAAGAAATGAAGGATTAACATCAGTACCTGGGAGACTCAAGCATTGAATCCCCTATGGTACCATAATATATGACAGGCATCAGTCATTTTGAGCAAAGTTTCCTCACTAATGGAGAAGATAGATGAGAAATACAGAGACAGAGTTGTGACTCATCATTACCAGGGTTAACTCCTTTTTCTGGATCTATTTGTCATGTCTGCAATTAAACATGTGGATCTTGGATTGGCCTCCAGAGTCATATATGGCCTCCAGAGCCACTCGCCAATGGCTTTCCTGTTTACATGGAGACTGACAACCTAGTATTGAGGGACTGCTGATGATAACAATGGCCTATACATTTTGTGTTTAAATCCATATCCTTCCTGATTCTTGAAACCCGCCAGGGATGTACTGAAATCACTGAAGCAGATAAATGTGAAAAACTGGTCCTCTTAAAAAGTAGTTGTTCTTTGTTCTCAAAACCATATATTGATCAAGAACAAAAAATATTATTTTATTGTTAATGGACTATTTGTTTAGGAAGTTTATTGATAAGGCACTGGAAAAGTAAATCTAGCAAATCTGGAATATTACAGTCTTTTGACTCTAGCATGTTTGCTTAATTGCTTTACTATGCATAATACACTGATGCATGCATGCATTTATGGATAAGAGCAAATTACTCAGCTATGATGACTCTTCCTGATAGTGACTGAATATCAGTAAAACATGGTGATATAGCGTCTTCTGATCCCCTTGATTCTGAGGCTTTGTTGCTATACGCCCAGTGGCCTTCTTCTTCTAAGTAACTGTAATATATAGTATTGGATAGCTTTTACTTTTATCTTGCCAGGAAATACTCTCAGGGAGTCTACAAAATTCTGTTGCCTCAACTTTTCTATTGAGGAACTGTTAGGATAAGTTATGGAACAAGCTGTCTGAACTAACTACAGTATGATAACAACTAGCTTTACGTTACAAACTTGTATCATCTTGCTGGTATGACAGAATAACACAACAGGTAACATCTTGAAGCGTGGTGAAAAAACAAGTTGCTTGAGCAGCAACATAAATAGCCCAAAGGTCATTCTCATGATATGGGAGTCAAATAGAAGTACTGAGTTTGGTATATGCCCTTTTATTTTGCATGTGGACTTTCCTATGGTTATCCCTATGTTTCTCATCTCACAGAGCCTGGGAAACAAGCAGGAAGAATTGCACAGTCATGGAACTACAACATGATTGGAATAACAGAGACTTGGTGGGATAGCTCACATGACTGGAGCACTGTTATGGATAGGTACAAACTGTTCAGGAAGGTGAGGAAAGGGAGAAGAGGAGGAACAATTGCACTTCATGTAAAAAAGCCTTATGATTGCTCTGAGCTCCAGTATGAAACTGGAGATAGGCCTGTTGAAAGTCTCTGAGTTAGGGTAAGAGAAGAAATCAAAAAGAGTTATGTCATGGTGGCAGTCTGTTATAGACCATCAACCAGGAGGATGTGGTGGACGTGGCTTTCTTCAGACAGCTAGCTGAATTTTCCTGATCACAGGCTCTGGTTATTATGGGGGACTTCAGTCGTCCTGATATGTGTTGGGAGAGCAGTACAGCAGTGCACAGGCAATCCAGGAAGTTTTTGGAAAGTGTTGGGAACACCTTCCTGCCACTGGTGCTGGAGCATCCAATCAGGGGCTGTGCACTTCTTGACCTGCTGCTCATAAATCGGGAAGAATTGGTGGGGAATGTACTAGTGGATGGCAACTTGGGCAGCAGTGACCATGAGATGATTGAGTTCAGGATCCTGAGGAAAGAAAGGATGGAGAGCAGCAGAGTAAGGACCCTGGACTTCAGAAAAACAGACTTTGACTCACTCAGGAAACTCATGAGCAGGGTACTTTGGGAAGCCTGTCTGATGGGGAGAGAAGTCCAGGAGAGTTGGCTGTATTTTAAACAAGCCCTACTGAGGGCTCAGGAAAAAAAAATCTCAGTGTATGGGAAGACTGTCAAGTATGGCAGAAGACCAGCTTGGCTTAGCAGGGAACTCCTCAGTAAACTAAAGCATAAAAAAGGAGCTTATAAGAAGTGAAAACCTGAACAAATAAATATGGAGGAACATAAGAACATTGCTTGGGCATGAAGGGATGAAGTCAGGAAGGCCAAAACACAATTGGAGTTGCAGCTAGCAAGGAAGATGAAGGATAACAAGAAGAGTTTCTACAAGTATGTCAGTAGCAAAAGGAGGATAAGGGAAAGTGTGGGTCCCTTGGTTAAGAGTGGGGAGGCAACTCTGTGACAGAAGATGCAGAAAAGGCTGAAGTGCTCAATGACTTTTTCAGCTCAGTCTTCATAGGCAAGGTCAGCTTCCAGACTACTTAATCAGGCAGTACAGTTTGGGGAGGATGTGATCAGCCAACAGTGGTAAAAGAACAGTTTAGGGACTATTTAAGAAATCTGGACATGTACAAGTTCATAGGGATGAGATATACCCAAGTGTGCTGAGAGAGTTGGCTGATGGGATTCCAGACCCATTGGCCATCATCTTTGAACACTCATGGTGATCAGGAGATGTCCTGGATGACTGGAAAAGGGCAAAAATAGTGCCCATATTTAAGAAAGGGAAAAAGGAGGATCCAGAGAACTATAGACCAGCCAGCCTCACTTCAGTCCCTGGGACAATCATGGAGCATATCCTCAGGTGGATACTGCACAGTCATTTAGTACTTGCTAAAGCTCCTGCCTGCTAAAGCAAGTACTAAATAACTGCACAGTACCCACTAGTACTTGCATGAAGTATGGTCTAGAAAGCAGATATACAAGTACATAGTACTGAACAGTCCCGTTGACGCATGGTTATTTTTAGACACTATTTCACCATAGCAATGGCATAGCTCATCCCAATTATGATGTAGTATTGGCATCATGGTTTGTGCCCACTGACACTATGTCACTGTAGCAATAAGCTACATAACCATAGCTCATTGCTATGGCAATGTAGCATCTCATGTAGACATGCCCAGTGCCTCTGAATCTCAACATGCTGTGTTAGAAAAGTGATTTTCATGTCAAATACATTCCAAAAGAGTGAACCAATGTGGACTTATGGAGTGTCAGTTAAATGCGAACTATGGAAGGACTAAGATACATGGGTATTGTATCTTTTAAGATCTTTGTACACAAATTGCAAAATGAATAGTTAGTGTGGATTATAAAACCTATGACCATACTTCATTAACAATAAAACTGTGCTAACAATTTTGGTGGAAATCCATAGTAAACAAATAATAAAAATAATTAAGAAACAAATAGAAAACTAACAATTATATGGGTCAGCTTTAGAATAAATCTTATGTTAATACATACTATAATAGTTGCTTTTTAAAATACATTTCTTATGACTATAATTACAGCAATCCCAACCTATATTTTGACCAATATTCTGAATGAGTAGAAACAGCTTCTGAATTTCTTAAAACCAGTGTAATTTCCCTTTAATAGAATAACTATTTTTCTCAAGAGTGTTGCCACATTTTGCTAATACCCAGATTTTTCGAGGCGGAGACTCTAGTTTTCATTTCTGAGTAATTTGTCACCTTGCCACTAGAAGAATAACACGTATAAATTTGCTCTGAGATCTACTCCGTCTGAGCGCTGAAGTCTCATTTAGCAATCATAACTTATGCTCACAGGAGCTGCTATCTCCAGCATTCTACAGATAATTCTCTACTACTATATTAAAGTTTTTAAATTTGTAACAAACTATGAAATATAAGCTAGAGTATAATTTCAAATCCTATCTAAAAAAATGTTCGCCACTTGACTGCTTGTGGTCTAGACATGAAATAAAGCAATTTTTTTTTTTGATATGCCTGGGACCAGATCCAGTTTGTTCTTGAAGCTGTCTAAAATCAGATGTCTCAGCTGTGGAAATGTAAGTGTCACCAGGGGGATTTGCAATCCATTTCAACCACTTTTAGGTGACTAGTATAGCTATGGAGAGACTTAGGGCTGAATTCTGTTATCACTTACATGCCCATATGGCAATTTTCCAGTGATAAGAATGCCATTTTGGCACTTATACACAATTTACAATTCTATTACCCATATAGAGTGGACAAGTAAGTATCCATATGGTTACTAGGCATGCTCAGTAGGCTATGCAGCCGGTGGCTAAGAAAGCAGATATGCAAGTACATAGTCTGGGCATATACAAGACAACTTTTTACCTCACAAAAAAACAGAATTATTAGGTGTTGACACTGGAGAAGATCCTTTCCAGGTTTTAGGTCTACAGGCTGAGTGGTTAAGGTACTTATCCAGAGAACAGGAAATATAAACTGAAGACCACTATCACACTGATGAGTCCTGAACATGTATCTTTATGATTTTCCAGCATAGTGCTTTAATCACAAGGATACAAACTGGAAATTACTCAAAGATTTCTCCAGTGCTACTTTTGAAGCTGAGCCATACCATGTTGCTTTTATTATACAGTGGATAAAAAGGAGGGAGGGTAGTGGAGTCATATTGGGAGTAAGGGGCCAAGCTAGACATCAGACCTCCTGGCTAATGTTTAATTGTAATTTGGTGGTTAAAGGTCTATACTGGTAAGCCAAAGAGATACAAGGTCAAATCCCCTACATGTGACGGGTTTAAATTTGGGTCTCTTAGTTATGGCAAGTCCTAAGCACTCAACTACTGGGCCTAAACTATAGGACAGTCTTCCACCTCTTCCTTGTTTTTCTGAAACTCATCCTGAAGTACATAACAACACAATCATATACCTGCCCAACCAGTGCAAAGCCTATTGTGCATACTCCAAATCTTATAAATTTACACGGTACAGGCTATAGATTCACAAACTATGTAAGTGTAGCCTATACATGAGAATTCCCACTTAGATGTGTAAAGGATAATGAAATTAAACCCCTAGGCACTTCCAAAAAAGGTGTCTAGGTGTTGAATTTAATTATTCTTTACACACCCAAAGGAAAAGTATTGACAAAAAAAATGCCATGTGTATAATTTAAATCATATCTATCCTCCCACTCTGAAAACAACTCCTGAATTGTCCTTTTTCCTTTTAAATACATTGCAGAAAGCAGGATTGTAAGAATGCTAAAAAAAACCTCAGTGGCTGAAGAAACTGATAATAACTGCATTACACTTTCTGTCCAACTCCAGCAGTCTAAATCTGAGCAATAGAAAGCAATTACCAATTGACAGTTGGCTGGTGGCCTCAAGCCAGTAATTAATGGACAAGTGCCCAAAGTATAATATTCTAGCCAGCATATCTGTACACTACTGTCCTCTTCTGGATGTCATCACAGTGAGTTATGTTTGAATTTGGGCTGCTCATGGCTGGATAACAAAAGAAGATATAAACCTTAATGGAGGTAATTTCAGTTTACTGATGAATTGGGTTGGTTGGAACCTTTCTGGAATAAGGAAATCTGTTTACCATTCCTAACTTTGTAACAACTCATTGGAAGACCTTGCATCTACTTAGTTTAGCTGTGCATTAGTTATACCATTTGTACACAAACAATAATACCTAACTATTATATAAAAGCATGTGAAGAACTTCAGGTGAAGAATACTATCTAATATAGTAATATAGTTGTAACAGAGGGGTTGTATATTGTATTTTTGTGTGTGTTCTTTTCTATAGGAGTAAGATGGCACCTGCATTTTGGCCATGTGCTAATAAGCACATGGCAAGCTGAGGCCTGTATCTGGGGAAAATATGAAAAACCCTCTGGTCTCATTGGCCAGTTGGTTGGGAGAGTAGCTTGAAAGTAGTGCTCCCTGACTGGACAAGGCCAGGGTGATGTAATGCAAAGGGAAATAAGGGGAGCTAGACTGGTTTGTGGGGAGAGAAGCTTCCAGGGGCTGCAGAAGAGTGCAGTCTCCTCCAAGGGAAAAGGAGTTGCAGATAGTGAAAAGGGAGAGGAGACAGAGTGGTAGAGAATTGTTTTACTGTCTGGAAGCTTGTCTCTCCTCCTTTTCTTCCCCTCTTTCTCTTTTGAGGTTTTAAGGGATTAATTACTGGGAGGAAGAGTATTGGTTCCTATGGCTTGCTGGCTAGGATTTAGGCCTGGCAGCTTAAACAGGGTTGGAAGCAAGGAGTTTCTAATCCTGCAAGTTTGGGCTGGGGCTGGGGCTGAGGATGAGGCTTGCAGTTTTGTGCTCCCAGAGGAGCTGTGACCCAAATCACCTGAAGCCCAGGCCTAGAGGGTAGGCCTGGTCTTCCTCCCTGTTCTTTTTGATAATCTTTTGTTTCAGTTAACTGTGTGGTTGAGTCAGCTGTACCCATTAAACAACCTCATTCCTTTGGAGTTTTTCTGCAGTTTTTGTTTCATCAGGCCATATAATCCAGCCCAGAAGTGTGGGGTGCATGCATGCTGTCTGAAACCTCAGCCACTCCCCACACTCATATACAGCCGCCTCATGAGAGCAAAGATTGCCATGCCACTATCCCTCTGACAGCACTGAGGGGACTCTTGCACTTCCAAAGGACACAGGCTGTCTAGCAGCTTCCCCTTGTGTGGCACAACTGATAGCCTATGCTATGTAGTTAGTAGTGTTTCACATTGCATTTGGTATTTTTTTCTGTTTTTTTAATTATATCTCTTTTTTTTGGTTACACTGCTTGTGATGAGAAGGTTTTTTTGTTTGTGTGGGACACCCTAGTAATTAATTTATTGTTCCCAGATTTTTGGGTGGGGACTTGAGCCAAGGTAAACTATATTTAGTACCCCAAAAATTGAACCAAGCCCTTTGTGCTTCCAGCTGGTACCCAGCAGAAGGGTTACATAGTATAATAGAGATGTTACTTAGGAGTGTGTATCATAGAATCATAGAAAAAGGGTCGGAAGGGACCTTGTAGATCTTCAAGTCCGACCCCCTGCCTGGGCAGGAGAAAAACTGAGCTTAAATGACTCCAGCCAGGTAGGCATCAAGCCTCTTCTTAAAGACCCCCAGGGTACGAGCCAGCACCACTTCCCTTGGAAGTTGATTCTAAATCCTAGCCGACCTAACTGTGAAGTAGTTCTTACGGATGTCTAATCTAAACCTGATCTCCAACAACTTGTGGCCGTTATTCCTTGTTATGTCAGGGGGCGTTAGGGGAAACAAGGTCTCTCCCAAACCCTTCTGGTCCCCCCTAGTGAGTTTATAGACGGTCAACAGGTCCTCCCTCAGCCTTCGCTTGTGAAGGCTGAACAGGTTCAGGTCCTGCAGTCTCTCATTGTAGGGTCTGCCCTGTT
>NW_017729032.1:114176325-114182328 GCF_001723915.1 Gavialis gangeticus
TGCTGGTTGCCCTTGAGCATCATTCCTGAAGCCAGCCCATCGCAAATGTGCTCCTTGATGATCTTCTCAAGGAGTTTCAGTAGGATTGAGGTAAGACTGAGGGGGCCTATAGTTGCCCACGTCCTCCCTCCTCCCTTTTTTAAAGATGGGGACCACATTAGCTATCTTCCAATTATCTGGCACCTGGCCCAGGCACTACGAGCACTCGTAAAGCCTTGTCCAAGGCCCTGCAATAACCCCTGCTACCTCTCTCAACAAACCTGGGGTGGAGAACATCTGGACCCACTGATTTGAACACGTCCAGCCCCTCCAGAAGCTCTCTAACCCAGTCCTCCCCAACCTGAGGTCTGAAGACATTCCCCTCGAGTCCGTCTTTTATCTCGGTGGGGAAGTCCTGGTCCCTGCCCAAGAAAATGAAGGTGAAGAATTGGTTAAAGAGTTCCGCTTTCTCCTCTGGCGCAACAACCAGATTGCCCAGAAAATCTTGCAGGGGCCCCATATTTCCCGGTGCTTTCTTCATCCTCCCTATATATTTGAAAAAGGACTTTTTATTATCTTCAATCTTGGACGCTAGTCCTAGCTCTATGTCCACCTTAGCTTTCCTGACAGCCCCCCCTACAGGCCCAAGGAGAAGAGGTATACTCCTCTTTGGAGATAGGACCCCCCACTTTCACTGGTTGTACACTGCCTTTTTGGCAATCAGGCATTCCTGGACATCCTTGGTGAGCCAGGGGGGCTTTCAGGCACTCCTGCCCCCTCTTGCTTCTTGTTAGGATGGTCACCCCTTGCGCCTTGAGTATTGTCTCCTTAAAGAATGACCACTCATCTTGGGCACTGAGTTCTCCTGCTCTCAAGAACCCCAGTGCCTCTCCCACTAATCTCAACTCGTTGATGTTGGCCCCCTTGAAGTCTAGGGCTACCACCTTGCTGCAGGCCCTTGACACCCTGTGCTGGATGGTGAATTCCAGCAAGCAATGATAGCTATCACCCAGGTGGTCAAGAACCTAGAGGCCCCTTACCAGGTTGTCGCCTGTGGCCAGGACCAAGTCCAATAGGGCATTTCCTCTGGTGGGATTGTGCAAATCCTGTATTAATTGGAGGTCCTGTATCTCAGCCAGGAACCTCCTGGAACGGTCCAACCTAGCTGCCTGTTCCTCCCAGCAGATGTCCGGGTAATTAAGTCACCCATGACAACTACATCTCTTGCCTTAAGTGCCTCTGCAAGCTGGCCCAAAAATTCCCAGTCCAGCTCCTCCCCTTGGTTGGGGGGTCTGTAATAGACCCCCACCATTAGATCCTTCTCCCCACGGCCCCCTTGTATCTTGACCCAGAGCACTTCAGCTTGCCCCTCCTCTGACCCCCTTCTGCTGGCAGAGGATGTGTATTGCTCCTTGACATAGAGCACCACACCCCCACCTTTCCTTCATTCTCTATCCCGCCTGTAAAGCCTATAGCCCCTAATGCTAACTGCCCAGTCGTGGGATGAATCCCACCACATTTCTGTAAGCCCTATTATGTCTGGGTCTGAACTGGCTATTCCGAGGGCAAGTTCCTCTTGTTTATTCCCCATACTACGAGCATTGGTATATAGGCATTTAAGGTCTTGCCTAGCTGTGTGTGCCACCCCCTGATTTGGGAGACTGTTTGGACCCCTGTTTCTTACCTGGGCACTCCTTGCATTTTTCACCTGTCTTGCTCAGATGGTGTCTCCTCGTCTTCCTGTGGCCCCCACCCCAACACTTCAAAATTCAGGAGTTTAGATTGGGGGAAAAATGACTGCCCCAACTAACTCAGTGATTTTTTTACTTGAACTGTATAGACATTTCTGGGATCCATTGTACAATCATTTGGCTTACTTTAAGCTGTGTGACTATATGTCGAGTGCTGGTTTTACAGGTCTTTGACCATGCAAGAAGCCCAACTGCAGGAAGTTGGGTGGTGGCAGGTGGGATTAGGAGAGCTAGTGGGGTCCACAGGAGGGCTTGGTGGATCTCAGGGGCTATTAGGGTCCTTTCCAATCCACTAAACCCCACCACAATCCATTAATCCTGCAGTCTCCAGATCTCACTGAGCCACCCCCAAACCTGGAAACTACTCCCAGTACCAGTTTCATGGGTGTTCACTGCTGCTGGAATCCTGATCAAAGCAAATAAGGAAGGGGGAGGGACAGGCAGATCAGGGGGGACTAGTGGCTTAATGTGGGCTGGATTTCAGGATTGGGTGGTAGTAGTTCTGGAGGGGGAGTTAGTGGAGTCCTGGGGGTTGGCAGGATTAGAGAGGCTAATCTCCCTTACACCAGTGCTATTTGCTGTACATGTGGCATTTGGTTAAATCACTCTTACCCATTCCCAATCTCATTTAGTGCACCTCTCTGGAGAACTGAGTTAGATCTAGGCATCCATTCTTTGAGTAATCTAACCTTTAGGGAACATCTGTAGATTTGGGCACTTAAAACAACTTAACTAGGGATGTAAGGCCATCTTTACACATGCTCCAGGGTGTGGAGGGGAGGGTTGCTTTAATTAAGGTAGCTCTCAGGATCCACTCTAATAAAAGCACTTGCAGCCTCTCATGTATTTAGCATCCCATGATTTAAAATGGCAATGGGGGAGCTTTAACTAAAGCTCACTTTATGGGGATGATGAATACATGTGACACCAAAACTCCTGGAGCAAGCTGATTATCACACTTCCACAGACTCAGTTAATTCACTATGCTCCATCACATTATAATTAGAATGCATTGAAGCAGGTGTTGGGAACATATACAGGTACCCTAAGTGTAAGGTCCTCATGGGGGGAACTAAGTTAGTTTGGGTTACCAGTTGTTACCTGATTTAACCTCCTGAACATCTGTATGCAACCTAAAGCTCCCTGAACGTATTCTACCCTGTAATCACAATCCTTTTATGTATGACATGGACATATCATAGAATCATAGAAAATTAGGGACCTCAGGAGGTCATCTAGTCCAACCCCCTGCTCAAAGCAGGACCATCTGTAACTAGATCATTGCAGCCAGGGCTTTGTCAATCCAAGACTTAAAAATCTTCAAGGATGGAGATTCTACCACTTCTCTAGGTAACCTGTTCCAGTATTTCACCACCTTTCTAGTGAGAAAGTTCTTAATATCCAACCCCCCAGCCTCCAAACTATTCTCATTGCTCTCCACTGGACTATCTCCAATTTGTCCACATCCTTTCTATAGTGGGGGTCCCAAACTGGACATAGTGGAGAATAGAGCAGTGGAGAATAGAGCAGCATAGTAACTTTCCTCCATCTGCTGGCAACACTCCTACTAAAGGAGACTAGTATAGTGTTAGCCTTCTTGGCAACAAGGGCCCACTGCTGATTCATATCCATCTTATTGTCCACTCTAACCCCAGGTCCTTTTCTGAAGAGCTTCTGCTTATCCCATGCACTGGTACTGGCCTGTACCAGTGCATGGGATTCTTCTGTCCCAAATGCAGAACTTTGCACTTGTATTAGTTGAACATATGGGCAGGTGCACACACACACCCATACAGTGCAGGGCTGAAATTCTGGACCACCAGATTTTAGTGAAACTTACATACCAAAAATAGTTTCCAAATCAAATTTCTTAAATAGAACCATTTATTACAACTGGTTGACTTACAGCCTTAAATTAATCTCACACATATTCCAGATTCATTGTAATATCTCATAAGATAATACCATCAGACTTGGCACCAACTCATACTCCTGCTGGCAGTTTTATAGAGAGCAAGGACTGAATGAGTATACCTACTGAAAGTTTGTCCTGACTGGTGTAGATCCAAATCTGCTGAAACACCTGCTGTGTCAAATCTTGTCCTGTGGCTGTTTTATAGACGTTTGTCTCCAGGGTTGTCAATCTAATACATCTTAAGAGAGCTATTGTCACTTAAAGACAAAATACTACAATGCTTGTTTCACATCATGAAATAACAGCTGCAAAGTTTAATTAAAATAATTAAAATTGAAGTCCACAATAACTGTTCCTGTAGAAATTATAGTGAATTTAAATGTTGTCTCAAGTAAAGTAGTTTATCTCTCTGGACAAACATAGCATTACCATTTTGACAGTATCAAAGGTTGAAATAAGCAAACCATCACCCTGGCAAAAAGTTTCAACAAAATATATGCTGTCTCCACAGTGTATTCCATCTTCATGAGGTTCCTCATAATTTGCAGTAGGTGATAGAAAAACATAAACAAGCAAAGTTTTCCAAGTGGAATCTGTTGGCTCTGAATATAGGACCCAGATGTCTTGTTCCCCAGGTGGGGGGACCCACACTCAGACTGAGCATGACCTTTTCATTCAATGATAGGCACATTTAGTGATACATAGTGATCACAGAAAAGAAACAATTAAACCATTCTATAGTGACCTATCCTAGGGATATCAGTCAAGGTACATCTGGCCAGGATGCAGGCTTCACTCTGAAGGCTCTCTCTTAGGTGTCAGATGTCAGCAGTCTGGAGGTGGGATGCCAAGGACCACACCCTCCCTAGTGGTGTGCCCTCTGTCCATGGTGACCTTGGAGACCCCTCCCAGGGGACGGGAAAGGGAAAGAGGAAAAGGAAAGGGAGAGACCCTTTGTTATTCTCAAGTCTGTGCTTTTGTACTCCCCTTCCCTCCTGATGACTCCTGATGACTCTTCATCCATGGGTGTTGCTGATTGGCCTCTCTCTGTATTCATCACATCATCTACATCCTGTTCTGTCTGCATATTCTAAGCTCATCACATGCACACCCTTCCCAAAACAGGAATCTCAGTCCCCAGTGTTTGGCCTAGCAATCTGGTGTCACCTTATTTCATGTTACGGAACAGTATGGTACATGCCCCCAGTTTCTCAGACTATGTGACCTTGTTTGTCTGCCTCTGAAGGCTGAGACACTCTGTATATAAGACCCAGGCTCTTAGAAATCAATTAACCCCTGCTGCCCATTCTGAAACATTCCAATACAGACATACATACATACAAAAATACATACATACATACATGCATACATATTATGGTATTGGATTTTATATATATGCCAATTCCCAGAAAGCAAACCTTTAAATACCATCTTTAAGCCATAAGAATTGTGAAACAAACAGATGCTCACTTTACATGCTTTACAAATTTGACTTCCATCCTGAGGCTCATCACCTATTGCTCGACCATCTGGGCGACAGTGATCATCGCCTGCTGGAATTCACCATCCAGCGCAAGGTAGCAGAGGCCTGCAGCAAGGCAGCAGCCCTAGATTTCATGAGGGAAAACTTCAATGAGCTAAGGAGAATAGTCGGGGAATCACTGAGGTCCCAGAGGGGAGGGGAGCCAGGTGTCCAAGGAGAGTGGTCGCTCCTTAAGGAGACGATCCTCCGAGCCCAAAGGAAGGTAATCCCAATGCGGATCAAAGGGAGCAGGAAGGCCCACAAGTCCCCATGGCTTACCAAAAGCATCCAGGAATGTCTCCTAGCTAAAAAGGAAGTGTACATTCAATGGAAGGGAGGGGCCATCACCAGGGATGGCTATACTGCTGTTGCTTTGGAGTGTAGGGGGGCAGTCAGGAAGGCCAAGGCAGAGATGGAACTGGAACTAGCTTCCTGGATTAAGGACAATAAGAAGTCCTTCTTTAAATACATAGGGGGTAAAAAGAAGGTTCCGGGTAATGTGGGGTCCCTGCAGGACAAGCTAGGAAATTTGGTCATCACACCAGATGACAAAGCTAACATATTTAACGATTTCTTTGCCTCCATTTTCCTAAGCAGGGACCAGAACAGTCACCCCCCCCTGCTGGGCCTCCCTCAAGCCCCAGGGGAGGTTCACCTAGGCCAAGGGTTAGTGAGGACCTAGTTAGGGAACTTCTGGAGGGACTGGATGTATTCAAATCAGCCAGTCCAGACAATCTCCACCCTTAGAGTACTAAAGGAATATGGCTGAGGTTATTGCAGGACCCCTGGCAAGGCTTTATGAGCACTCGTGGTGCTCTGGTGTAGTGCCAGAGGAC
>NW_017729032.1:114187328-114188279 GCF_001723915.1 Gavialis gangeticus
TGAAACTTTCATACAGCAAAGCCTGTATACTCAGTGCCATCCTTACTCCCAGCAAGACTCCTTTATCCAGAACATTGAATTTGGTTGGTTTGTTTTCTCTTTCTTTGTTTTGCTTCTGTTTTGGCTTTATTATCATTACAAAAATACCTATATTTCAAGCTACTTCAATCATAGAAACAGAAAATGAGGGTTGGAAGGGACCTCAGGAAGTCGTCTAGTTCAACTCCCTAGTAAATCATTCCAAACAAGGTTTTGTCTAAAAACCTCTAAGATGGAGATTTGAAAACTTCTCTGGGTAACCGGTTCCAGTGTTTTACTACCCTCCTAGTAAGAAAGGGATGTTTTCCTAATATCTAACCTAAACTTCCACTGCTACAACTTGAGATCGTTGCTCCTTGTTCTGTCATCTGTCACCACTGAGAACAGTTTAACTCCATCCTCTTTGGAACTTTGGAAGTGCTATTAAAATCCCCCCTCAGTCTTCTCTTTTTCAGACTAAATAAACCCAGTTCCCTCAGCCTTTTCTCATAAATCATATGCCCCAACCCTCTAACCATTTTCATTGCTCTCCACTGAACTGTCTGAAATTTGTCCATATCCTTTCTGTGGTGACAGGGGGTGGGGGTGGAAGGGGTGTGCAAAACCCCTCACAGTATTCAAGATGTGTCCTCACCAGTGCTGACTAGAGAGGAATAATCACTTCCCTTAATCTGCTGGCAACAGTCCTACCAATGCAGCCTGGTATGCTGTTAGCCTTCTTGGCAACAATGGCACACTGTTGGCTCATGTTCAGCTCATTGTCAGCTGTAACTCCCATGTCATTCACTGTAGAGCTGCTGCTTAACCAGTCTTAGCCTGTACTGGTGAATGGGATTGTTCTGTCCTAAGTGCAAAACTTTGTGTTTGTCCTTACTGAACTTCATGATATGGCTTTTGGTCAAATCCTCCAAT
>NW_017729032.1:114193279-114196442 GCF_001723915.1 Gavialis gangeticus
TGGCACACTGTTGGCTCATGTTCAGCTCATTGTCAGCTGTAACTCCCATGTCATTCACTGTAGAGCTGCTGCTTAACCAGTCTTAGCCTGTACTGGTGAATGGGATTGTTCTGTCCTAAGTGCAAAACTTTGTGTTTGTCCTTACTGAACTTCATGATATGGCTTTTGGTCAAATCCTCCAATTTCCTGAGGTCTCTCTGAATCCTAGCCCTACCCTCCAGCATATATATTACTCTCAGCTTGGTGTCATTTGAAAACTTGCTGAAGTTGCTCTCCATCTCATCTTCCAGGTCTTTGATAAAGGTATGGAACAAAACCTGTCTCAGGACTAGCTCCTGGGGCACTCCAATTCATACCAGCAGACAACTAGACATAGAGCCATTGATTATTACCCTTTGAGCCTGGTGAAGCAGCCAGTTTTCTTTCCACTTTGCAAACAGTTCATCCAGCCTGTAGTTCCTTAGCTTAAAAGCCTGTTCTTGCTGCATCCACAGACAAGTTATCTCATCACAGACTCAGGTCGGTCAGGTATAACCTGCCCTTGGTGAATCCATGCTGAATGTTCCTAATCACCTTTTTCTCCTCTAAGTGCTTTGAAATGGGGACCTGGCACCATGATTTTTTACATGGACTGAAGTGAGGATGACCAGTCAGTCATTCTCTGGATCCTCTTTCTTCCCTCCCTTAAAGATGGGCGCTATATTTTTCCTTTTCCAATCATCTGGGACCTATCCCAATTGCCATGAGTTTTCATAGATAATGTCCAAGAGTTCTGCAATCACACTGGCAAACTTCGTCAACACCCTTGGGTGCATCATGCCCAGCCCCATTGACATGTACACATCCAACTTTCTCTACTGTGAAGCAGTGAAGGTATATACAAGAAATTTTCTTTCTCAAATCTTTGTAATCCACAGCTCCAAAGGGGCCATTTGAACGGCAAGGGCCAAGGGTGCCTATTGGCTGTAGCAGGACCAAGGCCAGAGGGGTGGCTCTGATGCCTCTGGAGGCCAAGTGCCTTCCATCTGATTCTGGCTCCTTGTGTTACTCTTCCATTTAACCTTTCCTGCCATGCCTTGATGTAACTAGTAACAGTTAGGGAAACTGCCACAGGGCCCCAAAGTGAGCCTCAGGCTCTCTACTATCTATTATCTCATGTTCCCAGCTGGCACCCATGTCACTCCTCTGACTCTTAAATCATGGTCTCCCTGGTTCTATCTGTGCCTTAAGGCACAATCCACCTTAGGGATTATAATCATGGGCTCAAACTTCTCTAGTCAGGCCCATGCCTTGCTGGTGTAATTGTGACATTGTTCTGGAACTTCCTGTAGCAGCTTTGCTTTAACCCATTGTTATTCTCATTGCAGATCCACTTGTTCTAGTCTGGCTTTCCCAGCCTCAGCACTCTTTGTATCTTAGTCTCTGGGGCCCTGTGGCAGTCTGTCTCCTAGCCCCTGGCCCCTGTTGTGGTCTCCAGGACCCTGGTCCCCAGCCACTCCAGGCTGGGGCTCTTGTCCAGGCTTTTGGCTTTTGTCACAGTCTCTGGACCCTTGTCCCTAGACCCCTTTTGCGGTCTTCAGGTTCCTGGCTCTGGGTGCCTGTCATGGTCTCTGAGCCCTAGGTTCCTGTCGTGGTCTCTGGGCCCTGGGCCCCTGTCATTACCTCCAGGCCCTGGATTCTGGGCTTCTATCATGGCATATGGGCCCCAGGACCCTGTGGTGGTCTTCAGGCACCGGGTACATCTACATTAGATATTTACTGCACAGTTGCCTTGTTAACTGTGCAGTAAACATCTCAGTTCTACACAAGCACTCTTATTAGGGTACACAAAACTAATAAAGTCTGAAGCAGGGTAGGACTTGTCCTACCATGCTGCGGAGTTTTTTTGTGGTCAGAAACACATCTGTAAATTCTAAGTCAGCTGGCTGGGGACAAGGATGCTTCAGTGCTGGGGCTGCCTGCCAGTCAGCCCCATGCTGAAGCAGCCTTATGCCCCAGCCATTAAGCCTGGTTTGAGCAGCCCCAGACTGGTAGGGGGACTGTTGGCCTCCCTTACAGATGTGGCTATTGCAACACATCTCAGTGTGTTGTAGTCCAGGCACATGTGCAGACATGCACCTGGGAGCTTCCTGGGAGCAATAAACTGTGAAGCAGTAATCGCCATAGTTTATGGCTGCCTCCTAATGGGATGAGTAGGTGCATGCCTCTTGAAAAGTCAACAAATCCAGAATATTCAGGCACTGTAGAATGTATGCAAGGCAGTAGAGAGGACCTATTTTCCTACCAGACATTTGGGAATCTAACAATGCATTGCTGTGTCTACTGTGATTCTTGGAAATCATCCTATCCTTTCCTATCCTCTGCAAATTATATTCTAAAGGAAATATTCTATCAACAAAAATGCCAACCAGTTCTGTAGAAAGAACAGGGGAATGAAATTCCACTATTACTAAAGAGAAGATAACATCAAGCGGACTGCAACACAGGCAGTACAGTGATGAGAGGTTTAGAAATTCTGATAGATAGAAACTTGATTGCTAAATAATTATATATAACCTGGGACACTGCAATTGCCACTCTCATTCTCTGTCTTCTCTCAGACAAAATGATGGAGGGGTGAGATAGCTAATCCAAACTCTTTCTTTGATTTGTGCATTGTCTTTGTGTTACTTTTCTCATCTATATGTAATATTTCATAGGAAGGGACAAGTAAACAGTATGTCTCCATGCATGACATTAAAAGAAAAATACATTTGAATAAATAAGTTCCTTTTTTAATTAAAAAAAAAAAAAAAAGAACTGGGAATAAAGCCTTTGTACTACTCCCATCCTACAGAGTAAAACTAATACCATATATAAATAATAATAGAGAAGTCCCTGTGAAATTACAAATAGAATTTCTCTCCTTTATTTTCAAATGCTCATTTATTGTTTGATTAGTATATTATGTGAATTTAATAAAAGTGTGCTCTAATCCCACCTAATTTGTTTATTGGTATGTAATCCAGTTTAACATATTTAAGTAAACGCATACATTAACAAACATCGAAATGTTAGGATGTTATATTTGCTTTTGTCCAGGGTCTGAAGTTAGGAATCTAAAACTTGAAGAATATAAAATTAGTAACTTCCTGTTAAAAAAAAAAAAAAAAAAAAAAAAAAA
>NW_017729032.1:114196453-114198911 GCF_001723915.1 Gavialis gangeticus
TAACTTCCTGTTAAAAAAAAAAAAAAAAAAAACATAAAAAGGCTGCCCAGCAGTACACTGCAATTGTGTGGCAGAGACAGAAAAATAAATTTAGATTACCAAAAGGCAGACAATATTCTTTGGGTGAATCTGATCTCTTTTATTAGACCAGCTAAAAAGATATCAGATTCACCCAAAGAATATTGTGTTTCTATGTCCTTAGACCAACGCAGCTACAACCTACACCCCTGTAGATTACCAAAAGGAATTTACATTTCTCTTATCTTAATCCTAACTATTAGGCTATAGAATAATACTTATTCTTTTTTGCTGTTTCTTCCTGGTTCAGTTAATATTTAATTATTCCATCCCAAGTGAAATAATTTCAAAAGTTGATAGACATTTTTAGAACATATTTATAGCTCAGTGATTAAAACATTAAATGAGGGGGTTGGAAATGCAAGCTCAAATCCCCTTAGTAGTGAGATTTAAGCCCCAGTCCCCAACATTCTGAGCAATCTATGACTTCTGCATTATTAAAGGAAAGTAACACTTCCTCTGGTTGTATTTGGGTAGAATCCAATCCAGTAGATGAATGCTGTTGAATGATTACAAAAAAAAGTCCTGTAGATAACATATTCAGAAAAGCACCTAGGGTGGCATTCTATTAATTCCTGACCATGTAAGTTGTAAGTTTTGGATGTCTGCTGGGCATAAAAATGTACCAAAAGTACATACGTGTTCAGAGATTTTCCATTCCTGGACTTGTAATCCTGAGTATATGGGTGTCTATATATGCATATTAGTGGTGTTTCATTTTGTCATGGAAAAATGTGAATTTTGGGCTACTTTTTTAATACAAAAATTGGGGATTTTTTTTTCCAGAGAAAGCCAGGATCCCTGGTGACTAGACATGACTACATAACCTCACTGAATGAGCATTTGCAGTAGCAACCATAACCCTTACACATGCTTCTTATGGACACATAGCAGATTTAGCAGTCTGAAGGTGGAGTCATCTAGAATCTGTGACCACCCAAATTACATCTGAGAACTGAAGAACGTTATGTGTCTGACACACCTGACACACCCACAGCTCAGTGGCTAGGGAGGTCATCTAGGATTTTGGAGGTCCTTTGCCCCCTTCATTCAGAAGGTATTTGAACCAGTGCCTCTTTCACTTTACAGCACAGAACTCTAACCATCTACCAAATATCAGACATTCCTCACTCAGGTTTTCCTTTGAAGGTGAACAACTAACATAATCTTCAGAAAACAGGGTGAAGGATACTGTAGGGAGGAAGCCTTACTTCCCCAAGGGCCCTAGCTAGAACTCAGGGCTCCCTCTCTTCTAGAGCAGCAGACACCTCATTTAGCCACACACACTCTGTCTTATAATCTTCCTTCTGTCCCCACATGACTCCCACAGACTTCTATCACATAGCTACCTAGAGATCAGCTTCAAAAGATGTGATCTTGGAACCTGGCATGTGCAGCACAGGCTGTGGCCTGGAGCTCTGGGAGAGGGACTAGTTCTGGAGGAGAGCCTAAAGGGTTGGTGCCCCAAAAGGTAGTCTGACTGGAACAAGTAAGAACAAGGGTGGGCAGTAGCATACTGATTGGGCAGGGTGGAAGGGGGCAATGGTCTCCAGGTGGGGGGTGCTAGCCAGGCCCTTCAGGGTGGAGTGGCTGCAGTGCTTCCCACATTTGGTGTGTAGTTCGTCTGCCCTCCCACCCAGTGGGTTGTAAGTTTCTTTAGCTGTTCTGGCCAGAAGCTCTGGCCACCACCCCTCTCCCCGCATCCAGTTTGCTGTGCTGTTACTTTCCCCATAGAAGTGCCATGGAATGGGAGACAGGCCCTGCACCCTGTTTGGATCATTCCCCGGTGGTGGGGTGCAAATGCAAGCATTGGCCCCCGGGCACTGGAGACCCACACTATGCCACTGAGGGTGGGGCTGAGACCAAGGGGCCAATACCCAAATAAGGTGACCTGAATTGGAGGTCACAGGTGAAGTGCTTAGGACACAATATTATGAGTGACTAAGGTTCAAACAGAGCCCTTCCAGGGTCCAGGATCTGGGGGGCAGCTAGGAGCCAAAGCCTAGGGAGATGGGCTGAAGACTGGAAGGGCCAGGGGGTCCAGATGAGAGCAAGATGGGGTTAGGGTGCCCTGTCAAGGGTGACAGAGCCCTCCTCCAGTTAGGGTAAACTAACAATAAGCAGGGCTGAGCAAGGCACCAAACCCAAACTCCAGGTCTCTGAAGGCAACCTCCTAAATCTATTAATTTTGATATTAAGACATGTCAGGAAAGAGGGTGAGGCAAAACAGGGGAATCTAAAGTGGGATAATTGGCATAGTATGGTCTCTGGGGGGTGCTGTAGTCACCCCTGGAGGCAGAACCCACCACAGTGACATAGTTAGTTTATTTAGCTAATATATCTAGCACTACGGAAGAAAGAGACTTGGGGGTCATCATTG
>NW_017729032.1:114199531-114221711 GCF_001723915.1 Gavialis gangeticus
CCCTTCCAACCCTAATGTCTATGAAATCTATGAAATCTGTTTATATAGGTACATTTGCTGATCACCAGGGATCCTGGTTTTCTCTGATTAAAAAAAAACAACAACAACAAAACCTTGAGTAACCCCAAATCCACATTTCCCCATGACTAAAATGAAACACCACTAATGTAAAGATATATATATATATATATATATATATATATATATAACATCAGTTCTATATACATCAGTATATATATTAGTGGTGTTTCATTTTAATCATGGAAAAATTGGATTTAGTGTTACTTTTTTAAAACTGAAAATGGGGATTTTTTATCAAAGAAAACCAAGATCCCTGCTGATCAGAGCGGCCCTGAGCAGGGTGTGAGGCCCAGAGCAAATCAGCCTATGTGGGGCCCTGTCCCCACCCTGATCCCATGTGCCCCGGACCTGGCATCAGTGGTGGGGGGTGGGGGGTAGTGAGCAGCTAGCAAAGCCGGCAGCGGCACAGAGTCACTGCGGCCACTCTGCCCAGCTCCACAGGGCCCCCCAAAAGGATGGCCCAGTGATCATGTTTACCGACCAACCAGAATAGTAAATACATGCCAAACCTGTTCTCCTAATTAGGTGATATCTAGTACATATATTATCTTTGCTTCCTAAATCTTGATGCACTACAATTTTAACTTGTTATTCTTGTATTGTCCTTTGCAAAACTGAGAACCTAGGCAGCATAACTAGTGTAATCATGGAAACAACTATAATCACTACTCCAAACCACCTTCCTGTTTTTTTTCCCCAGGTATATGTCATACCACCCTCCATCAATCAGTCTTGCATACCATCTCTTCAGAAAGCTTTCCTGATTTAACCCTATCAAGCCTGTCCAGCAAGGCCTACACAGCACATAAAGCTGCTATGACAGGCAACAGAAATGAATACATTTTATGGCATTCAGGGGAACAAAAAAACAAAGGCTGTAAGAGATTATAGCACTTGCCAAGCATTTGCAACTGCTTTCAGTCTTCACACTGTGGACAAAGGAGATTAATACTTCACCATTAGCTCAGAAAAATTATCCATAGGAGCAATGGATGGTTTTTTAACAGAAGATAAATCAACTAAGCATTTTTTTTTACGTATTTTAAATTGAACAGATACACAGGATTACAGAATACAGAAAAATAGACTAAATATTTCACATGTATAGATCCAAAATAACTAAATAGAATGTAAAAACATGCAACTTTTTCTAGTTCTTAAATAGAAGGAAATTCTGGGAGAGAGGTCTCATGCCAGATATTTTTCTAGGCTTGATACATCAGCAGGGTTCTGCCAGGTGCTCTTAGAAAAACAAAGGACATATTTTTGCACATTCAGTACCCTCTTTGGGAGACACTGTTAAATACAACCTTTTTATAGCTGATGATAAATTCAACACAGATTATGTTTTCATCTGTGTAAAACAGTAGGAGAGCACAAGTAGAAGACCTGAGAAACTTTTAAAAGGAAAGATCTGCAGAGCTGATACTATTAATATATTAATAGGAAATATATATATTAATTGTTGTAAAGGTGTTATATAAATATATATATATTTACTTGAATAGAAGATGATCCTGATTTTAAGACAGCCCCCCAATAATTAGATTTTCTATATGGAAAATTTATAAATTTATTACAATTTTCCAGGTATAGAATCTAATTATTGGAGATTGAATTTGTCCCCTTCTACTGCTATAGCAGGGAAAAATTCTGGGGAATCAGAAAGCTCTTTGCTTTCTGCTTGGTCCCAACTTCCTCCCCACCTCCCGCTAATGGCAGACCCCAGATGTAGCAATTTGCATACAGTACTCATAGATTTAGTTCATCCAGAACTGATGTTACTTTTTTTTAAAAATGATTGCAAGTTTTAGCACAGGTGTTGCACAAACACACTTTTAAGCAGCACTTTGCACCTACTTATATCTAGTATAAACTAGGGCCAAATCAGTTCCAAGTTTCAAATTCCAAATTCACTTGGGCAAAGCCCAAGAGCCAAGTTCTCTTTGTGGCTCTATCACTAAGTAAGTATCCCCCCCTCCAAGACTGTCGGTCTGAGGTTTCAGATACACCCAAAATCCATGGCAGACATCCTATGTGCAATCCCCAGGCCCATAGCCTTGGAGTTCAAATGCCCCTAGTCTTGTTTGCTCTTAGTCATATGCTCAGGTAGAAATGACAACAAAACCTGTATTACCATGCCTGAAGGGACCTGCAAAATAACTTTGTTCAAGACTCAAAGAATCATAGAAAGAAGTTGGGCTGGAAGGGACCTCCAGAGTTCATTTAGTCCACCCCTATGCATGAGATAGGAGTATCCCTATCCAAACCAACCTGTATAATATATAATCTAAACTCTACATACACTACTATCAATGCCGACACAACACAGAACAAACAACCTAACCTGCTACAGGCAAAGCATGGGAACCACAATAGCCAATGTCTTGACTCTATGAAATGTTGTCAATATATGCTCAAGACATCCCAGGTACAGGGCTATGGTCCCCACTACAGAGGAAAGCAAAACCCCCACTGTCCATGCCAATCTGAACATGGAGTAAAATTCCTTCCTGACTCCAGATATGGTAACTGTTCTGACACTGAGCAAAGGCAACCAACCAGAGTGTGAATAAATCATTACAGACAGACAGACAGACAGACTAAGGCTTTTATAATATAATTGTTTTGACCCTGCTGAGACAACCAATCAGAGTACATATAAATTGTTACAGACAGACACACAGACTAAGGCTTTTATAATATTACATTAGTGATGTTTCATTTTGATCACGGAAAAATGTGGATTTACTTTTGGTTAATTTTTTAAATTAAAAAATTAGGGATTTTTTTTATCAGAGAAAACCAAGATCCATGATGATTAAGTTCTTAGAGCTGCCACCATTTCATTAAAAAAAAATGATGCTATCAAACTCTATGATGGAGAACAATGACCACAAGCAGTATTGGTATCACAAGGGTGGGTCTGTGTTAATGACAGGGACTTATCTTAGATGGGTATGTATGATGAAACATAGATGCCAACTTTTCTAAAATCCAGAGAGGTTAGGGTGTGGACTGGTTCTTCATTTCCACTTCAGGATATGTTGAGCAAGTCCGTCCTCTGGGAAAATCCTTTGTGTCTTTATTTATCACAATCTCTGGAAGGAGAACAAGGTCCAGGTCTAGAATGGTGATCCTCAAGCAGTAACTTCTCTGGACCACAAATTTTGTGTGGATGCCTGACCCTTGACTTCCAGAGTAAGTGCTCTACTTCCAGCTTAGTAACAGTCTGGAATTTTGTAATGGCCAAATAAAATGCTACAAGGACGCATTGAAGGTCTCCCTCAAAAAAACGGATGCTGACATCAAAAGCTGGGAGGAGTTGGCTGCCAAATGACCCCAAAGATACAGCAACCTGAACAAGCAGCAGCCCATTTCAAGGTAAAGCATTTTGCCCTTTAAGCAGAAAAGATAGCAAAAGAGAGGAAACCCAGCCTGCAGCCTACTCTCCACTGTGGAAACACCTGCAGCTTCTGTGGAAAGATCTTTGCCTCAAGGATTTGACTCTTAAATCACCTAAAGACCCAACAATGAGCTGTGGCAGAGGTCATCCTTGAATTGAGAGATTGACAAGTGACATTTGTAACAGTGGAAATTTCTGGGAAATTTAAACTTCTAGAAAAAATTCTGGGAGATGGGGTCATATAGACATTCCAGCCTGCAGCCACCCACTCTCTCCTGCTCACCACACCTTCCTCAGACTAGTGTGCTCCACTCCACCCAGCCTCCAGGGGTAGTGGGGCATGTGGGGAAAGACTCCCCATGCCTGCCCAAGACCAGCATCACTCTGGTCTGAGGAAGTGTTGGAAGCATTGTACACTTCTCTCTCTCTTTCTCTCTCTCTCTCTCTCTCTCTCCCTCTATATATATACATATATGCCTACTTCTGTAGCATGATGTGAAGTCTGGTTCCTAAAATAAGTCTGGCACATTTTATCTAATGCTTTGCCACTTCTTGAAACAAAAAACATTTGTGGTCCCCTTCTCTTCCCTGCTTTCTTCCTATGGCACACCACAGATGTTTATTATAATTATTATTTTATTATCATTTTATTATTAATAAGAAGTATCACAATAATAATTATTACCTATACCATAGAACCTATAGGATGCTTATATGGCATTTTATGGTTTTGGAATACAGAACAGACCAAGTTGGATGTTCTTATGGAAACATTTGAAAAAATATTTGGGTTATAATAGTGTTTGGGTATTGTTGTATCCATGATGATCTAGGAAATGTATGATAAATGTACAAGAGGCAACATAATTTATTAGACCAACTGAAAAGTTGGGAGATATATTGGACAATCTTTTGCACCCTTCTTCAGATGTAACTTGAAGGGCACTTTATGCCAAAAAAAATATCCAACATCTCTCTCACATGCTCAATTCTTTCATTAAAAGGTAACACTCCCCCAACCAAAGAGCAAAACAAATAAACAAATCTTCTCCTCTTGTCTCTATATGGTTGCTTGCCCTTTCAGTGATCTAGACTCAAGAACTGACAAGGTCACTTTTAGTCCTTTGATAAACTGGAAATATCTACTACTTAAACTTAAGAAATCTCTATTGAGTATGTACAAAGAATTTTGAAATGCTTATGTATAATTTGGGCAGATTTTCTTGGAAACAGTACAAGTCTTTGATATAAAAGTCATGCCCTGAAAAATTTTAACTCACTTGTGTAGAACATGTGGATATTATTTTTTTCTTTCCAGCAACAGCTCTAAAAACAATTGTAATATGTCAAAACATCTCGTGTTTATCTATTATAGTCTCAAGAAAAGAGTGTAAAGTTCAAGTTAAAATTAAGCAAAAACAAAATAAAACAGAAAATTATCTCATGGCACAGAACCAGTATAGGAAATTTCAGCCCAAATTGTAAAATTTGGAAAAACAAAATAAAGTAAAAACACAGTTTTCTAACAGAAGAATGAAGCAATATTATTAATTAGGGGTGCTACCAACTTTATCCACAATACATTCTGACTTTAACCTTTAAAGTGCACAAACACAGATATCTGTCATATACCTGGATATTAAACATGTTATGACTGCACTTTATAGTGTTTCCATCACAGTGTTTCATTTTACACTGATGTATTTATGACTTAAGCTGCTTAACTATCTATTGGTAATCATTGCCACTTACATGATTGGATGTTTCTTTTGAGGAAGAATTTCTTAAATACTGAGTGGAATGTTCAGGATTCACAGCTTTTAGTTTAATATGATTCATGGGTAATCAGAGTTTATATCTAGGTGTTTTACTTTTAAACTGTTGAAATCTTTTTAAGCTCCATTTTTTTCCCAACACGTTTTTATTATTTTTTTTAATTGTAATTATTAAGAGTTACTGAAATTGCTTTGAAATAACTAATAACATTTCAATTTACATACACTAATCTAAAATATTTATATTTGGGGGAAAATAGTTTCTATATTTAAATTTAAATCTACAAATACATGTTCTTTGAAACAATTAAAATGAAGATTACAACTACATCATAGCTTCTCAATTGGCACTGTACATTCTTACAGATTTGACAGTTTTAATTCCAGGAAGGGAACAATTTTAAAACAGGCTTTCGACAGGGGCTTATACTGTGGTGGGAGGGGTGGGCCCAGGGCCCCAGTGAAGCTTAATTTTTTTTTAAATACATACACAAACCTATAAGTATTTGTGTGTGCGCACACAGACATATACACATATTTATATGTATATGTGTGTGTGTATATATATATATATGTAGGTGTGTGTGTGTGCATGTATATGTATATGTACATATAGGTGAGTATATATATTTTAGGGCTTAGACAGACACAACTTTACCACAGTGTAATAGACCTATCTCTGTGTGACAAAGGAGCAAAACTTACATAAACACCTACACTAGGTTTATTAAAATTAAATAAAGTAAATTACTCTGCTGTAATGTATACCATTACAGATATAATCTATCTATAGCTTATCCCAGGTTATATTTTTGTTTATATTAAAATGCTGAAAAAAATCAACATAAGGAAACTATAATTGTTTGACCTGAGCAGTTAGCTAATTTGGGGAATCATGAAGATCGTTTTCCATGGGGAGGAAAACTGTAAATAGTAATAAGCTAAGGAGTAGATGGAATAAGAATATTTTAAGGTACTTGTCTTACAGTATACATTACACAGCATTTTCGATTGCCCTGTAATTGTAATACGTGGAAGAGCAGCTGGTTGGTTTGGGGGTTTTGTGAAGTTGACACTGAGTACACACATTTCATACACTGTACAGAAGCAGTCAAGATAGATCTGGAGCTCTGTAATTGATTGGGCAGGCACAACACAGTAATCAATGTTTTGAAGCTCAGTAATGTAGATGTTGTTTTTTTGGATTTGAAATGTAACCAGGTGATATTCTTGACTCCAATTCTAATAGTGAAGGGTTTTACTGCTGTCATGTTATCATAAAGGAGTCTGATAATGGTAAAACATTTTGCAGGTAAGCATATCTCATCAGCAGCAATCTGGGTTTTTCTTTCACTGCAGAAAAATGGAGAAAAGTATGGATTTTTTAAAGGGAAAAAAGGTGGATTTTCCCCTTTAAAGGAGAAAAACACAGAAAACCACAGTTCTGTCTTTGCAGGCTGGCTGAGTTCCATCCTAAAAGGGGCTATGGAGAGCAGGAGGAGGCAGGGAACACCACACACATGCACATGTACACATGTACATGACAACAAGGCAGCAGTGGAGAGCAGCTCCTCCAGGCAAGACTACGGGAGTAGGGGGGAAGAAGAACAGGCCATGTGGAACAAGAAGGGGCACAGGCCATGCACTGGGGAGTGGGTGGGGCAAAGGTGATGCAGTGCGAGGGCACATGCCCCCTGAGATTTCTGCACCCACAGTGAGGTGTGGGGCTACAGCTGGACCAGACCAGCTCTAGGCAGAAACCACTTACACAGCCATGGCCACCCAGAGGCATCAGGGGGCAGTTTCACACTACTGCTGCTGCTGCTGCTGCTCCCATTTCCACTTCCATGCCTCACCATGATGGTGCAGTGCTCCCTCTGGTGCTGGGTCTCACCTGCTGGGCTGAGAAAGCAGTTCCTGCCTGGAGTTGGTCCAGCCTGGCTGCAGGCCCATGCCCCACTGTAAGCACAGAAATATTGGGGGGGGGCACATGCCCCGCACCTTCCCCACACACCCATTCCCTTCCTCACATTGGGAAAGCTGGGGTGGGGGACAGTGGGTCAGGATGAGGCAACAATAGGGATGAGGAGGGCTGTGGGTTGGGATTGAGAGGCACTGGCAGGGCCAGGGGGCTCTTGGTCAGGACTGAGGGGCACTGGCAGGACTGGGGTGCTGTGGGTCAAGGGTAAGGGGCACCATCAAGGCCTGGGGGATTGTGAGTCTGGAGTGAGGGATACTGGCACAGCTGGAGGGGCTATGGCTTGGGAGCAAGGGGCAATGACCAGAGGCAGATTAATGCACAGGCCATCTGGGCCTGGGCCCAGGGGCCCCTGTTTGACAGGATGCCTGGAGGGTGGACAGGGGGGGCAGGGAAGAGGAACAGCTTGGTGTGGACAAAACCAGAGGCTGGGCTGGACATGCACAATTGGTAGGCTGTGGAGCCCTGAGAGTGGCTGGAGCTGTCAGCAGCAGGGAGTGGAGCAGGACATGGTGCAAGGCTGGGACCTGCCAGTGGTGGGGCAGCCCCAGCATAGCCAGGTCCTAGCCCAGCCTGGCCAAAATCCTGCCCATTTGCCAGGTGCCACTGCAGCCAGACTGAACCATGGCAGGGTGAGGGACTTCCCCTGGGGATCGGTCTGTGCTGCATAAACCCAACAGGCAGCAGCTCCACAGTCTTGATGCTGCTTAGCCACAGGGAGATGATGTATAGGGTCCTGTGTGACCAGCCCCAGGCTCTGGGTCCAGCATGGGCCTGCAGGTGGGAGTGACTGGGGCTTCTGCCCCTGGCCTAGAAGGCAGCACATCCTGCTCCGGCTTCTGCTGCACCAGCTGGTGGCAGAACCCATGGCTGCAGGGCAGGGCACAGGTAAGGTGGGGAGGGGCTCAGACTGTGGTGGGAGGGGTAGGCCCAGGGCCCCAATGAAGCTTAATTCATCTCTGGCAATGGCACGGGCACGACACTGGCATATCAGGGCTACTCAGCATGGGAGGACAGCCACAGTTGGACCCACAACCTTGTGTATTAAGGGGCAGGGGAACTCTGATTTTCCATGATAAAAAACCCCAAATCAAATGCCAAAATTTATATGTGCTAAGATTTTTTATTATTATTATTATAGTGATTGATGCAGTGGTAGGCTTCCAAATTGCTTTAAAATTGTAAATATATCAATACAACATTGTTTTCACATATAAAGAAAATTTACCAATTGATAAATTGATCAATATTAATCAACTGATAAATATATCAATAAAACATTGTGTTTAACTGATACTTATATACAGTAAAAGCCATGTTATCCAGCACCTTACAAGCTGGCATGCTCTATTAACTGGCATGCCAACTTATAAGGTGAAATGGAAGCCGGAAGTGCCCACTGTGGCATGGCACTTCCAGTTTTGCTGAGCACCTATGGCATGGGGCAAAGCAGCCTGTGTTGCCAAGCCCCCACAGCCCAGGGCATAGTAGCCTGTGCGGGGCCTCCTCCCTGTCCCTCAGCACACTGATGCAGCGGGAGGGGCAGTGGTGCACTGGACATGGTGGGAGAGACAGTGGCCTGAACAGGCAAAGGAAGCTAGGTAAGTACAAGTTGGATGAATTGACAGTAAATTGAATAGAAAACTAGATGGATGGCTGGGCTCAAAGGGTAGTAGTCAATGGCTCGATGTCCAGTTGGCAATCAGTATCAAGTAGCGTGCCCCAGGCAGTGGCGATGTGTAGGGGATACACAGAGTGTGCACGTGAAGCCACTGTGAGCTCCGGTGCACCTGCTGACTGGAGGTGTTCGCTATTTAGGTGATGGCTGGGGGGCACATGGGAGCACTGGTGCAGCTGCTCCCAGAAGCGGCCATAGCCACTCCCGGAAGTGGCTGCAGTGATTGGCCGCAGCAATCAGCCATCTTAGGATCAGCTGTAGGGGTCCCACCAGGCAGTGGGATTGGCTATTAGGGAACCCCCTGCCAGTTGGCGGGACTGGTCTCTGGGGCGGGGGCACCTGCCCCCCCCCCCACTAAGGCAGCACCAGTTGTCCATGACCCCAGGGCTGGATTTTTTTATATATCTTCATAAATGACCTAGAAAATGGCATAGAGTACACCCTCAGCAAGACTGCAGATGACACCAAGCTGTGGGGAGCAGCAGTACGCTGGAGTGTAGTATTAGGATTGAGAGAGAGCTTGACAAGTTGGAGGATTGGACCAAAACCCATCTCATGAGATTTCATAAGAACAAGTGTAAAGTGCCACATTTAGGATGGAACAATCCCACGCACCAGTATAGTTTGGGGGCTAACTGTCTGGGCAGCAGCTCAGCAGAAAAGGACCTGGGAGTTATAGTAGACAATAAGCTGAATATGACCCTGCAGTGTGCCTTTGTTGCCAATAAGATTTATATATATATATATATATATATATAGGTGTTTTGTTTTTAATCACAAAAATAATGTGGATTTGAAGTTATTTTAGGCACTATTGAAATTGTTCTTTCCTCTATTGATCTTGGAGCTGTCTTTAGGGTGTGTTATTCCATCTTGGACCTCAGGAGGATGTCCTCCTTGTGTTCTTGGCCCATATACATAGTCTCTGTTCTCTGAAGAAACTATACATGTCATGGCTATCAGCAAAAAAAAATTAGAAGCCAATCTTAGGAGAATGTTGAGGATCTCCCTTATCTGGGTAGCCATCTTTTCCCAAAAGTGAAAATAGATTATTATATTCAATACTGGATAAAATCTTCCAGTACTGCCTTTGGACATTTCCAAAATCATGTCTTTTATAATGTACATGTAGATGCATGCCTAAATTGCCTTAATGTACATTAGGTTAATGTGCATTAAGTTTAGGTGTGCATAAAGGCACGTGTAGACACACCCTATATGTGTATGCCTATTTAGGTCCAAGGTCATTATTTTTTCAGATGCCTCTTAAATTTAGGATGAAGTATCTTAAAAAAAGTAGCAAATTCTTACTTTTAATAAGAATTATAGTTTTCAAAATAAAACGAGTAGACTTAAATATAATGAAGAAAAACACTTATTTTTTCAATCTAGGAAATAACCTCAGGGTGGAATACCTTGATTCAATCAATCCTTACTACAAAGTATGTGAGTTTAAACAAGACACCAGCTAATGAAATTAGGATTTAAATATTCTAGTTCAGTGAAATGAGAATACATTATGCTAATTAGATATACTTTGAAAAAGGTGTAATCAAAAAATTGTTGTTGTACTCTGACGACAGATGTATGAAGACCCTTTCCTGCAAGGGGTACAAAGTGGTTGAACCCTTCCACTTCAAATCTCATTGGCTTCACTGTGTCTCCATATAAGCATAGAACTTCCAACATAGTTATTTTAGGATCCGACTGCGTCTTAGGTTAGAGGCAGTGGCAGAGTAAAAAAAAAAAAAGTATTATAAAACTAATATATATTAGTCTATCTAATTCATACATGACTTGGAGATACAGCGTTGACTTTCATTTTCTCTTTAACATATAAATGTGTGGACCAAATATAAATAGATATTCTAGTCCTACAACATATCTGTGTAAGACATCATTTAAATATATGAGCATTTTAATGAAACACATCAAGGAAAAATTTACATATCTGATTAATCTTTTCAAGGAAAAGGCAAGGAGATAAAAAGTGTAGGGTGACTTAAAACTATAGAATTGGATTAAGGGAAATAAGATAAGTACCTGTAACTGGGCTGTGACCCTCAGGGGAGGCCACAATGCCCCCTAGTAAACATGTAGCTTCTTTCCTGCCCTCTTCCTTCCTTCCTGCCATGCCTCAATATTCTTAATTAATTTTGAAAGGGAGACTATCCAAAGGTCCTAGCGTGAGTTCAAATCAGTCCTCCCATCATCAGATTCCTTCCAGTCCTAATCCAATCCTCATATTAACTTTGTCCCTCATGGCCCATATGTGCCCCTTGTCTTACAGAATCAGAAGTCATGGTAGAAGTGATATCTTTTATTAGACTAACTAGATGTTTGCAAAAAAAAATCTTTATTTGCAAGATTTCAGGAACAGGCACTGTTCTCTAGGCATAGGAGAAAATATTGTAAAAGTTCTTCTAGGTAGAAATGAAAGCTTATATTTCATAGGAGACTTGACTGGTAACTGTGGAACTGGTCTGGTAATTGTGGAACAGTTCATTTTATGCAGCTTAGGCTCAGCTAGAAGTTGGAATAGTCATATTCCAACTTAATCACATAAAATCACATAAAAACTTGCATTCTCTTTGTAAAGCTCCAGGGATCTTTTCTTTGTACAGATAAGCAGGTTCCAAATAGTCATGTGTCAAGGGATTTGATTTCCTTGGACAAGATTTATTTTAAAAAATAGAATAACAGCAAAAACAACTATGCTAATTATTTGTTTAGCATATCTATACTTACACTTTTCAGAAGATAAAACAGACAGAGCATTCTTAGGAAAGAAATATCCTACATGATCAAAGAGAAAGTCTTGTTTTGATTTTTCTGCTCAAAAATTATAAGCCCATACTGGGAGCATCTACAAGTGTGCCCCAGCTGGCACTGCACAGTCATTTAGTACTTGTCGTTCTGCACCACAAACAAATATGTTTCTGGGCTAAAAGAGAATTTTATTGAACTCAGAGGGACAAGTTCTGAGTAAAGTAAGTAAATAAGGAAGAAATGACTGCTTAGCACCCACCAATAATATGCAGCCTTGGAGGCGCATGGATTATTTCCAACTCTACTGTGCTCATTCCTACTGAACAGTAGCAGTGGCATTACAGATAGTGCCCACTAACAGTACATATCCACTGTCAGGAAAAAGGAAGAAACAATCCCTCATACCGCTCCCTTCTCAGTCATCTTTTTTTTTCACCTAATGGGGCCTGTTAACATGGGGCCTGTTAACATGTACAATGGTTTTTCAGTGGAAGCATACTATTACAGATATAGAAAAATCTGCTTGTAAAGATGAAAGAAAAATATATCAGCCTACATCACCACTTGAACTGTGATCTGCCTAATCTTCTGGATACCCCTAGATACTCTGTTAGGCAGTGAGGATCCCTACGCATTCAGCTGAGGCACACGATTCTACTATTGGCTACTAACACCCCAGAGAGTTATTTGAAAACTATGAAGTATGCCCAGACAGCTGGTGCTATTCAGATTACAAGCAGATTGTTTGATTGGCTACTAATACAGACAGGAGACAAGATTAAATTTTCCCTTATTTATGTCCAAAGCACCAGTGCCCATCTGGCTACCCATGACAGTGATGTGAAAATCTTCCTATGTAGCCTTAATAGAAACAGGGATCCTCTGATTGATAGATACAAATGTCTTTATTTTATGTAGATCATGGGAACTATATTGGACTAGTCCATCCATGCCTTTGGGAAGCATAAATTAACTGATATTTGTCTACAATTTTTGGAAGAGACAATGTCTTATCTTCAGGGATCCTGGTTTTCTCTGATTAAAAGAAACAAGCAAACAAACCCAATTTTCAGATTAAAAATCATAGAATCAATGAGTCAGAAGGGACCTAGACAGATCATTTAGTCTGACCCCCTGCCATGGGCAGGAAGGAGCACTTGGGGTGGCAGGGGTCATAAGACCCCAGCCAGGTGCCTATCCAGTCTCCTCTTGAAGATCTCCAGGGAAGGTGAGAGCACCACCTCTCTGGGAAGCCTATTCCAGGCTCTGGCCACCCTTACAGTGAAGTAGTTCTTCCTAATATCTAACCTAAACCTATCCTCCCTCAGCTTGTGACCATTGTTCCTGGTGACTCCAAGGGGGGCCCTGGTGAACAGACTTTCCCCAAGTCCCTGCTGGTGGCCCCTGATAAGGTTGTAAGCAGCCACAAGATCCCCCCTCAGTCTCCTTTTGCGGAGACCAAAGAGATTCAGGTCCCTCAGCCTCTCTTCACAGGGCTGGCCACGGAGGCCCTCAGCCATACGAGTGGCCCTCCTCTGGACCCTCTCCAGGTTCTCCACGTCCTTCTTGAAGCGCAGTGCCCAGAACTGGATGCAGTACTCCAGCTGCAGCCTGACCAGCTGGAGTTCTGTGATTCTATGATTCTATGATATATGTATATGTGTGTGTGTGTGTACATGTATGTACATATGCATATGTGTATGTATGTGTGTGTGTATGTGTATATATATGTGTGTGCATACATATTAGAGCTGTGGAAAATTGTGATGCGTGTTTCATTTCAAATCTGTTTTGATGTGTTTTGAGCCCAAAACAGAAATTGAAATGAAATGAAAGGCTTCAAAACAGCTTTGAAACTAAATGAGGGCACTTGAAACATTTTGAACATTTCAAAATGTTTTGAGTTTCGAAGCTGGACCTGCTTGCAGCTAAACAGAAAATGAGAGGGAGGGGGAAGAGCAGGGAAGGACTGCTCTGATATTGACATCTAGCTCCCAGTTTGATTCCCCAACTCTTGATTCAGTTCCCAAGCTCTCTGTTTGCTTCCCCAAGCTCTCTGATCATTTCTCCGGCTCTTCCTGGGGAATGCAGGTCCCTGATCTATGCACAGGGTTTCAGCAAGCTGGGGCCTGTGGCAGCCATTTAGCAGCAATCGAACTGGGGATTGGTAATTGCTGACTTTGGGTGCTATGGGGCTTATATCCCTTACATGATGACATCTTCCTCTTCTGCTTTATAAGGGAAAAGGGGTCCGATGTTACCCCTTTTAGCCCCTCCCAGATGAAAATTCAGAGATTTGCCTACCACAACTTTAATGTTTAGTAATGATTTATATTAATTCTGGGAGCATGTTCCACAAGAAAACAAACAAAAGAAATGTGCTGTCACAGGCGCAGCACTACAACACAAAGCTATTTATAACTATGGGGCACCACTATCCCATGCACCCCTTCCTTATGCCACCATAGCCCTGAGAATCCCTTCAGGGTACAACTTAGAGTTCAAGGAAATTAAACAAAAGAATAAACAATTATTGGCCTTTTCTGCAGCTACCACAAACCTTAATTCTTTGCTCTCTTTTTAGAAATATTGCTCTGTTTTGCTGCGTGGCTTTCTTCCCCACTGTTAACTTCCCAGCCTTAGTTACACTCTTCTCTCTCCCTCGCTGGTTCAGGGTGGAGACTGTGCAGGTCTGCAATGCCCTTCCATGTGAGACTCTCTCCCTCTGGCTCCAAATAGAATATCCCCAGGTTTACCATGCTCCTCCTCATCTGATTCTCTCTCTCTTTTTTCTAGTTGGGCTTCTTCGGGTGTACTTTGTCACTCTGCTTCCAGCTGTCCTCCCCTGGATCCCAACTCCAGGTTTTTTTCATCCATCTCACCCCTCGCCATCTCTCTCACTCTTCCTGACTCTGGTCTGGGGCTCTCCAAGTGGGTCCCCTACCTCAGCATCCTACTTCCTCCCCCTGGCTCTGAGCAGGATACTCCTGGGCATACCATGTCCCTTGGCATCTCTTTCTCCACACCCAGCTTCAAGCTGGGGACTCTCAGGTATGCCCTGCCTCCCACTCTCGCTTGTGGGCTCCAAGCAGGGGATTCATTTCCATGCCATACTCAAGCTCACAGTCCTTCTTCCTAATCTGTGTGGCCCCATCTCGAGTTGGCATGCACTCTGGATATGAGGCTACTGCCTGTTCCTTTCTTCCTCTGAGGTAAGTATGAAAAGAAATGATTTGAGTCATGGGTTGTTTCCCTGGAGATTCCCCTGACCTGATACTTCTCCCTTTCACAGCAATGATTGCAAAGTTCATATTTAGTCATTCAAGGTAAGTTTGGGGCCAAGTTTTGGGCCTTATGCTTTATGCACATCCATAAAGCTAAACCTTAGACTGTAAAAATTGCTATGGCTGCCAGAATAGGCAGATATCAAGAGAGGAAACTGCCAAGCACGGCATTCTTGATCCTCAGATGAATGGTAGATATTAATAGATTTCAGAGAGCAATGTCTATGCTGAGCAGCAGGTCCAAGACATACACAGAAGCTGCCTCCAGAAAAAACAGAAGGAGATTTAGGGTGTTATTTTATTAGCCAACTTAGCCTCATAACTCATAAACATATGTGACTTAGTCACTTTAGTTGATCTCTTTACATGTCCCACCAAAACAGTGTAATAGAGTGAAATGTGTGTGTGTGTGTGTGTGCATATATATTTCACACACACATACATATACTAGCCAATTACCAATCCAGAATGATGGTGGGGGGAGGAGGAGTGGGCAGGGCCAGAGCCCCATGCCCCACAACTGGGCCCACTCCCCGCCTTCTCTCCTGCACTTGCGGTCTGGGCCCCCTCCTCCCATCCCTTCTGCAGCAGCAGAGGGAGGGGACAAGCGGGCCTGTTGCGGGGGAAGATCAGGGCCAAGGGTGGGGAGAAGCCAGGCCACCGTGGTGGGGGGAGTTGTGGGCTCAGATTGACCTGGTGGTGGCAGGGGGATGGGCCTGGGCCAAAGGAGGCCCGCTCGTCCCCTCCCCTCCTCTCCCCTCCCCCACCACTGCCACATTGTGCCCAGCCAGGCCCGCTGTTTCCCTCACACCACCACAGCAACCTGGCTTCTCCCCCCGCATCAGGCCTGGGTCCACTTCTGCCCTTCCCCCACCACCACTGCCACTCCCATGTTGCATCCACTCTTCCCCCCCCACCCCCCACCGCTGCATTGGCCCACATCGGTCATGCAGGCAGTGATGATTGAATGGGGGAGGGGTGGCCAAGACCAGTGCTGGTGGCCTTGCCCCCCACCAAGGAATCCTGACCCCGCTCCACCCCCCCGCACTGCTGCCACCTCCAAGGAACAAAGGAAGAGGGGGACAAGGCCTGCCCTGGTGTCCTCGCCCTGCCCTCCACTCCATTGTTGCCACCTGCATTGTCACCACCACTTATATATAGATATTTTTTAAAACAAGATCCATGTATCTCTAGGGATACGCGCATCAAGAATTAGGTTGATATTTTCTGTCCCTGTGGCTATAATGTGACAGAAACAACAATTACTGTGTTGTTTTTTTCCTGTGTCTACTAGTTACTCCCATAGCCTCATTTGTTATTGTTTCATTTTCTTATTTATCAGTTTTTCGTAGTCTTTTTTAATCTTCTTCATCCATTAAAAGCTAGCACAGAAGTTATTAGACTTGTATTCCTTCAAAATATCTCTTAAGTCATCCTTAGCTTGAGAACAGTTCTCATCAAACCAGGTTTCATGCTCCCAAGAGTGGTTAGTCCAGGCAAAAGTACTCTCTTTTGTGAAGGCATTTTGCAACTGTTGGACAACTGCTTCAAACTGTGTAATTGCTCCTTGGGGTTCTCTGCACTTTGAGAATATGCGATAGGCTGTTTGAGAAAGTGTCTTTGAAGAAGGCAATATGTTTGCCTTGTAACTCATTATTCCATTGAATTCCATTGACTTCTCTTTTTATTGACTACTTCTATTTTGAAGCCTAGGTGCATGATTTTGGGGAAGAGCTTTCCATAAATTTCAAAGGATTTTTAGGAAGATAGGAAAATAGTCACTTCCCCTCAATGACAGAATTTCAGATGAGTTACACTTGTACCACATATGTGGTTCTATTAATATATAATTTATCATACTTGCACATTTAGTTATAAAAAATGTGAATGCCCTGGTACATCTTTGACACTGCTGTAATTTTTGTTTTTTTCACAGTTTCTTAAGCATTCTAAAATTATCTTAGGCAATGCAGTCTTCAGCAGAGGCACTGTCAACCTTTATTTGGGGTCTTGTTATATCTTACACTGAGTCACAGAAATATTGATAGGAGCTAGTGCTAACTGAAGTTCAGATGAGTCACAAGTTCAGGCCAGCAGGGGCTTGGAGGATGGAAAGGTAAGAATCTCTCCCATTACAGGCTTCCCCAATTGTCCCCTGTTTCCTGGCACTCCCCCAGTTCTCCACCATCCTCAGGGCTCTCCCTGCCACTCAGGATTACCCCTGCTTACTCCATCTACTTGTAGCTGCCTATCTGTCTCTCCCAATGTAGCACCTACAACCCAGCCATTGCTGCTGGGACACTGCTCTTCTTTGGACTGAGTCTGCCCAGAGAGCAGAGCAGCAGTGGCCAAGCAGTCAGGTTAACCCTTTCATTTCTGTTCCCCTGGGACACAGCATCAGCAGCCACACATAAATGAAAGGGGAGGCAGGGGGTAGGAGCAATGAGCAGAGATTTGAGGTGTTGTGGAGGGTGGGAAGGGCAACAGGCCCAATCTGGGCCATCTGGCAAAGGAATGCCAATGAATTGTTTACACTAATGTATAGCCTACAGTAGAACAGATCAGAAATAATCCTACCCTGGATTCATGTAAATTTGAGCTACATAACAAGTGCTTAAGACCAGATTCAGGTGTTCGTGTGTGGACAATCCAGATGTTGAGAGGTCCAGGAGCTGGCCAAAATTTCCACATAGCAAGGTTCTCAGTTTCTGATCACATAAGGCTGAAGTGGGGTTTCCCCATATTTTATTAATGACATCTTCATGGGAGTCTATTCCAGGCCCTGGGAACTCAGATGGTAAAGATTTTTTTCCTTATGTCCAGCCTAAACCATTCTTCCAGGAGTTTGCGACCGTTGGACCTTGTCTTCCCGTGGAGTGCCCTGGTAAACAGACATTCTCCCAGTTCCTGATGCACACTCCTTATGTACTTATAGGCTGCCACCAGGCCACCCCCGAGCCTTCGCTTTCCCAGGCTGAAGAGTCCCATGGCTCTCAGCCTCTCCTCATAAGGCCTGTTCTCCTGTCTTCTAGTCATGTGTGTGGTTCTCCTTTGGCCTCTTTCAAGCTTCTCCACATCCTTTCTAAATTGAAGAGCCCAGAATTGGATGCATTGCTCTAGCTACAGCCTCACCAAAGCCTAGTCAAGTGGGAGGATAACTTCCTGGCTCTTGCTTGAGATGCATTGGTAGATGCAAACCAGAGTTTAGTTTGTTTTGCTGGCTGTGGCATCACATTGGTGGCTCATGTTTATCTTGTGGTCAGTCATGACCCCCAAGTCTCTTTCAGTCATGGTACTGGTGAGCATAGCACTGCCAAACCTATAAGAATTATGTGGATTTTTTTTCCAGAGCTGGAGCACCTTGCATTTCTCCATGTTGAATGCCTACCTTGCAAGCCTGTAGAGGTCAGCCTGAATTGCCAGCCTATCTTCTAGTTTAACAACACTTCCCCATAATTTGATGCTGCAAACTTAGCCAGTCCATTTATGACACCAGAATCCAAATCATTTATAAATATATTAGAGGGTACAGGTCCAAGTATGAAGCCCTGAGGGACACCACTGGTCATTTCCTGCTATTATTCCTGCTACAATTCCTGAAATAATCTCCTGCTATTATTATTTCTAATTCTGTAAATCTATTATGGATAATCTCCAGAGCCTTATATAACAATTCTCATCCCAAAATGACTTCAGAACTTCATCTGATTGGTGGAAAGTAAACATTAATAGGAACTGAGGGACATCCACCACACTATTTAATAAGGACTGCTAGTAGGTGATTAGAGTTTATTTTAATTTCTAATCCCTCAATCAATCCCCTTATTGAGATGAGTTTAGCCAACCCTCCCTGCAGCCACCCTTTGGTTCTATCCTTCTGTAACAGGAAGCCGATGCTCCTGTCACTAGGAAGGTGGAAATGGCAGGAAACTCAGGGATAGAAATGACAGCAAGTAGTAGCTGCACAAATGGACTGAGCCAAGGACTAATACGAGCAGGCTGTTAATGATGCAATTAGCTGTGCCTGGCCCCTGAGTACAGGAGATCTGGTCACATGACCAGAAGAAGACTGGGTTTAGGCATATAAAACCCTGACTATGTTGAAGGCAGTCTGGTTCTGACTGTGGGAGGACTGGACACTCTCAGAAGGAGTGATGCGAGCTTGAGAGAAGTACTTGGGAGCTGGAGGGATGGAAGCTAGCCAGCCTTAGAAGCAGGGCTCAAGCCCCGAAGTCCCAGATATGGTTATGTTAAATTAGGACTGGTTAGGATACTGTTTTGTTTTGGAGTTTTTCTACTGAAGGACTGAGTTGTGGTTACAGGAGAGGAGGAAGTCATAGGTAGGGGTGCCTGGATGATACTCCCTACTATCAGCTGCAAAAGCTAGCTCCAAGCTAGAGGGGTTGAGCTTGGCAGGATGAAACTGGCAGTCTTGCCAAGTCAGGGCTGATGACTGGGAGCTATGTCTTAAACAGTGGAACAAGACTAAGGGGTTCAGCTATGTTCCTGAGCAAAAGACCAGTATCACCTAAGGTCATAGCAGATTGATTCTCTTTAGGATCTAGTCAATCCGGGGACAACAGGGCAGACCCTACAGTGAGAGACTGCAGGACCTGAACCTATTCAGCCTCCACAAGAGAAGGCTGAGGGGGGACCTGGTGACCGTCTATAGACTCACTAGGGGGGACCAGAAGGGTTTGGGGGAGACGCTGTTTCCCCTAGCGCCCGCTGGCATAACAAGGAGTAATGGGCACAAGTTGATGGAGAGGAGGTATAGATTGGACATCCGCAAAAACTACTTCACAGTTAGGGCGGCTAGGAGCTGGAACCAACTTCCAAGGGAAGTGGTGCTGGCCCCTACCCTGGGGGTCTTTAAGAAGAGGCTGGATGCCTACCTGGCTGGACTCATTTGAGTCCCGTTTCTTGTTTTGGGGTTTTGTTGTTCTCCCGCCCTGGTGGGGGGTCGGGCTAGAAGATCTACTAGATCCCTTCCAACCCTAAATCTATGAATCTATGAACACTTGGGAGAAAGGGAAATTACATTCAGGCTAAGAGTAGGAGGTTACTACTTGTAGTACAAGTACATGGTATTAATCTTCTAGGAAAAATGTTTTAAAAGTATTAACATTATTATTCTACAAAACTGTGATGTTGAATCCTGCACACTATATAAATAGCAATACATAAAGTATTGTTTATTTGATTTATATGCCAACCATCCTAAAAAAATGGGCAGGATGATTTACAAGGAAAAAAAAGATAAAACAGATGCATAGTTTCATAGACTGTGAGGCTGAAAGGGACCTTGGAAGATCATCGGGTCCAGCCCTGCTGCACTAGGCAGGAAAGACAACTGGGGTTTTTTATTGTTCTCCCGCCCTGGCGGGGGGTCGGGCTAGAAGATCTGCTAGGTCCCTTCCGACCCTTAATCTATGAATCTATGAATCTATGAATCCAATCCACAGATACAGGATTGCCATTAGTGGCAGTTATGCCTATTAATGGTCAATTATACTTCCTACTCCAGAGAAGTAGGATGTCTTCCTTGACTGTTTGTACTTAGCCATAGTGCTGATCTCTCCACCATGTTGGAATAGCTTATTCCTGAGGCTCGAATACTATATCACATAGGATCTGCCATTCTGTTCCATTTATTTGATCTCTATAAATCTCTCTACAGGTCTCTATCATTCTAGTCATTATTCTTTTGGAAAATAAATAGACTGTGCCCTCACAATACACACCTCTAAATATCTTCTTATCTTTTTTTCCTATGAGCATCTATAAGATAGTTGACCGAATGAATATTAAACAGGAAAGACACATGTATACGTATAAAACATGTTTAATTAATTTTAAAAATAATAAAATAACCTCATTCAATGAATGAAACTAATCAGATGTAATTTACTTAACAAAGCATTAGGAATGTTGTATTTTTAAATAATTTGGTATTGATTACTGCCACATTAGGCTAAATATTGTATGAAAAACTAAAATAAATAATAATAGTATGTGCCTAGGTATCAACTTTTAAAGTATATCCAGTGGTGTGCTATAGGAACTGTGTTTTGAGTTTAGTTATAATTGGTTGGAGGATTTTAAGGAAAGCACAATTTTAGCAACAAACAAACAAACAAAAAAGCTGAAAAAGGCAAGATTTCCCTTTCCATCCTTCATTATCTAGAGAACAGTTGAAGAATAGCTGAACTAATTTCACAGAAGAAATTAGAACTATAGATGCACGTCCTTAGATTGCAAAACTCATAGCAACAAAGAAGAAAAATAATTAGATCTTCCAAATAAATTAATATAAATATATATAGTAAAAAATTGAAGTCCTAAAATGGATTAGTATGAGGGGAACTCACTAAGGACTTAGCTATGGCAGTTGTACATGAAAGTCACTCAGATTCTGTGGGGATGAGCAGAAGTGCAAAGTTATTTTCAATCAGGGCTCATGAACAGAGGTGATATCTTTTATTAGACCAACAAGATTTTTGCAAAAAAAATCTTTAATTACAAGCTTTTGTGCACAAACACAGAGGCATCAGAGAAAAGATGGTAAAGGTTCTCCTGGGTAGAAATGAAAGTTCATATTTCATAGGATTTCACAGAGGAGTCAATGGGCGCATCCACACATGCAAGCATATGTGCTTGCAGCAGCTCAGAAAGAAGTGGTACAAATTTGAGCCAGGGCTTTTTGCCTCAGCACACGTGCTTGGACATGTACTGTGTTTGCCCCCCCCAAAATGGGGTTTAGACCCCCAACAGGGGGGGTTGGCACTTTTATAAGGGATACAGCCCCCCAACAGGGGGTTCATCCCCCACACAAGGTGTACGGCCCTCCAAGGGGGGCCAAATGGCCCCCGCAGGGGCTACTACCACCCCTGCAAGGCCCACATACCCCTGATTGCTGCCCCACCTGGCCCCATCCCCCACGAGCTGACGCAGCCCCCCAATGGCTACCCCACCCAGCCCCACCCCGCAAATTGCATCCCCAGACCCCCAAGGCTACCCCTACAACCTCAGGCACCATCACTTAAAAAAAAAACCCAGAAAAAGAACAGGATAAAAAAGGGAAAAAAAGCCTCTGCTTACTTTAGAAGCAGGGGAGGGGGGCTGCAGGGCCTCCTGGCAGAGCCCCCTGGCCAGCACAGGACAGCGGGGGAGGGGGATGGGCAGGAGGGCCCAGGCTGAGGCCACTGG
>NW_017729032.1:114221905-114226260 GCF_001723915.1 Gavialis gangeticus
TCCCCCCTCCTCCAGCCCCCCTGACCCCTTACTCACCTGCACCGGAGCTCTGGTGCTGAAACACTCGGCCTGGCCATCCATGTTTCAGCACCAGGGCGAGGGGCAACCATAGAGATGCTCTGGCAGCCAGAGCATCTCTATGGAGGACCCAGCCTCCAGTTGCCTCAGGGCATGGCCAAGGGACCATGTCCTGCCCTGCTTTTTTATACTTCACTTTTTTTAGACCCCTGGATATCCAGGGGTCTAATTTTCTCCCTGCACTGCAAACATTTTTTTGTTCCCCCATGTGCCTGTTGCCTTGCCTCAAAGGGGTTTGAGGAGGGGCAAGAGGCACGTGCATGTTCATGTGGACACACCCAATAGGTGGAAAAACCAGTCACCAATGCTATGAATCTTGGTAAGTACAACCCACATATATATTTTAAAATAAACACATACAGATCAATAATGAGATTAACTGATTATTTTTATCAAATACAGTTGGCAAGCGGAGAGCTTTTTATTAAAGAGTTGGTGCTTGATAGTATCATTCAGAATACATATTATTTAGGTAGTATATTGTGATGGCTTTAAAAAACTGCAGTTATGCTACGATCTGTTTTATGTTCACTTTCCTGAAACTCCAAATGATTAGAAAAACTTTTACAGTCTTATTCACCCTAAATCTATGTATTGAACATATCCTCAGTTGCCCAAATTATTGAATACCTTTCATAACACTTGTATGATCAAGGTTGTACTGTACATCACAAACCAATTTAATTATATTATGATATCATCACTGGCCTTCAAAGGATTGATCACCTTAGAATCAAAAAGGATTAGCTTTCCTTGGATCCCAGATGTAGTATTAAAATACTTTTTGTAGCTGATGAACCACAGATGGTTGATGGCTGTTCTTCAGTATGACTACCTCAGATTTCTCAAATTAAACTTAAGAGTTTCAAAGCTGACTGGAATTGTTAGTCACTCTATACCCTTGCAATCTCTTTCATGAATAACCATGGCAGGAATCAATTAGTATTCAATGCAGGGATCATATTACTTATTTGAAGAACAAATTGCACTCATGAAGATATTTATCTGTGTAATCACCTCACTGGGTGGAATAAACTTATTGAGAATGTCCTTCCAACTACCAAAAGGAAAAAAGGAAAAAAGAAAAAAAGATAGAAAGTTTTGCAGTAACTCACACATAAATAGAATCAATACATCTTTTGGTATTAAATTAGGAAAAAGAACAACAATAGCAAAACAATAATGAATTTAATTATCATAAAATATATATTTTTAGTAATTCTTTGCTATTACCACTTTCATTCATTTAAAAAATGTATACCATATTTACTCAAGTCTAAGATGATATTGCCTCCTCCACATTTAACATGGGGGGGAAAATCTCTCTTGTGTTAGAATTGCATATAAGAGTGGGTGAAGGAGCAGGCAGCTGCTCCAGGTCAGGTTAGGCTCCATCCTGTACTCAAGGTTGGGAACATAGCTGCTGCCTGCCCCTGCCCCTGCTGCTCCTGTTCATCTTCCATCTCCCCTCTGCAGGTTCTTCTTCCCATCTCCTCCTCCTCTCCCCCAACATAGACTTTGCTTGCCCAGCTGCCCTTCTCCCTCCCTGCTTACTGTTGCTCCATGGTGGCAGGCTCTCTCCATGCTGTAGCCTGGGGCACTGAGCCTAGCCCCAGCATGGAGCCTGCATGGCTGCTATAGGAGCTGGGCTGGGGCTGTGCTCAGTGCACCAGGCTAGAACAGGGATGGAACATGAAGCAAAGGTAAATGGGTAGAGGAGGGGGAGCAAAGGCTAGGAGGAAGGGCAGGAGCGGGAACAGAGGTAAGAAGGGCGGGCCAGAGGCTGCAGGGAATAGGGATGGCAGGGGAGCAGGGGCAAATAGGATACATACTGCTTGACCACCCCACCCCACTCTTACCCACACTGCCTGCCCCCCCACAGTGGTGGGGGAAATTAATTAAAATGGATCTCTAATAATTAGATTCTATACATGGAAAAAATATAACAATGTTATAAATTTTCCATGTATAGATTCTAATTATTAGGGGGTCATTTTATAGTTAGGGTCATCTTAAATTTGAACAAATATGGTATGTCTACAGAGAAAGAGACATATTATACATACACAGAAAAAAAAGACACCTTTAACTTCCCATTTATAACAGATTATAAATCACCATTTTCCTTATAATTTGAATGCATGGGTAGAGTTTGATGGAAAGTTTTTTATCATTAAACACGTCCAGGAAATGCATTAGTGGTTTTAGTCTCATTCCTTGTGCATACATTTTCATAAAAGGAAAAACTGTTATATGTGTATCTTTGTTAATAGTCAGAATACCATGACACTAGTTTTGATTCGGCTTTCGTTCTTTCTTTGACTTTTCCTGGTACATGGAAGTCTCTTGATCATAATAGATGTAGTTCATTAGTAAATATAAGTGACATGAAAAATAGGCCTTATGTCTCATAAAATCACAGAGAAATAGAGCTGGAAGGGACCCTGAGAGGTTATTTAGTCCAACCCCCTACCTGGTGCAGGATCAACTCTATCCAACCTATCCTGTACAAATCTATCATCTAATCTCTTATCCAAACTACACAGTCAACCCTGAAAACTGGAAGTCATAACAATCTCATAATTTGTGCAATTTAAAGCAGGGGGACATCCTGCTGCTGCCAAGAGTGTTAAGATGTGTTCAGGAGATCCCAGGAAAAGGGCCCCATCACCTGGTAAACAGGAAGGCAAAAACTGCCACAGTCCATAAAACTGTAGAAGTTTTTCTTGACTCCAAATATGATGATTTTTTTTTAGACATTTATTTTGACATTTAAGACTGAAGGTTCACTGTAAGCAATAAGCCTTAATTGGGAGAATATAAACACATTTACTAACACTGAAGTGGTTTAAATGAAATTATTTAGACATGGTATCTCCACATAAATAAATACATAATTAAATCATTACTGTGAAATGAAGCATTCTTTGTTATTTATTACTGATACTTATTCATAACGTTCAAGACAAGGACCATGATGATCATCTAACTTGACCTCCTACATAATGCAGGCTGCTGCACCTCGTCCAATACTTATTTATTATGTGCATTAAAGTGTCACACAGAGGGACAAATAAAGATTGGTGTCCACTGTGCTAGATATGCACTGTCTCATAATAAGAGACACTTTTTAAATTATTCCATAAAAATAATTTTATAGCAAAACAGAAAAAAGGTAGAACATAGAAAAGATTATCTGATCTTAGAATGGATGAATAAGGTAAAAACAAATGAGAGATAGATCCTAGAAGAATGTATTGAAACCCAGCGCTTGTCTCTTCCAAGGGCAGTGCCATAACCACTACACTAACTGAACTGCTTTTGTGCTTTCCTCACTTTTGCATATTGTCACAATGGTCCTGCTTCAATAAGAAGTATGTGATTTATCCCACCCTGCTCAAATTCCTGAAAAACTGTTGATGCAAAAAGTGGGTCCCTTTCATCTTCATTGCTTTTTTGCCCTCCAGTCTTAAAGGTAAAATATTGGTGTTACAAAAGCTGATGCATTAATTGCTTTTCAAGGATGTGAACATGACTTGATTCAAATCCTTGCTTTTCAAGGACTTGAATCAAATCTATCTTATGTACTTAGGTCCACTTGCATATCTATTAGACAAATAGAGTCTGTCTTGTAGGACAGAATGGCTGCTTAGATAAAAAAGTGTGCCTGCATGACCAGGGTGTAGGCAACTGAACATCCTTAGTAGCCATATGGACATGTATGCATCCATACTATATGTGGAATAGGATTGCAAATTGTGTGCAAGTACAAAAATGGCACTCACACAATTGAGGATCTGCCATTAGGGCACATACACTACACTAAGATTGTGCCTTTAAGGTGCCAGTTTAAATCAAATTCAGTATCTTTTTTGGTTTCTTGATATATTCAACATAATAATGGGAAAATATTTTAGAGGACACTTTTTCACATACTCTGTAATCTGGTCTAGTCTACAAAATGGACTAAGCCTAACTCCCACATATGTAACAATAATGATATTTGTTTTACAGCGATCAAGTAATTTTCAAATTAACAAATTTGTAATATGTTCAAGTATAACTATGTGAGAAGTGACTATACAAAAATGTTACCTTTTTATTCATATCTGCTTTTTTGTGTCATATTGGTTTACCTTGCATAAATAAAATTAAATTAAAATTTAAAAAATATTGCATATTTGAAACCTGCATAACAAATACAGATTTCTAATTTGCCTCTTGCTCCATCAACATAAATTGTCCACTCAATCTATAGTGCACCGGCAGGCAGGGAC
>NW_017729032.1:114226791-114227585 GCF_001723915.1 Gavialis gangeticus
GGCTGCAGTCTTATGACCCCTGCCACCCCCAGTGCTCCTTCCTGCTCATGGCAGGGGGTCAGACTAGATGATCTGTCTAGGTCCCTTCTGACTCATTGAGTCTATGATTCTATGATTGCCTAATCTTTATTATTGTTGATGATGTCAGGTGCAGAGGGATGTCTGTTGTCTTCCGTACTTCCTGATATGCAATATTTTTTCTCATGTTAAACAGGTTTTGACATTTACATAGTATTTTAAATTATATGAGATTAATGTGTTTAGTACATGCAGCTTCCTCTTAAGTTACCAAACCAAAACATATTTTAAAATACTCATTTTAAAATGTTTTATTTTTAAATATAAAACATTGATTTAAAGTATTAAGGATAGGGTATTTTTGCTGACTTCAGAAACAGATGTACCTTCTAGATTTCTTACTCAGCACTCCAAGGGATTTAAAACACCTTTGAGAATTTTTGGTTCGGTAACCAGCAATTATAGTTTGTCATTGAGGACACAGTCAATTAACATCAACAATAAAACATGTATTCTAGAGAAAACTAAACTCTGACCTTTTAAACATTATATTATCCTAGCAGAGGTTTCCATCATGGGTGGTGGTGGCGGGGGGGGTGCTTTTTATTTCTTTGCCTTCTGTTTTGTGACGTGCAGGCATCCAAAAATACATATACAACTCAACAAGTAACATTTTACCTTCATAGATTCAGAGAATAATCATAGAAGTCATAGAATCATAGAATCATAAAATCATAGAAGTAGGGTGGGAAGGGACCTTGTAGATCTTCAAGTCC
>NW_017729032.1:114228539-114241766 GCF_001723915.1 Gavialis gangeticus
CCCCAGGTCGAATATGACCCGTCCACGACCACCCTCTGAGTATGACCCTTCAGCCAATCTGCAATTCATCTGACTGTGTAGGCATCAATGCCACAGTTGCCCAATTTTTTAATGATGATGGGGTGGGAGACGGTGCCAAAGGCCTTGCTGAAGTCCAGAAAGACTACATCCACGGCAACACCTGAATCCAATGCTTTTGTGACCTGATCACAAAAGGCAATCAGGTTGGTCTGACATGACCTGCCCCTAATGAGAGCATGCTGGTTGCCCTTGAGCATCATCCCTGAAGCCGGCCCATCACTGATGTGCTCCTTGATGATCTTCTCAAACAGTTTCCCTAGGATTGAGGTAAGACTGACGGGCCTATAGTTGCCCGGGTCCTCCCTCCTTCCTTATTTAAAGATGGGGACCACGTTAGCTATCTTCCAATCATCTGGCACCTGGCCTGAGCACCATGAGTGCTCATTAAGCCTTGCCAAAGGCCCTGCAATAACCCATGCTAGCTCCCTCAACACCCTGGGGTGGAGAGCATCTAGACCCACTGATCTGAACATGTCCGGCCCCTCCAGAAGCTATCTAACCCGGTCCTCCCCAATCTGAGGTCCGGAGACATTCTCCTCGAGTCTGTCTTGCATTGCGGTGGGGAAGTCCCGGTCCCTGCCCAAGAAAATGAAGGTGAAGAATTGGTTAAAGAGGTCTGCTTTCTCCTCTGGCACAACCACCAGATTGCCCAGAGGATCTCGCAGGGGCCCCATATTTCCCAGTGCTTTCTTCATCCTCCCTATGTATTTGAAAAAGGACTTTTTTTATCTTTGATTTTGGATGCAAGTCCTAGCTCTGTGTCCGCCTTAGCTTTCCTGACAGCCCCCCGGCAGGCCCTAGCAGAGGAGGTATACTCCTCTTTGGAGATAGCACCCCCCTTCCACAGGTTGAATGCTGCCTTTTTGGCAATCAGGCATTCCCGTACACCCTTGGTGAGCCAGGGGGGCTTTCAGGCACTCCTGCCTCCCTTGCTTTTTCTTGGGTTGGTCACCCCTTGTGCCCTGTGTATCATCTCCTTAAGGAATGACCACTCATCTTGGGCACTGAGCTCCCCTGCTCTCGAGAACCCCAGCACCTCTCCCACTAATCTCCTTAACTCATTGAAGTTGGCCCTCTTGAAGTCTAGGGCTACTGCCTTGCTGCAGGCTCTTGACACCTTGCACTAGATTGTGAATTCCAGCAAGCGATGATCGCTATCATCCAGGTGGTCAATGACCTGGAGGTCCCTTACCAGATCATCGCCTGTGGCCAGGGCCAGGTCCAACTGGGCATTTCCTCTGGTGGGACTGTGCATCTCCTGAATTAAATGGAGGTCCTGTATCTTGGCCAGGAACCTCCTGGAATGGTCTGACCTGGCTGACTGTTCCTCCCAGCAGATGCCTGGGAATTTAAGTCACCCATGACAACTACGTCCCTTGCCTTAAGTGCCTTTGCAAGCTGGCCCGAAAATTCCCGTTCCAGCTCCTCCCCTTAAAATAGCCTTATGTTTAAGGGTATGATGAAATCTAGCAGTGTATTCATCTAATAATCTGGACACTAAGAAGCAAATGATATATGCTTTTCTCTAAGAAGAGGTGTACTTATACGGTTATGCCTATTGGAAAAAAAGGCTCCTTATACATAAATACTGTTACTTGAAAAAGTTCCAGTTGGTAAAATTAAACTCTTGGTAATGTCCATTATAAATTAAATACTTTTTTCTTATGTCAAAAGGCTTAACACTTAAGAAAATAATACATAGCAATAGAAAATCAGTGATTGCTCACTTATCAGGGAGCAGCAGCAGAGAGCAGTTGAAGGGATCAGACAAGAAAAGAGAAAGAGCTGGTATTCAAAGGTTCAAGGTAACAGCATTATTTTTATAAATTGAAAGGATAGACTTATGTATACTACAGGACGAGATGTGTTCAGTTCAAAGTTTGTAGCTGCTTCAGTTTAGAGTATCCTTCCTTTAAAGAATGCAAGATTGGGAGTGGGGGGCTGGGGAGGGGTTTGAAATTATACATAATGCCCAGTAAAGGTTTAGCAAGTTAAGAGAGTCACTTTCCTATATTTTGATGTAAAGATGCTGCCACTGTCCAAATAAACAAATATCTCAAAATAAATGGTGTACTTTTAGATTTGGAAATAAATAAATCATTTTTAAAAACTTACATTTAGACTCCTGGGAGATGATGGAAAACTACAAAAAATATAGCATTTATATGAGGTTCACATTTAAAAGTTATTGAAAATAAAATAAAAAAGAAGAAATGTGGGCCTAAGCTTACCCACAATCAGCTGAAGCTGAATCATACTTGTTTGTATTCCATCTTATCCCATATTGTTGGTTTACATGGTGTCTTCAGACCACAAGCTCCTGGAAGGAGCAGTCTTGACTGCTGTTTATCTGTGCCAAAGTTGAGCTTATCACAGGGCTTGAGAATAGAGAAAAATGATATATGCACTCCCTCTACCTCCCCTACTCTGGGAGCAGCTGGGAAGCACTACAACTCTTGAAACAAATTAGTACAGCCCAAACATTGCTACAGTCTTCTTTAGCTTCTCTAAAACCAACAGCTTGTTATAATGTAAATCCCTTGTACTGAGAAGGGAATTTGTCAAAATGTGTCCATCTTGGGAAGGTCAGTAAGACCTTCTTGGCCATACTGTGTGGTAAGTGTTGGTGGCTGGCAGCAATTCTAGGTGTGCCTGGGGGTGTTTGGTAGGAAATTTTCCATGAATAAAGGTAGGGTCTAGTGGGCTGCATTTAATGTTTTCTTTATAAGGTTTTAATTAGTTGTTGGTTGTTTATTTGTTATTGTGTTTATTATGTTAAAAAGATAAGTTTAGGTGGGACTTGTTTATTATTCAATGAGGAAAATTTGATGCCAAGTATCTCATACTAAGAAATACTAGGTTTCTATCTATCTATCTATCTATCTATCTATCTATCTATCTATCTATCTATTTATGTGTGTGTATTAAACCAAGAAGGATTGTGCATCTGGCATTGCATAGCCCATTAAAATAGTAGCCAGGAATTGCTGATGTGCAGTAGCAATCTCTCTCCCTCCATCTCTTTTTTTCCCCTGAAAAATTACTCATGATTTACTCTGTGTGTTGGAGTTCTTATGGGAAATAGTGAATGGTGGCTCTTCTGCACAGGCACTCTTTTGTGAAGTGAAATCCGTAAGAACTAGATACATTTCTTTTTAGTTGGCCAGCATAAAACAGATGAGATGAGGTTAAAAGAAAAAAAGAATCTTGGTTTCTGGATACAACACTTCTATATTGCTGTAATTTACCTCAATTTTATACTGATCACTAATCTGGAGTACCCAGATTGCACGTGGCTGTTCACAGTAAGTGCTATTACAGTGCCTCACACTAGGTGGTGGGCCAGGGGGTGGGGGGAGGCAGGTGATGACCTCTGCCTTGAGCTAAGCGCTATATTAGAATGGCTATAGATACATGATCTTTTTATTGGCATAAGCTACACCAGAGTATATTTACCCCATTTTTCCTGTAAGTTACAAGTAAGTGGAATCATGGAAAAATGTAGATTTTAGGTTCCTTTTTTTAACAGAAAATTGGGTTTTTTAAAAATGAAATTGTCAGAACCAAATTTGATAACAGTGCTGGTTAACACAGGGTTAAGTACTGACATGCGCAGACAAGCTATGGAAAATCCCCAGAGGGCTGACAAGCATGCCCAGCACGTGCCCCCTGTACGACCTCAGGCTTGTCAATCATGGCTCTGCCATGAGGTAACCTGACTTGTTACCATGCGCATGCCCAGTCTTGCTCCAAGCATGACATAATTTGACTAGAAATTTCCACAGAAAAGGTTACCTGATTGGCTACCTGTTTAATATAAAAGGCTTGTAAGTTTCTGCCCATGGCGGAGACCAGACCCGACCTGAGAGCAGAGACTGCTACTGCAGAGACTGCCTCTCAGGAGAGCTTCTTAGGCCTAGAGCCCTGGTTCGCTTCAGAGCTTCGCTAGTCTCCCTGCTACTGTGGACTCACGGCATACTTCTGCCTTAACTATCACCCATCTTCGTATCGATCACCTGTTATTGAGCATTGTTCTGACATTGACTACGGCACCAGTTCTCTACGTTCCAGTTCACATTTCTTCGCCACTGTTACCGACCCGGCATCGTCCACCTTTCTTCATCGTTCATCGTTTCACGTTCTTGTTTCTCGAACCATTGTAACCAAGCCTAAGATTGAACCAGCCTACTCCACCTTACCATCTTGGGGTGTAAGTAACCAATAAAGACCACCTTGTTTTGAAACCGCACGTGTCCCGAACTGCTCTAACTCCTCACCGCTAATCCCACCTGATCCGATCCATACCCCGGCCCACCGTGACCTTGGGGCCTGTCCCCGACAGAAATAACCCCCAGGATCCCTGGTAATGGGATATACATAATTTCTCCATTCCTTATTTTCAGAAATATAAAGGCTGATAAATGTATAATTTGTCCTCTTATCTATCTAAAGTGATTGGAGCATCTTTATACACTAATACATATTATTGTATGAAAAAATGTAATTTTAACAACTTATTACTTGTAAAGGGAGGAATATTTAGCAAATATTAAATCATTAAACTAGATAGATGATTTTCAGTTATAGAAAGGGAGGAGGTTTTCACTGGGATTTCCTCCCCTTACACCCAAAACATGATATCTTGGTCTGTGTTTAAATAAACAGTCCAGATGCTTATCTCAGTTCTAAATGCCTATGGCTTATCTATCATTAAAGACTAGAAGTCATTTCTGATTTAATGTCTGAAAGAAAATAAAGCTTGAAAACTGGCTTCTGACAGAAATATATGTTCAGCTAACTGAAGGATTATAAGGGGTCCACAAAGTAAGGGAAGTGGTTAAGGGCAGAAAGAAGGGAGATTTTGTAGGGTCATGAGTATAAAAAAGATGGGCAAAGCAGCAAAGGATATTTAGAATACAAATTATCTCTCTCTCTTTGTAGGCTAAAAGTCAAGGAGATCTGACAATACATTTTATACTGTTGGATTAAATCTACTTCCTCTAGTGGAGTATTTGTAAAGATCTTCAGATGAAATGAACTGTACAAATGCAAAGTGTTCATGAGAAAATGGTTAAGGCAAGGGGTAAAGGGGCAGAAAGGAACTGAAATGGATACAAAATCAAGTACTAAGGAAAAGATGGACTGAAAGAAAGCATTTTTGATGGAGAAAGAATCTTCTTTCCCTGGAGTTTTGACAGAAATTGGATGAGACAATAATTTTCCTTAAATAAAAAAGTGTCTTTAGCCTCACAGTCTTATACAATCCATCCTCTGAATAAACAAACTTTCAGAGATATGGGATGCACTCTGATAGTCATCCTGAAATGAAATTCTGGTGTTCCTGAAAACTAATCCTCTTATATACAATTTGCATCTCATAATACATAATCAGCCATATGTCATTCTCATTACACTATAATAAAATTGTACAAAATCTGTCTGATATATGTGATAATAGAAGGTAAAATAAATAATATTTAAAATTTATAGGTGTATTATCATAATAAGAAATTAAATTTGAATGCCATATATTTGCTGTGCTCTGAAAATTGATCTTTTTCTTTCTTATAACTCTTGTTGTTTTTCTTTCTCGTTTCTTTCTAGGTGGAAGGACAGCCCTGCTAACTTATTTATACTTGCCTGAATTCTTCCACTGTCTTTTCCTCCACAACTTCTCTTTTCCTTTCTTAAGCCAAAATTTCTTTTTCTCTATCCTTTTTGTCCAGTTTCTTTTCCTCCTCACTCTGTCTCAATTCCCCCTTCATCTTTTCTTTTTCTCTACTCATTTTCTTTTTCTCTACTCCATTTCTTTCCCATATCTCTACTGTAGCCTTCTCTCCATTTCCTTTGTTTCATTGATCACTTTTTCTGCTTGCAGATTTGCTTTGGAAATATGTAGTTACTCTAGATACAGGAGCATTCTGACAAAGGTCCTGATCCTGTGAAATGTTAAACATTATCATCTGCTATTAGTTGCATAATGCATCTCAACATGCCAGCATACAGATTTTTTTCCAAAATGAGGGGCATACAGCATTCATATGGGAAAGTAAAAATTATATACAATTTGTTCCTCTAGTGTATCTACCATTTCCCATGACTTCAGTTGCATAATTCCTTATTAATGGTGCAAATAATTTTGAGGTATAAAAGCAAGGAACACCAGGTTTGTGGGAGACACAAATAACTGGGATTTGAATAAGCAATGTTCCTTCCAATGATGCGGGTTGCCAAAGTATTCAGCAAAACTCCGTACTTAGTTATTCAGTAGCCCTATTAGCCTTTTAATTGGAATGTTACACTACTTTTTCCTGGCAGTAGTCTTAAAGTTAGTTGTTCTGATGTTCACACTAACTCCAATTGAAAGGCACATTTCTGAAATAGCAAAGAGACCTGCTGAGATGTATTGTTCAAAATGAAGAAGGAACTTTTAACTTTGAACCTATGTTGTTTATAGTCCTCCAAATCATAGGAACAATATGGAGAGGAGGTATAGATTGGACATCCGCAAAAACTACTTCACAGTTAGGGCGGCTAGGAGCTGGAACCAACTTCCAAGGGAAGTGGTGCTGGCCCCTACCCTGGGGGTCTTTAAGAAGAGCCTGGATGCCTACCTGGCTGGACTCATTTGAGTCCCATTTCTTGTTTTGGGGTTTTGTTGTTCTCCCGCCCTGGCGGGGGGTCGGGCTAGAAGATCTACGGGGTCCCTTCCGACCCTAAATCTATGAAACTATGAATAGGGGTGCTTCAAAGTACAATTTGTGGATGAGTGACTAGAGAATAACCAGGATAAGAATAAAAGAGAGATTTGCAGATGTACCTCCTTAATTGCTTAGACTTTTGGTTTTTTTGGCAATTCGGTTGGCAATAACTTTCAATCACTTTGGAAATAAAGCAAAAATAAAAATATTGAATAAATTACCTAATAATATTTGCCTATCTGGCCATGATAGACTGATGCACTTGAGCTCATCTGTTTAGGGAAGTAATCAGGCCTGGGCTGGCTAGTACTTGGATAGGAATCAATCTTAGAATCTCAGGTGCCATAGATCCAAGCCAAGTAGCTATGGTTAAATACTTGGTAAAGCCTATGCTATAAAAACCAAATGACTGGTAAGGTGTCACTCAGCCTCATCATTGCTGATCGTCATACTAGCTTTTAAAACAATTAACATTTTTTAAAAAATATTTAATCTTGTTATACCAAAGCCATTTTAAGGAAGAAAGATCTGTTGCTGGTATTCCTCAGGTCAGCTCCAGAAATGTACCTCTAAAGCGTCTGTATACAAGTAAACACTGTGAAGTACCTTGAGCAAAGGAGCCCTTTTAGTATAATAGATAAAATAATATTATAGCTCTGGATGGCAGCATGCACTGCAGTTTGGTAGTCTGCCTTCTGGAGGTGCTTTACAGAATGGTCTCATGGGAACAGAACTTCTAGCCCACTGACCCAGAAGATATCACCCTCCCCAAGATGTGTACAATAATGGTTCCATACAGTGTTTCAGGAAACCAACAATTAAAGGCACTATACTTCTTCCTTTCCTAGTCTGATAATCAGGGAACCTGGTTTTCTCAGACACAAAAAAATTCCCAATTTTGGGATTTAAAATGGAACCCCAAATCCACATTTGTCTATGATTAAAATGAAACAGCACTATATACATACACACACACACACACATATATATAGTACTGTTTCATTTTAATCACAGAAATATGTATGTGTGTGTGTGTGTATATATATATGCATGTGTGTGTGTATGTGTATACATAAATATATGTGGCATTTTATTTTAATCATGGAAAAATGTGGATTTCAGGTTACTTTTTAAATCTGAAAATAGGTTTGTTTGAGGTTTTTTAATCAGAGAAAACCAGGATCTCTAATGATAATCCTATGCCAGGATGGAGAAAATAAATGGATGTGTGCATCTTGATTTAAATATACATGACTTGAGCCCATTCTCCCCTTCCAGATTACAAATGAATAATAACTCTGCTGAATAATCATGAACACCAATACTCTCCTGCCTATAAATATTCACAAATATGTTACATTAAAGCACATATCGCAACGAAGATTCTCAGCTTTTGATACCAAGAGTGTGATTCTTAGTGCGTATCCTATTACTGTTCCTCCCTCTCCCACTCACCAGTCCTCAGCTTCTGGGAGTTAATGTACTGTACAATGATAAATAAGACAGTACTTCTGTTAATTTAATATAAAACTAGATCTCTTCATGAAAACTTGCTCTGTCATTGGTTTCATTTGAGAATTACAGATTGTTTCATCCTTGTCATGCCTGAGATATCTTTGTATGTTCTGTTGCTTCTATAGTCATCCCAGCATTACTAATAATGCAACATTGCATTGCCTGAGCAGGAAAAAACTTTTTGTAGCTTTGCTAATCCAAATGGAATGAAAAATAACAGCTGCATCTTTCACAGAGACTGTGCACTCATCTTAGTGAAAGAAGTGGGAGCTGAGGAGTAGCAACACATTATTCTTCTGAAAGAACAGCTGGTGTTAGCCCATCAACCTTCATGAATGGAAAGTAGATAAAATAAAAAGATTAATTAGGGCAAGAAGGAACAGTATGATAGTCTACACTGGCCTTCTGTATAAACGTGGCCATGGAAAACCCATCAATTAATTCCTATTTCATAACCAATCACTGTGGTTGGGCTAGAGAATAACTTTCAATCTGCATTTAGAGAAAAGTTGAGAGCCATGTTAGCCAGAGGTCAGGCAGAAGGCAAAGTGGCAATTTAGGGTGTTTATGCACATGATGTGTATTGGGGGAAGACTTTAATTAGAGCAGCTGTGAGAGACACTTTAATTCAAGCTCCTGGAGCACCTTGGGTATCATCATCCCTGTGCTTCAAAATGGCAGCAGAAGACTTTATCTAAAGCTCATTGAACAAGCCCATGCCATTTTGAAGTGCAGGGTTGCTGATACATGACATGAGATACTGGAGTCTGCTGGCGTGTATAGTAATTACCATGCTCCAGCAGACTCAATAAATTCAGTCTACTCTGACGTACAGTAATTGCAGTATGTTGGAGCAGCCTCCCTGCTTGTGTATAGGCACCCTTAAAGACTAACCCATTCAAGAAAGCATAAACATTTGTAAACTACAGCCTACCTCATCAGATGCTATTAATCTTGCTATAGCATCTTGCAAAGTGACCTATGAAAGCTTAGGCTTTTCTGATTCAGTCAGTTTTTAAGGTGACACCTGCCTTTTATTCAGCCAATATTCATTTAACAATTAAGTGTATTAGACTGATAAGATGACTTAGGACTCAAAGTCCTTTGCTGGATGAAGAGTTTGGCCATTATTCTTACATGTGCTATATTATCTCATTCTGGAATCCATGTGTTTGGGAATAAAAGACCATTACCGTATACTCTGGATTTCTAAATGTGTGTTAATTTTCCCACTTATGTACTGACTTTTTATTCAAGGAGAGCAGAAAATTTAAATAAATACTGTATTTTCTTAGGCTTCAGAATTTTGCTTTGCTGCAAGTATGTGTTATACCTATTTTGCAGAAGGGTAAATGGAGATATAAGTGGAGGAAGTAAAACTGTCAACAGGACCACAACACGTCATGAGCAACAAAGACAAATAAAAACCAGGACTGTGGATTACAGACCAAAATATATGAGATTCCTAGAGGTATTGTACTATAGCCACAGAAGAGACATTTGTGAAATGCTAATCAGGGTTGCAGAGAAAGCACACTATCCTGGAGATAAGAAAGGATCATAATGGTGTTTAGCAAAATGTCTACCATACTCCTGCTGGCTTTGCAGATGAGCCAATATTACAATGTTTTGGAATGCTAACAAGGCTTCAATCAGGCATTTCTTGATTTAATTGTTTTCTTTACTAGAGGGATGATTCCTTTTTATTTTTGTCAAAGAGAAATCTCTTTTGATTTCAAGACACTTGGTTGCATGTAAAGAACATGGTACCAGGACATTAATGTGCAAAATAGAATGTATTATTAATTTAAGATTTTTCCTTCAATAAATTAAGTGTTACTACACATACTGATTTTATTTGACATGCTAAATGCTTATGATACATTTTATTAATAAGTGACATGGTATAATGTTCCTAAAAGGTTTTATGACCATATAGTTTAAGATTAAAGCAGTATGTTTAAGCAGTCATTGGCATACTGAGTACCAGTTGACTTTTTCAGCTACTTTATTAGACCAGATATGTACACAAAGTATTTTATTTCTTTATTCTTAAAAAGAAGCAAAAAGGTAGAGAGCTGAATAGAATTCAGTTTTCTAAACTGAGTGTCATACCCAATTTATCTCAAAGCACTTGAAAAAAGAAATGAGTTAAATATTGGCTTTCTAGTGATGCTGCAGGCAAATATGAAGGCATTAATAACTCACCAAGAGTTCACACGTAGCTCTTGATATTTGAGCGTCTTTTATTGAGAAAGCGTTTGCTGCCTAATACACCTGGGTTCTTTCCTACTCTTCTCAGCCAAGTCTATGTATTCTTTTTATTCCATCATCTATCACATTGATTTAATCCTTTCATAATTTTTCCAATTTTCTTCATTTTTTTCCTTCCCTCCTCCTTCCTGTGTACAGTTTTCTAGAACCTTCAGAAAATCATCCCCAGTAAGAACCTAAGGATGGAATCTTTCCCCCCCCCCCCGTTTTCAGCTTAATCATTATACAAGAAAGAAGCTGCCCCATACAAGTCCTAAAGAGAAGTGGAATTAAGCACCTATACTGTATAGAAGCCCAGATGTTTCTTTTTATGACCAGGTCACAAAATGCTTAGACACAGGAGATGAGGTAGATGTCATCTACCTAGACTTTAAGAAAGCCTTTGATATGGTATTGCATTCCGTTCTCATAAATAACCTGAGAGGTTGTGATGTAGATGATTACACGGTCAGGTGGGTGGCAGATTGACTTAGGAGTCACATCCAGAGAATAGTGGTGGACGGGTTAATATTGAACTGGAAAGATGTGGGCACTGGAGTGCCAGAAGGCTCGGCCCTTGGACCGGTGCTATTCAATGTCTTCATCAGTGACTTGAATGAGGGCATAGAGAGTACCCTGTCCAAGTTTTCAGATGATACCAAATTATGGGGCAAAATGAACACATCAGAGGGTAGGGAATGGATCCAGGTGGATCTAGACAGGTTGGAAAAATGGGCAGAGCAAAATAGGATGCAGTTCAACAAAGACATGTGCAAAGTGCTGCACCTAGGCCAAAAGAACCACCAACACACTTACAGGCTGGGGGATGACCTTCTCAGCAGCCCTGCAGCAAAGGCATGATCTGAGAGTGAAGGGTGTGATTTGGAGGTTAGGGTGTGATACAGAGGGCAGAGAGAGCAGCACCCCCATAGCTCTAGGCCTACCCATTTTCCTCCACTCCCTTTCTTATTTCTTCTCCCTCCCTTCACCCTTTTCCTCCCCTCCCTAGTTACCTGCTGATCAGCTGTCCCTATTTGTCAGTCCAGGGCTGTAGAGACCTCCTGGAAGACAGCTAGTCCATGCTGGGAGCAGTGCGTAAGGCATACTGGGGATCACAAATTGATGGGATCACAGCTGCCTTCCCCCTCCCTTTTTGATGGCTGCTGAAGTAAGAAAGCTTGTCTATTTTAAATCTGTCCCTCCTCCTGCATTCACTTATTCTTGTGAGATGTGGCAGAGATGGTCCCATTACTTCCCTCCACACTCCTTGTTCTCCATAGTGGAATTTGTAGCTGGGAAAGGTGGCTGAGTACTCAAAAGGTTTAAAACTTTTATATTGCATATTACACTTATTTGGCCGTTACTCCTTTATCCTCATTTTTTTTCCAATGTCTTCTTACATATCACTTTAGCATAAGACTTACATGATTTTTGAAACTATCAAAATTGGTAAGTTTCTTCCATTTAAATATGCATGTTTCCTGTACTTTTCTGACACATCCATCTGCTGTGGACACCATAAATTCCTTCAGTGCTTTAAGGATCATAGCCCATAACTTTACATATTCATCTGTGTTAAGTGCATACAAGAGTCCATGCATGTATGTCCATATAGACACACTGTCTATTGTGTAAGTACAACATTTATATAAAGGCCTACCAAAGCTCAGGATTGGACATCGTCCAGAAGAGTTGTAGGAATTTTTAATTGGGCAGGCTTTCAGCAGGCAGTATTGTTTAGGGTATTCCTTGGGGAGTTCTGAAGTATTGTTCTGAGGTATTGTACTAGTGTTCCCTTGTTTTATTATTAGCGTGCTCCTTGGGGAGTTGTTTTATTACATATTATATTATTTGAATAGCTTATCTTTTCAACATCTTTATCAGTTATTTGGATGTGAGGGTGAAGAGCTCATTGGCCAAGTTCATGGACAACACCAAGTTATGGAGAAGCATGGTCACACTTGAAGATAGGCTGTAGATACAGATGGATCTAGACAGGCTAGCAAGTTGGGCGGATCAGAACCAGATGAAGTCCAACACTGAGAAATGTAAAGTGCTTCACCTGGGTAAGAACAGTCCCCTACACACCTACAGGCTTGGCAGCACCAAACTGACGAGCACCATGAATGAAAGAGACCTAGGGGTAATAATAGACCACAGTATGAATATGAGCCATAAATGCGATGCTGTATCCAGTAGGGGTAATAATACTCTGACATGCATCAATCAATGCATCTCAAGCAAAACCAAGGAAGTGATTCATCTGCTTCACTCATCTTTGATGAGACCACAGCTGGAGTATGGTGTCTAGTTCTGGGCACCACACTTTAACAAGGACGTGGAAAAGCTTGAGAGAGTCCAGAGAAGAGCCATTCATATGATCAGAGACTTGCATGGCAAGCCATATGAGGAATGGCTGAGGGACCTGGAACACTTCAGCCTAAAAAAGAGAAGTCTGAGAGGGGACTTGGTAGCTACAGCAGAGGACTATATCAAGGACTCAGTGAACAGCTCTTCACTGGAGCACCCTTGGGGAAAACCAGGAGTAATGGCCACAAACTCCTGGAACACCATTTCTGGCTCAACATTAGGAAAATCTTCTTCACAGTTAGGGTGTCCATACTGTGGAATAAGCTCACTCCAGAGGTGGTGCAATCACCTACCCTGGAAATCTTCA
>NW_017729032.1:114295850-114298157 GCF_001723915.1 Gavialis gangeticus
GCAACTGCTCAGATCTTGCTGAGTGATCCTCCCATGAGATGTCTGGTTAGTTGAAGTCACCCTTGACAACCATGGTCCTGTAGCATGTGGCCCCAGCCAGTTCCCGGGTGAATTCCTGGTCAAGCTCTTGACTTTGGGTGGGAGGTCTGCAGCAGATCCCTGTGCTGTGTTCCCCATGGATTTTAACCCAGAGGATCTCCAGTTGTCCACCCTGGTTGCCAACATCAGCTTGCAGGGATGTGTAGCTTTCCTTAACATAGAGAGCTACACCCCCACCCCTGTTATCCCCCCCCCACCAGGTCTCTGTTATCCCTATGACATCATAATTATTTGCATTAAGCAGGAGGATGAATTCCTCCTGTTTATTCCCCAAGCTCCTGGCATTTGTGTACAGGCAGGCAAGTGTCCCCTTGGGGGCTCTTGCATTGCCTTGCCCACAGATTGTACCAGGGCTGGGGCAGGGGTGGGCTTCTTTAAGCGCCTTGGCCTGCTGGTTTTTTTTGCAAGGGTTGCTCAGTGGGCCAGCAGTGGCAGTAGTCATCCTGTCCCCCAGCATGCTTAGTTTAAAGCCTGTTGGAGCAGGTCAGCCAGTCTGGCTGAGAAAAGCCTCCTTCCCAGCAGAGAGAGGTGCAGGCCATCTCTTCCCAGCAGCTCACTTCCTCTCTTGCCAAAGAATGGGCTGTGGTCATGGAAGCCAAACCTTTCTTGATGACACCAGCACCACAGTCTTTGGTTAACTACCAAAGGTAGTAGTATATTTATGTCCAGGACCAGAAGAGTATAAAAAGGAGACTCCACAGGCAACCAGGGAGTCAGCAACCAGGGCCTCCAAGCAGGGTAAGAAGTTTGCAGGCAGTTGTAACCTGGGGGTTACAGTGGACAATATGCTGAATATGAGACAACAGTGTGCTTGTATTGCCATAAGAATAATGGAATACTGGGCTGCAGTGGTAGGAGTATTGCCAGCAGGTCAAAGCAAGTGATTATTCCCCTTTATTCAGCACTGGTGAGGCCACATCTGGAGTACTGTATCCAGCTTTGCCACCCCACCCCCACCTACAGAAAGTATGTGGACAAATCGGAGAGTCTAGTGGAGAGCAACAAAAATAGTGAGGGGGCTGGGGCACATAACTCATAAGCAGAGATCGTGGTTTTCTCTTTTATATACACACACACATATCAGTCACCACTCCATTAGCGTTATGTGTTTTCCTGACAAAATACTTGATAAACATTTACTCTTTCACTGTCAGACATGGAACTCTAAAAATAATATTTTGGAAAAAGAACAATCCAGTTTTAGAAAAGGTTAATCCTTTATTGATCAAGAAGGTTATTAGGAAGTAGCAAAAAGCCTACAAAAGTTGGGGGTGACAGATATGGGTGAGACTCATCAGCAAAGAAAGCTGTCTACGGTGTAAGTACAAGAAGTGAATGTAGTACAAGAAGTGCATGGTAAAGTAAGAAATGCAAACTCTAAATGGAATTAGACACAGCAAAGGGAATGAAAACAAATGGCAAAGGTTCTAAAGCCATAAAAGTATTAAGATGAATAATGAAAGAAGTGCAGTCACTATGCCATGAGAATAAGGACAAAAATAAGGATAATTTAATTTTATACAAAATCTAAGTGAATATGTTGCCTATGTTTTCAAATAGAACACTGACATTAGCAATGGGGTCAAACACAAGATGGATAATGGGAAATAAGAGAAATGGAAATTATCACAAATGGGTTGAATGGACCTGAAATGAGATGCATCTCAGAAGCCTGCAAAAACTGGAATGAAATAGTAGGTCCAGAAGCAAGTAAAGCTATCAAAACATTAGTATCGTGTGAATAAAGATTAAGACATATAATGCTTATATTTTAGAAAGGGAAAAATGATCCTGGCAATTATAGGTTTGTAGGCCTGACCTCAGTTGCATGAGACTTCAAAGGATATCAAGAAAATGAAAATTAAAGATATGAAGGTAAATGGAAACTGGAATAAAATGCACTACAGGTTTGCCAAAAGTACACCATACCAGACTACCCTGATATGTTTCTTTAAAATGATATATGATTACTGGTATAAAATAAACTTAGTAAATCTCATGTATTTGGAGTTCAGAAAAGCATTTGACATAGAGCTGCATAGGAACCTATTAGTTCATGCGGACAAGATGGAGTTCAGGAATTGTATTGTAGGCAAGGAGGTGGATCAATGGAAGATGGCAATGATCACCAGGGATTCTGGTTTTCTCTGATAAAAAAAAATTCCTGATTTTCAAATTTTAAAAAGTAATCCAAAAATCCACATTTTC
>NW_017729032.1:114303157-114307183 GCF_001723915.1 Gavialis gangeticus
TATATATATATATATATATATATATATGATAGATAGATAGACTAGTGGTGTTTCATTTTGATCATGGAAAAATGTGGATTTTTGGGTTAATTTTTTAATCCAAAAATTGGGGTTTTGTTTTTATCAGAGAAAGCCAGGATCCCTGATGATTAGGGTTAAAAAAGGTATCATGTTCTAAAGAAGTAATTTATAGAGCTCTTCAAGGATTAGTCATGGGAACAGTTATGTTGAGTATTTCTATGAATGGCCTTAGTACAAATAGTAGAAGTGAGCTAATGAAATTTGCATGTGATACAGAGTTGGGAATTATTATTAAGTCAGAACAGGTTCAACACACCATACAGAAAGAAATGGATGACCTTCAGGTCTGGAATATTCAAAATAAGACAAAATTCAAGAAAATGAAATACGAGGTTACACAGTAGAGTATTATTAATAAAAAAACTTGCACTATTAATTAGGAACTTCTCAGCTGGAATGAAGTAAAGTGGAAGACCTAGCTGTACTGGTTAATCAAACGATAAGTATGAACTACTACAGTGATACTACAAAGAAAAACGCAAATATGATCCTAGGAGGTTTGAGCAGAAGATATAAGGACAAATTAGTGTCATAGTATAAAACACTGTTTTATTATTCATCATTCAGAATACTGTATGCAGGTTTGGTTCCACATTCAAGAATGATGAACTGAACATGGAGCAGATGTAGTGAAGGGCAACTAGGATGATCAGGGGAATGACAAGTACATTTTATTATGTGAGTCTAGAGAGCTTGGCTTGTTCAGAGTTGTTGAGATTGATATCTATAAATACAGCGAGGGGGTTAAAACAAAGGAGGAAAAAACACTGTTTAAGATGAAGGACAATGTTGGCAGAAGAACAAACGTCTATAAAAAGACTATGAATAAATGCAGGATGGCAATTGAAAACACTGCCTATCCAGATGAGTGATCGTCTTCTGAAACAATTTTCCAATTGGAGCACTGGGGACAAAGAAATCTACCTGCTTTAAAGTCTTAGCATACAAATGTTGCGATAAAAATATTATGACATGATGTCTGAAAGATCAGGGGTCTTAACCCCTCAAAGTACATTCCAGTTTTGTGTTCTTTACATTCCTCCTATATAATTCATAATAAACTACAGCAATGATTGTGCATGTATTCAGAATTTAGAAATTAGATATGGTTTATGGGTAGTAGCACTGCTGTGTATATTATCACATTATCCTGTTCTATCAATCTGAGCCTTTGTTGTTATTTGCAAGTAAGCTTTGTGTACAATAGTTTATGCAATAGCACAGAAATGCTTCTTTTTTTTGTTTTTAATGAGTTGCTAAAGACACTTAAGACTTGTTTGCTTATACATAATGGTGGGAAATGCTTCCGTAATTACCGTCATGGGCTTAGTCTATACCATCTGGTATGCAATAGTAATGCTCAGATCTAAACTTACTAAAATGGGATATATCTTCTTTATAGGACTATTAACTCAGTCTACCACTTTCAAGTCATTGTCTTTACATCAAAATATTACATAGTTATGAACTGAAATATTTGTAATTTTAAATTAATTTATGTAAATGTCAGTTTTATTTCTATAACTGACCAACAAATATTTTCTAGTCAGGATAGCTTAATTGGCTGACATGTAAATTTATTCTTGTGAAGACTGATTAATTGATTATTTCATTAAATCTAGATAGGTACAAGCATTGGAAGCTCAGTTATATTTATATATAATTAGATGCGTGGATATAATTTTCAATTTGAATTGAGTCAAATTGTAATAAAACAGAAAGGGAAATTGTATTGAAACAGAAAAGGAACATAATGAAATAACGTGGAACAAAATAAAGTTATTTTCCAATTCTTTAAAAAAATTATTTGGCTGAGTATCACACTAACAATTAAATAACCAGAGTATTCTCCTACTTGTCTCTTACACATCCTACTTTTACCAATCTCAGGTCTTTCCTTTTTATCCACTATCCAAAATTATTTACTTAAATGAAGTAACCATAAACATGTCAGAATAATTTGTTCAATGCTGAAACTGAATAATTTATAGCAGTTTTTTTCTTTTTCCTAAAAAATACAAATACATTTTCAATATGCAGCACAGCCAGAGTCAATTCTTTATTCTTATTCCTGGTGGATTTCCAACTTGTCTATGAACATGAGAAAGTTAAAAGCCTATTCAGTACAGTCAATGGGGTGCATCTACACGAGACATTTACTGCAGTTGCCTAATTAGCTCCACAGTAAACATCTCGGCATTTACACATGAAGCCCTATTACGTTGCGTGAAACTAATAAACTCTGCAGCAAAATAGTATTTGTAAATACAAGTACTATCCTGGTGTGCAGTGCTACAGAGTAAAAAACTCCTCATCTAGACACTGGTGGGGCTGACTGGGGTACCCTTGTGCCTGAGCCAGCCCCACTACAATACATTGAGCTGGGTCTGAGCAGCCCCAGGCTGACCCTCCTGGCCCCATACCAGATGTGGTCCCAGGCATGTCTTCAAATGGTATGTCCAGGAGCAACAAACTCTGTGGTGATTGTGTGCCAGAGTTTATTGCTCCACATTAATTGCACATATAGACCCATCCTAGATACAGTGCTCAAGAGCAGTGTCCAAGAAAAGGTAAAGCTATCCCAGTGTTTTATTCTGTTCCCCAATACCTATGCACTGAACATGAGCTGCTTCTTCATAATTTGTTATGCATTACATACAGTAAGTAAGTTTATGATATGAAAAAAGTGGACATAAAACCCTGAGGTCATTCCCTTTGTGTCACTTGTATCTCGTGTTATCCATTAGTCTACCATTAACTGAAGCTCTTTGATGAAGATTTTCATTATCTTTTTTTACATCCATTGTATTGCACCTAGCATATAATAATAATAATAATAATAATAATAATAATAATAATAATAATAATAAACATTATTACCTGTTATGGATTGCATAGGACCACACACATTAGCAACTGAATTGAATACACCTGAATGATCTGCTATTAAGAACAATATAACTTGCACACTTATAAAGCTATCATTCAACAATGATTCTTTATTCCACAAGCTTTGAATATTTGGATATATTGTCAATGTGATGTAGCTGTGAAAAAAGAGCAAATATTATCTTGTCCTAGGATATATCTGTTAAGATATGTCCAGTACAGAGAGGCAAATTTCACGTCAATGTGTAAAGCACTAGAGAAAGCTCATTTACAGGACTACAAAAAAGTCATGGTCCCACCATGTATGAATCTATTTGAACTGTAGCAGGCACAGAGAAGGACTAATATGATAATTAGAATGAAAATTTTTTGCGTAAGAAAAAGAGTAAAACAAAGGCTGAGATGGGTTGTCAGTGGGTAAACAGTGAGGAGGAAGAAGTTATGAATAAAAAAGTGAATGTTACTACAAGAGCAAAAGGATATAAACTGGTCATGAATAAATTTAAGTTGGAAATTAGAAGAAAGATTTTAACCATCAGAACAATGCTATTCTTGAATAACTTTCCAATATGATAGGCTTTTAAGATGGATTATGTGATGTTTTTGGAGACCGGACACAGAGACCCCAGAGAAGACTTTTTTTCCTTATATACCCTCACTGTTTTAAAGGTAGAACATTTTGCACACAACCTTTCACACTGATTTGAGATCCACCATCATCATCATTATCATTGCTGTTGTTAAATAATGCATCTTGCAAAGTTGTGGATTGGTGCCACAGCCTATGATTTGACGATCTTTCACTTGGGATAGCCAGCTGTTTAAAATGCAAGGTATTGTTGTATCATGGAAGATGCCTTCAAGATAACACCTTTTGGAAACTCAGGAAATGTCTAATTCACTGAGGTGCCTCTTCAGGATATTGGTCCCCAGATCATTTGGGTAAGACATTCAGTTTTCCTTTCTACATTTTTTCTAATTCTATTATTAGAGGTTGAAATTTGAAGAGTACACTCCTCCTACCTCCCCCTTCCCCTTTCTTCTCTGTCCATCCAA
>NW_017729032.1:114312183-114356650 GCF_001723915.1 Gavialis gangeticus
ACTTGGGATAGCCAGCTGTTTAAAATGCAAGGTATTGTTGTATCATGGAAGATGCCTTCAAGATAACACCTTTTGGAAACTCAGGAAATGTCTAATTCACTGAGGTGCCTCTTCAGGATATTGGTCCCCAGATCATTTGGGTAAGACATTCAGTTTTCCTTTCTACATTTTTTCTAATTCTATTATTAGAGGTTGAAATTTGAAGAGTACACTCCTCCTACCTCCCCCTTCCCCTTTCTTCTCTGTCCATCCAATTGATAAGCAGTATTTATAATAGTGTTTGTAGGGGGAGGGAGGGATGAATTCAAGGCCTGCTAAATCTACTGCTGAAGTAATAGAATGTCTGTTTTATTATGGTCATACAGTTACAAAGTAAAATCCCACCCGTTCTTCATTTCCTTGTTTTTTGGTTACTGTATCAAGTTGTGCTCACACCCCTGTTATACAGGGAGAGGATTTTACCCACACAGGTCCCGATGAAGAACACTGCCTGACTGATTATACCTTAACTTGCAAACTTGCAAACATCCTTCCAGTAAAGGTATGTTCAACAATTGGTGAAAATACCCATTTCAGTGTCAGCACATTTAATTTTTTCTCTGGTATGACTGGATTTTAAACCATATATAGCCACTTGGTATAAAAGCCTGGGATCCCACTGCTCAATATTAGGGACCCACCTAAACTGTGGTTTCACAGATTTCATGAAAAACATGCAATCTGGAGTTGCCCCTAAAATCAAGTGTTACCTGAAAAATCCACAAAAAAGAAACTTAATAAAAATCTGGCTATGACAGGGAAATGAATGGCCAGCAGACAAGATGGCAGCTGCCCTTCCCCACTCCTCCCCAACTGGGAACCCTCTGCCAATCAGCATGGAGGGGCAGGGCTGGACAAAAAGCAGCCAGCAGTCAAGATGGCAGCCATCCACTCATTTTTCCTGCCTGCTCTGCTAGGGCCTCTCCACCAATCAGCACTGAGGGGTGGGACCACCATAAAATCCCTACAGAATGGGCTTTTTGTGCTGGGACAAAGCTGAAAAAATGGCTTTGTCTTGCCACAAATTAAATAGGTCCATATTTTTTTGCATTAAAAATATAATTATTTGCAAATGATAGACAACATGAATGGAAGAAGAAGATATCAGCATCCAGAGTATCTTCCTTTGCAAAGCACTGATTATCTCACTGAGCCACAGAACTAAGCTCCTACAGGTCTTTTCCTAAGACCCTACATATTTTTTCTCCTCACTGGCCCAGGCTGCCAGTCTCAACAGGATAGGTATAAAGGGCATCCATACACATGATGGAGCTCTGCTCTGACTCAGGGTAATTAGCACTTGTCAGAGAACACTCAATCAAGCCTGCTGTGAGTCTGCTGGATTATGCTAATTAATGCATGTCAGAAGAATCAGTGTCATGTATATTCAGAGTCCCCATATTTCAAAATAGTGGTAGGGACACTTTAACTAAAGCTTGTTGAATGAGTTTTAGTTAAGGCACCCCCACCACCATTTTGAAGCACAGGACACTGAATACATATGACACTATGGGCACTTTAATTAGAGTGCCTCCCCCAACTCTCCACCCCAGTGCATGTGTATAGATCCCCACAGTGCCTAGACGGAGTTAAGGTACTCTGCTGGGGAAAACAGAGGTTGGTTCAAAATGCCTTCAGCTGGAGAGTTTGGGGCAGCACTAGTATTTTGTTCTCCCACTCCCTGGGACAGGTCATTTTGGTTTAAAAATTAGGAAAGCTTTATTTTTCCTCCTTCAAACATTTTCTAATTATGTTTCTTCTTCAGCTGCAGTTTCTAGGACTTTCACATAATTATAGACACAACAAAATCACAAGATAATGGAAGTGCCCATAGTGGATCCCTTCAGAGAATGACCAGAATAACCAGTCTATTTGTGCAAATAAAAGAAAAAACCAAAATCTGCATGAATAGAACTAAGTTATGGCTTTTAGATGACTAAATATCATATTGTTGTTGAAAAATGGAATTGGATTTGTTTCTCAGAGTAATTTCCATCACCATTTTTTGGATATAGAGATTTTTCCATAATTCTCTCTTTACCATCTAATTTTAAAGCTAAGTATTCCCAAAGCTAACATATTTAGGGAGACACAATGATCATTAAATACAAGGGGACAAGTCTTATTCCACTTAAGTAGATGTAGGTGGTTAAATTTTATCCAATTCTATCTCCTTGGATCCCAGAAAATTGGTTTTACATCTACTTTTATAAATGTATACATTGTATCCTGAAGACAAATCTGCAAAAAGCAACAAAGAGGAGGAGGGCGACCTACAAACCTTTCCGGAGATCAAGCAGGACCACTTAGCTGTTTTAAATCTGGAATGAGTGTTTTAATGCAAAGGTGCGTGTCTTTCAGAGTACCCACATTCAGGCTAGGATCTCTTTATGATATAACTCTGAATAGGTGCCTTTTTGAATCCTAGAAGTAGTCTTACTGGTCAGTGATTATACCTAATTGGTTCCAAGTAATATCCCCTCCCCCCAAATGCCAAAAAAATGGTAATTTATAATCTAATTTTCAAAAATCAAACAAGGAGAAATAAACAGCTAGTCATGCCAAACAGCTTCTGTCAACAATTTCTTAAAATGCATCAGTTAAAAAAAATGCTAAGTGTACAATACTTACCTCATTAATGTGGTTTCTGTTTGCCATGTACTCAGCTTGAAAAGTCACCTTTGAATTGATTGGAATTTTGAGCCAAAAATAAGTGTACCGTATATGACTATAAGTTTATGACATAATGTTCATTTTGTCTTGTACTGCAACATAACATGAATAAAAATTTATTTTCCATGATGAAAGTCACCATCAATCTCACTAGTAACTTTCTTGGCAGAAAAAAATGTGGCAAATAGGAGTGAAGTAAACATTTATGAAATAGGTTTAGTACCAGAGTTTGGGGATAGCTCACTGATGTTATCTTTCCATGCCTGACTCATCTTTACTAGTTCATTAACTCAAATTTTGTTAAATCTGTTGGGAATATGCAGAGTTAAAGCAAATTAACATGCAGGAAGTAGTCCTTTTTGATGAAAGCATTGTAATAAAACCATCCACAATTTTACAGAGAGAGCACTGATTTTGAATGAGAATTTGTTACTAACAGGCACTGAATGTGAAAGCAAGCTATGCTGAAAGCAGACTGCAAGATTGCAGTAATTAACAATTCTAATTTGCATTATTCTGCATTGTGTTCTGATTGCAGAAATGAGCCAGCACACAAATACTGTAGAGTTCCTGATTCTGAACATTGAGGTTAATGGCAGTTTCTCTTTTGAGTTATGTAGAAGCAAGGTTGGGATACTCTCCAAAGACAATAGGTCAAATATATAACCCAGCTTAACTCAGCTTCCATGTTTCCACCCAAGCTATGGCAGTAACAAATCACTGCAAGCACAGTTTTGCATTTAGTTTATGCCCTTATGTTGTTCATTTAGATGTCTCCTTGTTCTGTGTTTGTATAATGCATAGCACAATTGAGTCCTGATCCACAACCAGGGCTTCCAGGAATTATGGTAATACAATCAATAATAACTGTAGAAGGTAGAACAGCGTGGTACCTTAGACTAGAAATAGACATTGCCAAATGAAACTGAGTAGTTGTTCTGGGATGTGCCTGCACAGCCAATTTGCTTCATTGAGTAAAACACACGTCACCCATTGTCCCGCCTATTGATGTTGCAGGACAACTGGCAATGTGTTCCCCAGAAATTGTACAGGGACTGCACCAGAGTGTTAATAAGCACTCGTGGAATCCCAAATGAGGAAATCCAGGCAAGCACTCCTGGGGCTTCAGGCACCCAATCCAATGTACCCTTGGAATAGGCATTCCCAGGGAACACAGGATTGGGCCCCTGAAGCCCCTGAAGCCCTGAATGTACTTCCCCCAGGGTGGCTGGGAAGGTAGGCAGGTTCAAACTATGATAAACCTGTGCTCTTCTGCAATAAGCCTAAATGACATCTTGCAGTGAAATGGCACAATTTGATACCACTTATGTTGGGGCCACAAGTTTGGGGGATCTGTGGCATGACAAAGGATTTAGACATCTGTTGGCTTGGCCTTTGTGCCACCATGAAAAAAAATGTCCTGGCAAAAGACAATGTTTGTTTCCACCCTTAGAGACTAAGCTAGGAAGGACATGAGCAGGGATCCTGGTTTTCTCTGACAAAAAAATCCCTGATTTTTGGATTAAAAAATAACCCAAAATCCACATGTTTCCATTGTCAAAATGAAACACCACTAATATATAGACATATATATATTTCATTTTAATCATGGAAATGTGGATTTGGGGGTATTTTTTTAAATCTGAAAATTGTTTTTTTTTTTTAAATCAGGGAAAACCAGGATCCTGACACATGAGCTTCTGTAAGCAACAACATCTCTTTGTCAGATGCTAATAATTGAAGTTATTACTTAATAGGAAGCTAAAGTGAAGGGTGTATTTTTAAATCTGAAGTGTTAACTACACAGAAGTATTTTAAAGAGGTACCATCACAAAAAAAGGATATATTTTTAGGACTAGATTTAATAATAAACCAATAAATGTTACTCAATTTTGTGAATTTACTCACATATTTCTTTTCATAATCAATTGTAACATATGCACAATACATATGTCAATGATAGATATATCAATTATATCAAATATATCAATGACAACAATGATAAATATATTAATTTAAAAAGTGTGTCTTAACACCAGTTTTTGAATCACACACTGCACATGTACCCCAGATTACTTCCATTACTGCAACTCATCTCTGAATGATGAACTTGTACTGAAATTATAAGTTGATAGGATATGACACCTGCTTAAAATTCCTAGCATCCAGGAGGCAGAAAATTGTGACAAAAAATTGCAGGTGTAACATTACTTTTTGTGCCCAACCCATGAGAAGATTGGCATCTGTTATAGATCCCAACTTCAAGGTGTAGACATTTTTTTCTCTTCTCTCAGTACCACCATTTACAGCTCTTCTGTGTTAATCAAGATGGTTTTGTCATACTAGTCCCTCATTCCTTTTACACCCCAGATTATGGAAAAGTTAAAACTACAATTTTGTTAAAATTCTTTGCAATAAAGAGTTAGACATATAAGTGATAGCCATAGTGAGAGACTGATTTTAAGACTTTAATCATAGGGCGTTGTCACATGGAAGATTTAGTTTGTGTTAAAGCCATGCAGTATTAAATGTTAGAATGTGTTCTAAGCAGTCACATACAAATTTTTACTATGATCTCTAACATGTACAGCTCACTGGGAAGTCTACACATGCAATTAACCTGAAGAAACCTTACTGCGCAGTAAAATACTGTACACTAAGCTTTCCCTGAGTTCAAGTCTACAAGTGCACCCATAGAGAGTAAATTTGCTCCCAACTGGAGCAGTTCAGGGTAGGGATATTCCTGCCCTGCTCTCCTACCATAAGGCAGCCAGTGGGAGATCTAAGCTTCCCTAGGTGCCAGCCCTGACGTGGCAGGGGGGCCAGGGTCAAGCCTTGACTCTGGCAGGTGGGAGGAGTTGTCTCACAGCTGCCTGGTACCCTACCCCTGCTTTTATCACAGAGATGGGGAGTGGATAATGGTCACTGATCCCTGGCAGGCAGCTCCCAATCCCAGCTCATCAGGGATCCTGGTTTTCTCTGATAAAAAAAATCCCCAATTTTTGGATTAAAAAAAATCCAAATCCACATTTTCCCATTATTAAAATGAAACACCGATATATATATATCTAGTACACTGAGTGACTGAAGTTTATTCCACAACCTGTTTTAGTATGCTGGCTGTTCTCAGAATTGGGGTGGGACCCACTGGGCACATCTACACATACAGTTAATGCAAAGTAATAACCTCTAGAACATCTCATGAATGACTTTATTGCTCCTGGGGACCACAGTATGTTTGAACATGCTCTGGGGACCACAGTATATTGAACTGGGATGGAGCAGCCTTGGCTGGCAGGGGGACAAGGGGGTCAGCTTGCCAGCCTGGGACTGCTCCTGCCAAACTCAACATGCTGTTGAGGGGCTGGCCTTCGTCACTAGGGATACACATCTATCTATCTATCTATCTATCTATCTATCTATCTATCTATCTATCTATCTATCCCTATATGTGATATAGATATAGATATAGATATCTAGCTAACTGTCTCAAAGTTATGCCACTTAAGATCTGCTCTACAGACATGAAAAAGCAGTCTTCAGTCCCAGGATGCACTGCTCCTAGTCCCACTACAAACCAGAGCAAGGTTACAACCCAAATATAATGGCTCCTGCTCATGGGACTTCTAGTGGCAAGTTAGAGCTGTGAACACAAAAAACATTATTAACCTTTAATGTGTGAGAGCTCATAACACATTTTGACTTTAGCATGACTTAACCTTCCACAGACTTATTGTGGTCTAATGATAAAATTCAACTTCACCCTCACTTGCAAAGTAACTTAATTTCCTCACTACAAAAAAACAAACAACAAAACCCCTCTAAAAAGCAAAAAACCCAGACCCCAAACCAAAAACATTTCAGTTGAGCTGCTTTTCCTGCCAGTTTATTAATAAGGTAAAAATTATATGAGCCTAATTTAAAATACAGAAAATGTTCTTGTGTATTTTTTAAAAGAGCCTGATATAGCCTTATTATTACTGTCAACATTTCCCCCTCCATTTATACTACTGTAGATTAACAAACCCAGTGGAAAATACCTGCATCTCCTGAGTGTGTACAGTCAGTCCAGTACAATGCAATTTATTGCTCTGCTAGGTATCTCCAGATATATAAGGTTATTTAAGCAAGCTGTCAGTTACCCCTAATTACACAAAGTAGCTTCAAAAGATAGAAGTGAAATTCAGCTTTGTCCCGCACACAGCAAGCAATACAAAAATTGTCTTACTATATAGTAATTAAGACCAATATGTCAGGACACTAAATAATTCATTTATAATTAAAGGAAAGCTGGTTTACTGAATATTTAAATTTCAGTATTACTATATTATATAATTAAAAATCATATTGGGCTTTTATTCTGCATTCAAAGGGTTCATTTCACATTTGATCGTGGATTAAAAGGAAAGATAAAAAGTGGTTCAATGTAAATAATGCAAGAGAAATCATAGAATCATATGGCACTTCTAAACATGTTCTGGGGGGGCACTTTAATTAGAGTGGTTCTGAGAACTGCTATAATTAAAACATTGAGGTATCTCATGTATCAGTGTCACCACACTTAAAAATGGTGTCATGGACACTTGTCAATTTGGGGTTATTTTTTAACTGAAAATTGGGGATTTTCTTTTAAATCAGAGAAAATCAGGAGCCGTGCTCATACCTCATGCGCCTCAACCCCTAACTATTTTTGTTGCCGTTGGGTCAGGCCAACTCTCAGGATCTGAATATTGCACTGTTAGACAGGAGGGTGTGACACAATTGCACATATACAAACACACTAATCAATCAGGTGCATACACACGCACACTACCAGCTCAGGCACATACACATCCAAACCAGCCTAGGTACATGCATACCTGTCACCAATTCAAGCACATACACCCCAGAAGTTGGACACAGATCACTAAACTGTATATCATGCCCACAGTGCCATACACACACACACACACACACACACACGCAAGCAACTCAGATACATGCGCATACAAAATAACTAGTTTAGGTTTATGTACACCTATCACCAGTTTAAGCCCATACACACTACACACACCAAATTTAGACAGAATCATTTACCAGTTACCAACACCTGCACATCCAATACACATACGTGGATTACTAATTTATATACCACACACACAATGATATCTATATATGGATATATATGTGTATTTACTAATTTACACACATACCACCCACCTACACATACACAAGTGAGTTCCTAAGTTGGATGTGTATGTATATATGTGCTTGGTGTACCTGGGATATCTTGGGGAAGGTTAAGGTAAGAAAGTAGAAGTGTAGGTGGTTAAAGTTACCAGAACCAGGATTAGAACTGGTAGACTACAGGGGCCTGGGCTGAAGAACTGAGGCTCGGAGGTAACTTTAGGTTAATTGATCTTAATTGATTAAAAGATAATGTACGAAGCCTGCAGAACAGGAAAGAAATGTCAGACTGGAGCCATAGCTACGGGAGAGTTGAAAAGGTAGGTAGGAAGAGGGAAAAATGGGACTAAGGGAAAGTGTGGGTGTTAAATAGGGGCTCTGGTTGTGAGGAGCCAGAGGATGTCTCTGGGGCAGCTAGAGAAGTTGCAGGGAGCAGCAGTAGCTTCTGGAAGCTGGAGAAAGGCTCCAGCTGCTGGAGAAAACTACAGGACAGCTAAGAGGAGCTGGGAAACTGCAGGGGGGGGGGAAGTATTACAGAAGGTGTGGGGGAAGAAGAGATGGACAGCAGAAAATCACAGGAAAAGCAGCAGGTGGCAGGGCAGCAGGAAAGCAGAGAAAGGCAATAGAAAGTCACAGGGAAAAGGCAGTAGGTGCTGGAAGCTGGATAAAAGCTCCAGCTGCTGGAGAAAACTGCAGGACAGCTAAGAGGAGCTGGAAAGCTGCAGGAAGAGGTGGGGAGGATTACAGAAGGTGCAGGGGAAGCCTGAAAACAGAGAGACGGATAGCAGAAAATCAGAGAAAAAGCAGCAGGCAGCAGGAAAGCAGAGAAAGGCAGCAGAAAGTCACAGGGAAAAAGCAGTAGGAGTAGGGGAGGCTGAGAGATGGCAGAAAAGGGGAGATGGAATTGGGAGAAGATCAGGAAACTAGCAGACAGGGTGGGAACTACAGCTGAGAGAGAGAGAGATTGAGGATGGAATTTAAGATAAGGAAGGGACTAGGATTTAGTAAAACATGATCCAACTCGGGGTTGCAAATGACAGTGGTTTTATTGAACAGGGGAGATGGTGACACAATGTCTTATTAGTTCCCTTGCACTCACCCACACACACCCACACACCCACCCACAAACCCCCCCCACACACACACATGCGCGCGTGCGCGCAATGGCATCAGGGGTTAGAGAGGCTTGGTGCAGGGACTGAGGTCCACTGAAGTCCAGGAGGAGAGAGAGAGACAGAGAGAGTCCAAATTGTAGGAGGAGGTATGCAGGTAATATCTACCTATCCAGGCTGGAAAGGGGTCCTTGTCCAGTAGATTTTGTCCAGAGCAGGGTCATCGGCAGGGCTTCTGGGTGGATAGGTGGTGTGGCATGGTGCTGGTCCAGATGGAGAGGGCATCCCACTGGGTCTGTCTTCACTGCCCCTTTTTATAGGGGCAGACCTTGTGTGACCCTAGTGACAGGAGGCATGCCCAGGCAAAGGTCAGCCTCTGGCATACTAAGCATATGTACTCCATGCAGGGATGTGCAGTTTCGGGTGCCTGTAATGATGAGAGTTGCTGGCTCTGCAGGGTCTTGTGTCTTTCAAATGTTGGTCTTGTCTCTGTTCCTGGGTGAGGTCTGTGGTTCCTGGATGAATCAATGCAAGGTGATGGCCCAGTCATTACAGGCCATTTAGTAGAGGCCCACTACCATTGTATTTCAATCATTCCCAATCACATTCATTTATCGGGGAATGAATTTACATGGGAGGGATACAGGACTCATACAGTTGCGACACACAGGGGATGCCCGGGCAGAGGACACAAGATGGAGACTTGACATATAAAATGGAAACTTGACATGACTTGGTTCACTTACAAACACAGGCCTAAACCATACAATATCCATATGAAAAAATAAAAATCAATACATAAATTATAATAATACAATATACAACAGTAAAAATCAATACAAACCTAATAATAATACAATCTAAAACAGTGAATATCCAAAACCAAAAACTTGCTACCAAAATAAAAATGTTTAAACTTATGCTACACCTTAGCTTACTTATACTTATCTGTAGGGAATAGAGAGGAAGAGAAAAAATCAGAAATGGTTTGGGAAGGGGAGTGAATGCAATAAAAAAAAAGAAAAACTGGGGGTTTTGCTATATTTTCACTGCCCTTCGCTGGACTTTCTCCAATTTGTCCACATCCCTTCTGTAGTATTAGGCCCAAACATGAACATAGCACTCCAGATGTAGCCTCATCAGTTGCAAATAGGGGGAAATAATCACTTTCCTTGATTTGCTGGCAACACTCCTAATAATGCAGCCCAGTATGCAGTTAGCCTTCTTCACAACAAGGGTTTAATATTGGCTCATATTCAGCTTATTGTCCACTGTAACTCCGAGGTCTTTTCCTGCAGAGCTGCTGCCAAGCTGGTCAGCCCCCAGCCTGCACTGGGACAGGACTTTGCTCTTGTCTTTATTAAATCTCATGAGATTACTTTTGGTCCAATCCTCCAATTCACTGAGGTCTCTCTGAATCCTATCCCTACCCTTCAGTATATCTCCTGCTCCCCCAGATTGGTGTCATCTGCAAACTTGCTGAGGGTGCACTCCATCCCATAGTCCAGGTCATTTATGAAATATTGCAAAAACCTGCCCCAGGACTGACTCCTGGGTCACTCCACTTGATACTAGCTTCCAGCTATACATAAAGTGTTCCTAATCACCTTTTTCTACTCCAAGTGCTTTGAAATCCTTGAGGACCTGCTCCATGATGTTTCCAGGGATATGGTGAGGCTGACCTTGGATCCTCCATCTTCCATTATTTAAAGATGACCACTTTATTTACTCATTTTGCCAATCATGCAGGACTTGTCCCAATTGCCATGAGTTTTCGAAGTTAACAATCAGCAGCTCGGCAATCACATTGGCCAACTGCTTCAGCACTCTTGGGGGCATGACATCTGATCCCATGGACTTGTACACGTACAGCTTTTCTAAATAGTCCCTAATCTGTTCTTTTGCCACTGTTGGCTGCTCACTTTCTCCCCAGACTATGCTGCCAGGTGTAGTGGTCTGGTAGATGACCATGCCTATTGAGATTGAGGTAATAAAAGCTTTGAATATTTCAGCCTTTTCCATAACATCTATCACTCAGTTGTTTTCCCCATTCAGTAAGGGACCTACATTTTCTAGGATCTTCCTCTTGTTGCTGACATACTTGTAGGAACCTTTCTTGTTACTCTTCACATCCCTTACTAGCTGCAACTCCAAGTTCACTTTGGCTTTCCTGATTTCATCCCTGAATGCCCAAGCAGCACTTTTATACTTCTCCCTAATTATTTGTCCAAGTTTCCACTTTATCAGGGGGATCCTTATCTCTTTCCAGCAGTCCTCCTTCTTGGGACATCACCCCACTCCATGGTTAAAATTCCAAATCACTGCTGGTGACCCTGGCTGCATATACATGCACTCTTAACTGCAGAGTAGACTAATTATCTGTTCAGTAAAGCATCACCATCTACACCTGTGATGCTATTTGGCCACAGTAAACTAATTAACACTGACATACAATAGTAATGTCAGGAACAGTTCTGTCTTACATTAGGGAATTAATTGTGATTAAATGCAGATGTAGATGCTGACTGCAGGTGTAAATTTTACCAGGTCAGCCTCATCAGCAGGGAGCCAGACTCCTGCCTGCCACCTAGCCACATGGCTCCACACTTTCAGCAAATTGCTTGTGCTCAGATTGCTGCTGTCCTGGGCACACATGCAGCTGCTGCACCCAGGAGTAGTTTACTTGAACTCCAGCTGCTCTGGAGTTTATTGCTTTGAATTAATTGCACCCACTATCTATGCATCCATATCTATGCATTGATCTGAAGGTTGCCTCTGCTCCTATCTGAGCAGAATGGCCAGTTATAACCAGGGATCCTGGTTTTCTCTGACAAAAAAAAATCCACAATTTTTGGATTAAAACAAGTAACCCCAAATCCACATTTTTCTGTGATTAAAATGAAACACCACTAATATAGATATATATATTAGTGGTGTTTCATTTTAATAATGGAAAAAGTGTATCTGGGGTTACTTTTTTTAATAAAAAATTGGAGATATTTTTAAACCAGAGAAAACTTGAAACCCTGGTTATAATAGAACTTGAATCCCCATCTCCTTCACTTTTGCACCCTGATCCCTGTAATCACTTTTGATTTGCTTAGAGTTACCTCAGCAGTGTCATTAGTGCCTGCATGGAGCAGCTTGGGGTAGTAGAGCATCAAATAAACCTTCCTATAATATCTCAGGTGCAGACTCCTGGAAGGCAGTAGACCTCCTAACCCAGCAGTTCAGCCCGGTAGATATATGCTCCATCCTTCATAGATACTCCATCCCCAACAGAAAGAAAGTGCCAATCAATCACCACTACCATTTGCTTCCTTTTGGTAGCAAAAGTCTCATTTTTGCCAACTTTGGGGGTGTATGGCTTGGCCTCTTTAGCCAATGGAGTACAGTCTTTCTCTTCTGATGCCAGGATTCGTGGGTGTTCTCAACCTGAATAGCTGTAGGTTAGGAAGAGGAAAGAATACTATCAGAAGTGACAAGCACACAGGCTCCACCTTCCTGAATGTCCAGGTCTTTTTTGCACTCCAGTGCCTTCTCTGGCTGTCCCTTTTCTACCATCCATATAAAACACAAGTTTAAGATTTAAGGTTTAACCTACCTAGTAGTTTAGAGCCGTAGTTTTGTTTCTGTTTTGTCTTGTTTCTTTTCTTGTCTTTTTTAGGTTGAAAGAGGGGCTATAATGGAAACGGGGCTTTACTGTGTGGTATAGGCAGGCTTATCATTGCAATAAAAAGGGTTGGAACTTTTTAATTGATTTAATAAAGCAGAATCATATCTGGAAGTGCTAGATAAGGATATAGTCTGTGTTAGGGACCAATCTAGCTCCTATTGAAGCCAAGGGAAGAAAATATCTAATTAATTTCAATGGGAGTGGGTTCAGGCAGTTAGATTGCTTGCAGCCAGTTAGGCATACACTTAAAATGAGATTAAAGGGACAAAAAGTTACAAAATACTTCTAAAAAACCCCCATGAACAGCTGTTGCCTTGAAAAGTCAATAATCTGCACTCTGCAAACAAAGGTGTCTGAGCTGACTACAGTTTTCCAATGCATTTAGAAGAGATTAGTTATGGTGGCTGACAGAAAATTACTTTCTAATGGTTACTATTAAGCAGTTCCATTCATTTCCAAGAAAACAACATAAATACAAAAAAAAAAGTGAAAAAGGGGGATGTTGTTTCTAATGCGATGACACTGAAATCCATGTTTAAAGCAGATATTGAGACATTTGAAGAATCTTGAAGGAAGTAATAATAATCTCCTGAAAAAATCTAAAGCATATGACCACCAGAAGAACAGACATTTTAAGAGAATTTGACTTGCAATATAGTTTAGGCAAGATCTCATACTCAACTTTGCTTTATTAAAGTAATACTCAGGATCCCCTTTCTGAGGACTACTTTCTATTGGGGACCAACTGAAATGGGGTTAACACACTTTTGAGGGACTCTGAATTGGTGGAACGTGTCTTTTTTCTGGTCTCTTCGAGTTCTTTTATATGCACTCCGGAGGTAGTGAGGTGGGTGTGCTTTAATTAGAGAGGCTTCAAGAGATGCTGTAATTAAAGTGTCGCAGCGTCTCATGTATTAGCATCCCTACACTTCAAAACAGCAGTTTTGATGAGCTTTAGTTGAAGTGCCTCTGCAGCCATTTTAAAGTGTGGGGACATTAATACATGAGACATGGAGGCTGTCTGGAGCACAGTAATTACCAGGGATCCTGGTTTCCTCTGACAAAAAAAATCCCCAATTTTTGGATTTAAAAAGTAACCCAAAATCCACACGTTTCCATGATTATAATGAAATGCAACTAATATATAGATATCTATATATCTTTACGTCTCTAGAGATATAAATATACAGTGGTGTTGCATTTAATATATATAATACTGTTTCATTTTAATCATGGGAAAATGTGAATTTTCGGTTACTTTTTAATCCAAAAATTGGGGATTTTTTTGGCAGAGAAAACCAGGATCTTTGGTTACCATGCTCCAGCAGATTTGATTAATTGCATCCACTCCAACGCACAGTAATTACAGCTTGTCATTGCTGCCCCACATCATGTCTACAGGCACCCTTCAAGAGTATACCATTTTAGGCCTTGTTCAGTGGTTTGTAACTCTGTTAAGCTTAAAGGAAAGATTTGTAAATTAAAAACTTCTGTTATAGTTTTTGGGATTGAATCTGAATCCACTAATGCAAATGATAGTATCCCCATTATATCATACTTCCTAATGATATATAAGAGATATATTTAGTCATATAAGAATATCACAAATTTTCCTCTTTGTAAAATTGATTTATTACTAAGACACAGGCTATAGAATATCAATGAGTACAGGGGTGGACTCACAGAGGGTGCACTTGAACCCCCCTTCGATTACTGCTCTACACTTTTGGGCATAGGACTTTTAATTAACATGCTTGAGGTTGCACAAGAGGACTTGACAACACAGATCTCTTGACACTTACTTCTTAAGTACCAGAAAAAATGTTTTATTCAGGTATTAAAACTGAGAAAGTGGTACAGAAAAATACATTTTGCAAAGACGCAGTTTACCAATATTTATTATGCATATAAGTTACAAAAATCAATGATGTTCCAAAAATCCCTGCAATGGTTAAATAATGATACCAGTAAATGAATGGACATATCCCTGGTGTATAGGTTGCCCTACAGTAGGATACAATGATTTATAATTATATAATTTTTCAGATTCCGGTAGATCTAGATACTTTGTTCTCACTAATTCAGCTGCTAAGGCCCATAGGCAGAAACCACTTTTTGTCTAAAAAGAGTTAAATAAAAGTTTAAGGGGAGGAATATTTTACAGATAAATATGCCAGTGCCTTTGCCTTCAAAGCTTTAGTGGGGAAAAAAATCAACCAGGTTTCTATAGAAATGAAAAATGGTTAACATTCTGTCATTCTTAATTCACATAAAAAAAAATGACTGCACAATTACATTGGGTGACACTGATTAGCTAGCTTTAATGACTGGAAAAATGAGTCCTTGGACAACTCCTTTCCATGGTAAAGAACACCAGTAGAGAACACTGGTTACATTGGTCTGACCATAAAACGAAATAAACTATAGCTTAATCCAGACAAAATTAAGCCATAAAGGGCTCCCTTGACTAGACTACATTTTACAATCTATCTGGGGATAGAACTGCTTGGAAAAAAATGTTGAAAGTTCAGTTTTGTTTTTTTCTTGATTGGGCCAGAAATTTGTCAGCAGGGGGGTGGCAGCAATGTTAATTGCCATGCCTGTAATGATAGAGGATATTATTTAGAGATGCTACTTTACATAAAAGACTATACAGCTTGGGACTTGGGAGATGATCTCTCAGATAAGTTAGTTAGAGAGAATGAGGAACTGCAGAGACTTGCCAACTACTCCATAGTAAAACTTGTTTAGTTCTTCTCATTCATGTATGCCTGTGCTATCTGAAATCAGAGATCATTACATGGTGATCTGATGAATGAAAAAGAACTTGAAAGAATTTGAGTTCCAAACTGAAACTGAGAGGATGTGAAGCAACGCAGCCACCTAAAAGGAACAAGGCCTTTGTAACTAATCTTCCAGCAAAGTTATAGTCCAAATAAAAGTGCAATTAGTGACAGAAGTTTTGCAACCTCCATCTAATCTTCTGATATTGGACAACTGTGGAGGGTGTTCAGACAATGGTTTGAGCGGTACCTAGCGTCAAGGGGAATATGATAAAATGACAAAATCAAATCATCTATCTTCTTTCATGTTGTGGAAAAGGAAGTTCTGGCAGTTTATAACTTTTACCTAAGAAAAAGGTCAGCATAGGACATAAGTAAAATCTTGTCCACTGTTGAGGAATATTGCATAACAAAAAAGAAAAACCATGAAAAGAAGTGACCCTTAAAAACGCAGAAACAACAGAACAAGGTGTAGATCAGTATATTACTAAACGAAATAATCTGAGTATAAACTGCACTTTTGGGAACTTGACAGAATCTCTGTTTATAGATAGGATTATCTGTGTCATTGCACACAAGAAAGGCTCTTGCATGAGGGAGACTTGTCCCTAGAAAAGACTATCCAAATGTGCAGAGCAGCAGATACTGTGAAAAGAGGCTGCAGAGCTGACTGAACCAACAAGGGGCATCCATGCAGTAGGTATAAAGGAATGTGGTCAGAAGGAAGAAAAAAAAAAACACTGCACACTGTGGAATTTTCTACTAGCAAGAACCTACCTTGCTGGATATAATTTTCCTTTGACAAGGAGGATGCTAAGGCAGAGAAAGCAAATTAGCAGACATATGTCAAGTGTGGAAGGCAGTATGGCCGCAAACATTCTTCTGCATTTGGAAAGCTCTGTTTTAATTGTATGACAAGGAATCAGTTTACTAGGTGCTTCAAATGCTTACAGTTGAGAGCAAACCACAATAATTTTATATAAATATGGTTGAATCAAGCAAAATAATTGAGGACTGGATTTTGCCAGTGACAATGCAAGGAATAATGGTTTCATTTAAATTGGACACTGAAGCACAGGCTGATATTATATGAGGGCATGAATATAGAAAATTAAAATTGAAACCAAAAACCTGTCCAAGACAGATCAAAATAACTGACTATTCAGAAACAAATATCCCAGTGAAAGAGAGATGCATTACTAGTATTCACATTAAAATATACAAACTCCCATTTACTGTGTTGCTTGGGTGAAATTGTGAGAAATTGACACTAGTTAAGTGTGTGTTTAACATATAAGAAGACACAACATCCACACCCTTTGATGAGCCTCTTGCCCTGTAGGGCCAAATCTGGACTATCTCCTTAGTAAGACACCAATTTTTCCAGAACACAAAAGGCAACCATATCCTTATGACAAGACATGTTCCTATGGTCACATAGGTAAAAAGTATCAAGCAGAAAGAGGAAATCAGATTTTCTGTTCTGTAGCTAATGAATTTTGGGTTATGTCCAGAAGTACAGATGCCAATAGTGCAAGTCAATGGGATCCCAGTATAAAAACTCCAGCCTATAAAGACTTGGAGGAAGAACTTCCCATTGAAAAAAAACAACTGAATTTCGCTGAGTTTTTGGTTGTAGTTGTGTTGGTTTAAGGACATAGCCAGGCAAGATTCTTTGAGTAGATGTGATATCTTTTATTAGATCAACTGAGTAGTTGGAAAAAAAGGTCTTAGCAAGCTTTCAGGTGCAATCACTCTTCATCAGGCATAAGGATTCCTTGGAGTCTCAGACCAGCAGAGACTCTCTATGCCTAATGAAAGGTGGCAGCGCACGAAAGCTTGCTAAGAACTTTTTTCCAACTATTCAGTTGGTCTAATAAAAGATATCACATCTACCTAAGAACCTTGCTGAACTGAATCTCATACTTATTGGGTTGAGAAGAAAGCATAGCCTCAGAGAAACACTGTTAAAAGAGCTGCAGAAAAGGGGGAATAGGGAATTGAATGACAAAGACTCACTCCAGAGCGATGGGCTAGTAACTTATCTTCTGTAAATGACTGTTAATGTGTTAAATGATTTTTGTTGTGTCATTGCTGCACCCTCCTTTTGGATTGCACTACACCACAGAAGCCTTTGGGGACTTTTTAAAGTCCCTGAAGACTGTGAAAATGCTTCCTTCCTTGCCTTTCCTGCTCAAAGACACACCCCTTCTACATCCCTTCCCCACCTCCCTCTCCTGCCTTTCTCTACTATTTGGAGGGAGGGGAAGTGCCAGAGGCTAGAACTCTTCTTGCCCTGGACAGGGGCTGGACTCATCTGGGGATGGGAACAATGCAAGGAGGGATGAAAGGGTTTCCCCTTCCTGACACCTGCTCTGGGTGGGGGAGGACAACTCTCCCACCACACTGTTGCCTCTGTCCCCTCTAGCCCAGTCCTTGTTCAGCCCAGCTGGCTATGGAGCTTCCCTACCCCTAAGCAGCATAAGAGAAAATAGAAGCGGCAGGCAGGGGTACTGAGTGGGGAGGGGGCACACCTCTGACTAGGAAGGGGAAGGTAGGGGAGATTTCATTTGCTTTAGGGACTTAAAAAAATCTGCCCACACTTATGGGGCAGAGGAGGTGGGGAGCAGAGAGTGCATCCACCCCTGAAGTGAGAGTCGCTACTGACTTTGGGAAACCCTGGATCTACCCCTGTTTGTAGTTATCTGAAGTGTGTTGTTAAGAGAAAAGATGTGGTGATAAAAGTTATAATTTAGAGACACTTGCATAGAAAACTGGAGATAGTCTCTCAATTAAGTTAAAGAGACTAAAGGACTACAGAGGCTTGCCTACTGTTCCACAATAAAATTTATTGTTTAGTTTTTCTCATTCATGTATGCCTGTGTTAATTGAAAATAATGATCACCATGATTCCTACTGTTTTCCCACTGCCAAGTTTCCAGACCATGGGGAGCTCTATAGGCCAGATGGCATGGCCCAATGCCTTGGATTACACTGGTGTACAGGTGACTGAGCAGCAAAATACAGCATGTGGGGATGGGCTGTTGCCTCAGATTGCATCTGAAGACTGATGCTGGATGCCAATCCCAAACCAGATCTCGGCTGGCAGACCAGATCCCTTTTCATGGCACCTGGCCCGTGGACTGACCTTGTACCTGTAGTTCATACATAGGCCTGACCAGCATGGTACATACAATTCCCCCCAAAATTGGGGATTGTTTTTAATAAAAGAAAACCAGGATCCCTGGTTATAACCTACCTTTTGCATTAAAAACTGTGTTGGAATGGGTCTTGCAGTAAACCAGGAAGACATAGATTCCCTTGTCTAAAACTAAAACAAATTACATTAGAACTTTTTTGCAGTCAAAAGTTTTAAATAAATTGGCAGGTATAATCTTTCAAATAATGAGAATATAGCAAAATTCCCAAAGTGCCCATCTTAAGAAGAGGGAATAACACAGCATCAGCATCATCATTAGGAAACCCTTGCAATCAAGAATGATTGTCTTCCATGATTGTCTGATCTGTGGGTCCAAAGGGGCTGATAAGCCAATCTCGCATTGACATGTTCTACTGCAACTTGAGCATGTGTTTCTATGCAGGGTGGATGTCTCTGGATTTCTGATTCAGTCCATAACATGAGTTTCTGACAGTCCCCCCCTTTCCATCTCCTGTTGTCTTTATGATGTTCCTTCTGTCTTCCTGTGTCTTCTCAAAGTACTGAGATATTTGCAGCAAATGCTTTCTCTATTTGGGGCAGTCCTGGGAGATAGCCTCTCATGAGTTGGTGTTTATGTTGCATTTTTTCAAGTTGGCCTTGAGGGAGTTCTTAAATGTTTTCTCAGCCCTCCTGTTGAGCATACACCTTGAATGAGCTGAGAGAATAAAACTTGCTTTGGAAATCTGGAGCCAGACATCTGAATGATGTGGCCAGCCCAGCAAAGTTGTTGTTAAATGATCATTGTCTTGATGCTCATGTTATTTGCTTGTGAGAGGGTGCTAATGTTTATCCATCTACCCACTGGATTTGAAGGATATTCTATATGCAGCATTGATGATACTTCTCCAGCAAGTTGAGGTATCTCCTATACATTTTCCACATCTCATCTCTGTACAGTAAGGTAGGGATCATGACTGCTTGATAAACCATGAGCATGGTTTTGAGTACGATTTCATAACCTTTGAACATCTATTTTCTCAGGCATCGAAAGACTGCACCTACATATTTGAGTCAATGTTGGAGTTCTTCAACAATGTCAGCCTTCTATGAGAAATTGTTACTGAGGTACAGGAAATACTCAACATTCTCCAAAGTCTCACCATGAATCTGGATTACAGGAGCTGTGAACTGTTCATTAAGAGCTTGTTGATGGAGGACCTTAGTTTTCTGAATGTTAAGCATGGATCCCTTTTTATTATATAACTTGGTAAAGACATCAGTGGTTGCCTGAAGGTCTGCTTACAAGTAAGCCCACACTACAGTATCATCAGCATACCAGAGATCAATAACTGAGGTCAGGGTTATCTTGGTTTTGGCTTAGAGTCAGCTTACCATTCTTTTGGTAGTTTAGTTCTACTCTGACTGGGAGCTTGTTGGTAGTCAGATGTATCATCATGGTAAGGAATATCAAAAAGAGTGGTGAAGAGATGATATAGCCTTGCTTATCCCCCGTCTTAACCTGAAAGGGATGTGTGATAGATGTGTGATAGATCCATTACTGAGAACCACTGCTGGAATACCATCATGGAACAGGCAAAGAATGGTGACAGATTTCAGTGGGCATCCATACCTCAGAAAGACCCTCCATGATGTTTCTCAGCTTACAGAGTCAAAGGCTTCTGTGAGGTTGAAGAAGGCCATGTAGAGGGGTTTATGTCATTCTTGGCTTCTTTTTTTTTGTAGCTGGAAAGCAGTGAAGGTCATATCAGTTGTGCTTCTTAATGTCCTAAACCCACACTGAGATTCCAAGAAGATCTCTTCAGCAAGTGGAATGATATAGTTCAGGATGGTTTTCTCAAAGATCTTTCCTGTAGTAGACAACAAGGTGATCCCTCTGTATTTTCCTCAGTCAGACCTGTCTCCTTTCTTGAAGATTTTTATGATCATGGCATCCCTTAGGTCATTTGGGATTTTCTGATCATTATAGATCCTCAAAATGAGGGCATGGTGCTGTGATACAAGTTCCATTCAGCCGTGCTTGAAGATTTCAGCAGGTATTCCATCTGTTTCAGATGCCTTGTCATTCATCTGCTTGATGGCTTTCCTCACCTCATCAAGGGTTGGAGGGATTCTGAGATCATCTGTGACTGGGTGTTGTGGATGGAATTGAAAACATTCTCCTCAACAACAGAGTTTCTATTCACAGGGTCTTCAAAATGCTCCTTCCAGCATGCGTTGATGATTCCCCTTTCCTTGATTAGGTCTCCTCCATCATTTGGTCACAAAGGGCTGGGTCCCTGAATGCTTGTATTATAGATGTCTTTGGTGGCACTAAAAAAACTGACATTATCATGGATGTCAGTGAGATGTTCAATCTTCTTTGCTTGATCTTCTCACCATCTGTTCTTCATATCATGGGTTCTCCTTTGGACCTCTGTAGTGACTTGCTGGTGTTACAGTTTCTTTTGCTTGGAGTTGATTTTATTTTGCCAAGCACAAAAGATTTTACACTTATGGTCATTCAGCTCTTGGATCTCCAGGTCATTCTCATCAAACCAGTCTTGGTGTTTCCTAGTAGTGAATCCAAGTGTCTCTTCACAGGCTCAGATGATGCTGGACTTGAAGTGCTGCTGATATTCTCCCATTGTTGATTGAAATTTGCCAGTTTTTTCATTGAGGCATTAGAAGTCTTGCTTGATTGGGTCCTTGAGTCCTTCTGTGTTGACCCCCCATAGGCATTGCTTCTGCTGCAGTCATCATTTGGGAGCCAGTGTAAGTGACATAACAGTGGATGAGTTGGCAATTGGTCCAGCAATCTTCAGCTCCTAGCATAACTCAAGTGATGCAGACATCTTTGTGATCTTGGGCACGAATTATGACATAGTTAACCAAGTGACAATGCTTAGATTATAGGTATTGTCTGTATGGGTGTTGTGGTGATTCCATGCTCCATACATTTGGTCAAGAGGAGTATGCCATTGCAGTTGACCTTTCCCACTCTTTCTTTGCCAGTGTAGAAGTTTGAATCCCTTCTGACTCTGGTATTTAAATTACTGAGCAAAAGATGTCTGTCTCTCTCCAGAATGTCAGAAAGGACTTGGTCAAGGTTGGAATAGAATTCATTCTTGATTTCATTGACACCATCGGGATTCAGGCATATGCACTGATGACAGTGGCATATTGGCTCCCTGCCAATTTAAGATGGAAAGTCATGAGATGCTCATTAATTCCAATAGGGAACACATTGAGTTGATATATAGGCTCATTCTTAATGGCAAAGCCAGCTCTGTGAAGTCAGTGCTCTCCTTCCTGTGTACCCTTCCAGAAGAGGGTATAGCCACCTCCTTATTCTTTGAGATTCCCATCTCCCTCTTGCAATGTCTTAGTGAAACAATGTCAATGTTGTCACCAGAGTTGTCAATACAAGTGCTAGACAACCTTTTTGTAACTGCTACATTCATGCCAGTTCATGACCAGGGAACCTGGTTATTAATACATATATCAATACATTATGCATACATTAATACTTATATTAATCATGTTTCTTTTAAATCATGGAGAAATGTGGATTCGGGGCTCCTTTTTTTTTAACTGAAAATTGGGAATTTTTCTAAATCAGAGAAAACGAGGATGCCTGTTCATGACTAGGATTTTCCAGGCCTCACAATGCTGCCCCCATCATCACTAGCTGGTCACCAAATGGCTTGAAAAGTGTGATAAAACTATATTCATGGAAGATGCCTGTGAGTGATTTCTTTTATCATGGAGAGGCTGCTGCATATCAGATTACACATAGGTCTTGACAGAATGGGACTTTGTTCCAATGAAAAACAGGCCAAGATCATTGGAGATCTTATTCCACTGCAGCCTATGTCCACCTTTACAGGCATTGAGATTCTCACATCTTCTTCTGCCTGTTCCCCTGCTGGGGACTTGCAAACCCATGGCTGGGGGCTGTGCAGACTTATTATAGTAGTTACATGTACTTGCCAGGTCACCACAGTGTCAGAGGATATATGTGGCTTTTCAGAAGGAAAAGCACTGCCATCTGCTGTCCCCACCACATCTTGGTAGTAACAGTCCTTGGTCTGTGACTGCTTATTCTTTAGTTATCCCTGCTTATTTCACAGATAACCTTCCCTGAAGGTGATTCCACTATCCACCTACAGTGGACATGCTGGGTAGTAGTTCTGTGCAAAGCCTTAGTCACTGATTTGATTCAATGGAGATTTGGTAAGATTCAGTGGCTGAATCTCCAAATCCAAATCAGATCACAAGACCCTTTAATCTCTCTGAATTGAATCGAAACCCTCCAAATTGATTCAAAGAGATTTAGAGAGATTCAATGATTCAGACATAGACACAGCTTTAAATGTTCTTTCTACATACCTCAAGGTACGAGGTAGCCTGTGAATGCTCAGCTAGTGAGGCGGATGGAGCATCCCACAGGAGGAGTCCCCAGTGCACTCAGCAGCAGACCTGGAAGTGGGCCAGAAGTGGGTCCATCGGGAAGTGCATGGGAGACCCTCCCCCCACACCCCCCAGCTCAAAAACTGGTGCCTCCTGGGTCTGGGGGGACACCAGGTGTCCCCCCACAGCCAATCACTGGGTTGGGGGTGAGGGAGTCCACCACTGAGCTCACCCCACCCCCCCGCAATGCTCCTGTGGGATTCTCCATCCGCCCCACCATCTCAGCATTCACAAGCTGCACCTGGTACCTCAAGCTATGTAGAAAAAGCATTTAAAACTGTGTCTATGGCCAAATCACTGATTCTGTGAATCAACATTGAATCTTCAGATTCAGATTCGGCTAAATTTAATTGGTACAGTGATCCAAATCAATTAATCCAATCACATTCCCCTGAATTGGGCTGAATCCAAATCTGAATTGAATATGGCCAACTTTGTACACCCCTACTGTGTAGCAACACAGCTCTTTGCAGCCAGTATAAGACATCAGGCTATATTATGATCTGAAGTTGGTTAGCTTTTTCCTACATCCATGTAAAAAAATGGCATGCTGTCCTAATCTCTGTCCTCTGTAAAATTGCATATAGTCCTTGTACAGACTCAGACACCCAGAGGCATAATATGGTATATCTGGGCAGTAGCAGCACACAGGATAGCTCTGGCTGGTACACAGGATGGTGTTGGCACTGGCAGGATGGACAGCTTCATCTGTGGCTATTCTGTCTCCCACTGACACAAAGTCTGTGGGTCTGCTGTCCCTGCTGCCTCTTCCCCGTTACACTACTGCAGACTCCAATTTTCTATTGTGTGTGCAATAATGTCAGTTATGTTGTGGTGTATTTTTTTAAATAAAATATAACTTTTAGATTACTATTTTCTATTAACTTTTCTTTCTTTGGCAGAAAAAAATAGTGTTCATGTAGTTACTCATTTTTATTGCTAGTGAAGTATTACCAGCATTATGGATAAAATATCACTAAAATAAAATAAAAATAAATTAAAATATTTTCAGTTCAATGCTTTATGCCATTCACTGTTGTCATTTTGGCTGTGTGTAGACAAAAAGACAGGCGTGTGTGTACGACACTTTAAAGTGGGCTAAATGCTTTTGTACTGCTTTAACAGTGTCAGTGTTTGCTTGCACGCTTCAGCGGCATATTGCGCATTAATTCTAGCCATTGTAGGAAGTTTGGTGGCGTAATGCGCCTTAAATGACTTGGGTATGGGAAATGAAAACTCCTTTGAGGAGTTTTAGTTTGCTGCCCCTACAGCTACAGAGTGAAGCACTGGGCTCCATGCAGCTCTACAGCTCTGCAGGAAGCCCTGAAGGCAGCCTGGCAGCAGCCTGGGAAAGCAGCTCTGCCCAAGAAAAGGGGTGAGCCTGATCATTTCCCCACCACCACCACCACCCCTCCACCCCATGTAACCTACCTGCCTGCCTGCCTGAGGTGTGTGGGGGCCCGGTGCTTCCATCTGCAGCTCTGGTGCCCCTGGGAACAAACTGAGTTGGGTGCCTGTGGGTGGTTGCCACCTGGGTGGGGGCAGGGGGCAGCATCTGCTGCAGAAGGAAGAACAAGCCCCCCACTGCAGCTCAGGGACCGATCCACCTGGGGTGTGTGCATGACATGGGAGTTAATGGGCCCTAAATTGAAGCAGTGTTTTTTAAAACCCACTGCTTCAATTTAGGGCCCCTGTTTTGTCTACACATGCCTTTGACAAATTAACAGTTCCAGATGAAGGCTCAGTAAAGGGCACCAGTTTCACTGTCCCAGGCTGTAAAGCAAATTTTCACATTCAGACATGTGTGCAATGAGGAAAGCGGTACAAACAAGAAACACATTAAATAGATTGGTATTATCAGATAAGCTGTTAGATTCATGTGCAAAGGTGCCCTTAATTCATTAGCATTTGTTCAACAGATGAAAGCATGTTTCATAGATTCACAGACACTAGGGCCGGAAGGGATCTCAGAAGATCATTGAGTCCAGCCCCCTGCCCCAGGGACAGGAAGTCAGCAGGGATCATAGGATCTCAGCAAGATAAACATCCAAATGTCTCTTAAAGGTGTTCAAAGTAGGTGCTTGAACCACCTCTGGTGGCAGTCTATTCCAAACCTTGGAAGCTCAGACAGTAAAGAAGTTCTTCCTTATGTCCAGCCTGAAACAGTCATGGAGGAGTGTGTGACCATTTGATCATCCCTTGGGGCACTCTGGTGAACAAACATTCCTCAGATCCTGGTGAGCTCCCCTGATGAACTTATAGGTGGCCACCAGATCACCTCAGCCTGCGCTTTTCCAAACTGAAGAGTCCCATGGGTCTCAGCCCCTCATCATAAGGTCTGCTTTCCTGACCTCTGATCATGCATGTGGCTCTCCTCTGCACTCTCTTAAGTTTCTCCACATCTTTTTTGAACTGTGAAGCCAAAACTGGATGTAGTACTCCAGCTGCGGCCTCACCAAGGCCGAGTACAAGGGGAGAATGATGTCCTGGGATTTACTTGAGAAGCATCTATGGATGCAAGCCAGCATTTTGCTCACTTTGCTAGCTGCAGCATCACATTGAAGGCTCATGTTCATCTTGTGGTCAATCATGACATCCAAGTCCCTTTTTTCCATAGTGCTAGCCAGTGTAGCACTGCTAAGCCTATAAGCATGCTGCAGGTTTTTCCTCCCAAGGTGGATAACTTTGCATTTTTCAGTGTTAAACACCATCAGGTTCTCATCCTCCCATTTCTTGAGCCTGTCAAGGTCTGCCAGGCTCACCCTCTTGTCCTCAGTTGTGAATGATTTGCCCCAGAGTTTGGGATCTTTGGAGAACTTGGCCAGTCCGCTTCTGACACCAATGTCTACATCACTAATGAAGATGTTAAATAGTATAGGCCCTAAGACACAGCCTTGAGGGATCCCACTGGTCACAGGACACCATGATGATTGACTTCCAACAATCACCACCCTCTGGGTCGTACCGTGGAGCCAGTTCCCCAGCCAGCAGATTGTGGTGGGGCCAAGGCCACAGTTGACCAGTTTTGCCAAGAGGTGATCATGGGATACGAAATCAAAGGCTTTTTTAAAGTCAAGATATATGGCATCATTCTCTTCTCCCTTGTCCAGGTGATAGGTTACCTGGTCATAAAAGGAAATGAGATTGGTCAAGCAAGACCAACCCACAACAAATCCATGCTGGCTATGCCTCAGGATGTTGCCATCAGCCAGTCTGTTAAGGATGACCTCTTTGATAATCTTTTCAAGACTTTCCCCAGAATCAAGGTCAGGCTGATGAGCCTGTAGTTTGCCGGATCCACATTCCTCCCTTTCTTGAATATAGGCACCACGTTGGCCTTCTTCCAATCTCTGGGCACTTCACCAAAGCACCAGGAGTTCTCGAAGATCTGTGCTAGAAGCTGAGCTACCATGCTAGCCAGCTCCTTGAGTACCCGCGGTGTAAACTGCGAGGGTTGGCTGACTTGAAGGTATCCAGCCTCTCAAGGTGTCCCTTCATGAGGTCAGCATTGATAGAGGGTAAAGAATCTCACTCACCCAGGCCTCCTTGTCCCATGTTGTTGTGATTCTCCATAAAATTTTGGTACATTTTGTACAGGATGAGTATTTAACTTATGGAATCTAGAAAGCCTCATCTTTAAATACATTTGACTGTTTTTAATCTTTTGGCATAGACCTGACAACATTTAAAAGATCACCCTCTGGAGAGTCATAAAAAATAGTATCCAGGATAAGGGTTGTGCTTTACATCAGAAGTGCTTAGCTATAAACACTTGGAAAGTTATTTAAAGGTACTTTTCTAATAAATACATAAATAAATAAGCTAGCACAGATAGCTTGCTATTTTTTGTGTTTGTGTTGTGGTAGCATTACCCTATCATAGCTTAGTCATTACATGGTGTCATATAACAGTACTATCTCATATATTTTTTCTATTTCCTTCCAGATGTCAAAAGTCAAAAAATTATTTCCCAGTTGCCTCATATGTGTTGGACACTGTATACACTTCTGTTATCTTTGTTTTGTTTACTGGCTGCATCTACACAAGACTGTAGTGAGCAAAAGCATCAGAAGAAACCCATATGGGGATGCTACTATGCAGTGACACCAATTACTGTACAGTCATCTAGTATTTGGTTATGCAAGTACTTAATGACTGCACAGTCTGCCACTCGTGTAGATGTGGCCACTGTGCCCAAGTTCCCAGAAGTCTTAAACATTGGTCAGATCTTCACAACAGCCTCATGAAATGTTATTTCATTTTGTTTTATGTGAATCTAGTACTATGTATGTAAAAAGTCAAATATAATTAGGCAAACACACATGTAAACATAGAAGGAAGAACAACATGGAGGCAGGAATCATTAGAATTCTAGTATGTATCTACTGTATTGTTTGACATTCTTTATATATGATGTTTTGGAAAAAAGAGTAAAACCTCTCCTCACCTGTTTCAGAAGTTAATTTGTTGCTTACTCCTGTTAGAGATCAATTTACATTTTGACACATGATTACTAATATTCGTTAAAAAAAAATTCTACCTTGTGCTACAATACTGGTATGCAAATCCATCTGATCAGAGAAAGTTAGTGGTTATAGGTCTAGGTTTATGTAGACAGATGAAAGGAGAAACTACAGAAAGACTAGAGCATCAGGAGAAAGACAGGGTAAACATGGGAGGGAAAAACTGGAAAAAAAAACTACTTAAGGGCTTTGAAAAGCTCATGAAGTTGAGAGGCATATATGTTGGATTTTTTCTGATATTGATCAGAGAGTTACAAAACAAAACTAAAGAGAACCAAAAACAAACAAAAAACAAACAAACAAAAAAACAAAAAAAACCCAGTAGATGGTGTTTTTTGGGGAAAGAAGTGGGTTGGATCCTGGCAGATAAGATCTAAACAGTTGCAGCTAAACCAGATGGGACATATAGTACTAGATCCAATCTGTTTTTCTTTGCTGCTGAATTTATCAGAGAAAGCTGAATGTCAACCATAGATCAAGATTAGGAATGGAGGACAGATCTTCCTAACAATCTGTTGTATAAAATAAAAAGGAAGTAAGCCATGGAACACTGCCATCCTACTGCAAATTAAATAAACTCTTGCATGTCATTCATGTGGCACATCAGAACAAAGGAGTGAAGAATGCACTGTATTAGAGTGATTCTCAAGGGAGTGCTGGGGCAGTCTATGGTGTCATGACATCTCCTGAAAGGTGCCACAGGAAGTATGAGGAGATAAGCATCTACAGTTAGATTCACGGTCTCTCTGCCTAGTTGCTTCTCTGCCCCTCTCTGTAAGGCTATAAACACGGTAATAAATAAATACGTTTTTTAAATGGCGTTGCTCAATTCACTAAAGTTATGGAGATGTGCCTTAAGTCTAAAACGTTTAAGAACCATTACTGCACAAGTTACTTGCACAGCCTAGTTAATTATATGTTTATGAACAAGTAGTTATGTGTTTGCTTTTCTTTTCTTATTTTAGTTGATGGATACACTGGAGCACTCTATTTTCCACATGTAACTTTTTTTCCCAAAAGATCCCCTTTTAATCCTCTTCAGACCAAACAATGTTAGTTTTTTAATCTCTTTTCATACAGAAGTCTCTATACCTAATATGTAATCGTTTTAATTGACTTTTGGTTTTTATGTCCTTTCTATGATGAGGTGACCAAAGCCGAATGTATTATTCAACATGACACTATTTCAGAGATTTATATAAATGCTGTATTTTATCTATATTCTTCTCTAATCCTTCCTTGACAAATTAGTGAAAAAGTAATACATGATAATGTATTTGTCACTGGATTTTTTTTTCTTTCGTGTCTTTATATTTTTAGTTCTTCTGCTAGAATTACACAGTGTCTGTACACGTGCTCTGGGATGGTGGGAAGGGGTGTTTTAATTAGAGTAGCTCCCAGATAGCCACTCTAATTAAAATGCTATACTCTCACATGTATTCAGCATCCCATGTTTCAAAATGGCCATAGGGGTGCTTTACCTAAAGCTCATTTGATGAGTTTTAGTTAAGGTGCCCCTGCTGCCATTTTGAAACATGGAATGCTGGATAAATGAAGCACTGCAGCACACTAGAGTATTCTAGCTTTAGCAGACTCAATTAATCAATTCAGCTCCAATGCATTCTAATTAGAATGTGTCAATGCATGTGTATACGCACCCACAGATTTCAAGTTCTTCATCAAATGGAGTCATTTTATTATGTATGTAATAAAAGAAATTGCCATTTACATCTCCAACGGTGCAAATAACTACAGGTCAAGAATATTTTGTTTTGTGTTTTATCTTTATAATTCTAGATATTATTTTCTCTGCAACCAAACTGAATTTTTTACATTTTTTCCTTATTTCACTTTTGCACAACATGATTTTTTTCACACAAAATGCTTAGCTACATCTATGACATTAGATTCTTAGCTCAGTCACACCTTCAGGAAAAGGTTTCACAAAACTTTCTAAAAATATAACTATTTGTTTTAAAGTTTGGTATTTAAGAAGCACATACGCTGTATACTGTCATCATGGATACATTGACATCTTGTGGCAAGCAAATGCAGGTGTTCTTTGCACAAATATTTTAGGTCTCAAACATTACAGAGAACTGATATTTTTATAAGTATTTAAACTGTGATTGGATTGTCATTTGGCTCAGAAAAATGCACCACAACAAGGTCTGGGTGCGGTGATATTGTTTCATGTACCATCACAATGAAGAACCAGGCAAAAAGCAGAGCAGGGTAGGTAGCAGCTTTTTTACATGTGCAAGTGCTGCAGCACATGTAGTTGCGTAAGTGGTGTAATGCGTGTCGATGCAAAGAAAATGCTTGTGATGCATTTTTTAACAAAAACTCCCTAGAGGTGTTTTAGTTCAAAAGTGGACCACCACCATTTTCTGCATGCTGACGTGCATTTCACCACTTATACAACTGCACATGGCACAGTGCAGTGTGCGTCAGCTCACGTGTGGAGCAGACTTAATTAATTGAGACTGCTCCAAAGCAGCAAATCTCTGGCACATCATAGGACAAAAAGGGACATGTATAAATGCCTTTAGAGGCTAACTTGTTCAGAGAGGTATAAATATTAATAGGCAGCAGTCTACTTTGTCAGATGGTATCCAGTTGGTCATGCTGATATCAAAATTGGTAAGTTGCAAAATGAAACGCACAAACTAAAGGGGTTCCCCCTTGCCACTCCCCACATATAATACGGGATTTTTAAAAACATTTCTGTTTACCTTATTTTCAATGGATGAAAATGACGAATCAATGAGGCAAAAAAGACCTTCACATAGAAACAACCCCCACCTCCCCCAGAAAGCAATCATCTTCAGCTGGGATACAGTCTCTTCATTAGGGCAACTTCTAAATAGGAGCATTCCTCTGGAAAGAGGAGAGTTTTCACATGGAATTTATGCAATGATTAGATATAACTAAAGGTTTCCTTACTTCAAAATGAGCAATATGCATCCGTATACAGACATTAAGGGATTTAGATGCCTAAAAGTTAGGCATTGCAGCACTTACCTTTTTGGTATCTGGTCCTCAGAGTGTAATACTCTATTAGAATTCTAGACTTACTATACAGAGCAATGGGAATTTTAGGGTCTTCAGAATGGATTTCAAACAGCCATCAGGCTGGTTAGGGAAATGCCTATACTACTTAACAGAAAATGCTAAGGATAAGGGTATGTCTGAAATCCTACAAGTCTCTGGAGTTTAGGTGCCTGAGTCAGGGTTTCAGGAAAGTGCCTCCATTAACTTAGGATCAACACCTCAGAATCTTCTCCTGGATGTGACCTAGTAATTACAGCACTTCCAGAATGTGAAAGATTTATGGCTAAATCCTTCTACTGTCTTAGGGCATTCAAATACATGTCTTTCACCTCCCGAGAGAGTGGTCTAATCACCAAACTGTAAGTTATTCTGAATACGGGCACCCATTTGCTGAAACTATGCCACTGCACAGCAAAGAATTCAGGATATGTTTGGTCAAATGGGAGAAAAGCTGTAGTCTAGAGTCAAGGTGAACACTCTGCCATCCAGCCAACCAGGTAGATTGAACTGTGTTTTCTCAGGCCCTCCTCCTGAAGCTATTCCACTTTGCATGGAATAAATTAAATAATAACTGGGTCAGCAACAGTATGTGTATATGACAGAATGTCTCAACAGCCCAGTGATTAAGAAATTCACTTAGTAAATGGATTTTTACCTGAATTCTAATGCCTGCTCCAATTGATTCTTAATTTAAAATATTTAAATATTCACTGAAATAGGAAAACACTTCTGGATATATAAACTCATTAAAATTCTGTCTATAAGAAAAATTAAACTGGAGGGACTTACGTTTGATTGAATTTGCAGGAAAGGGAAAACTGCCTGATAAGGCTGTTAGACTCTTGTAAAGCTGTGGTTACTAGTCTGTGGTCCATAGAGCCATGATGGTTTTCTCTGTTTAAAAAAAAAAACAACCCATCAATTTTTGGTTTAAAAACTAACCCCAAATCCACTTTTTTCTGTGATTTAAATGAAACACCATTTATATATATATATATATATATATTTATATATATATATATAAAAGTAATGTTTCATTTAAATCATACAAAATGTGGATTTGGGGTTACTTTTATTAATCACATAATTCTGGGAGGGAAAAAAAGACAAAACACAAAAACAAACAAAAAAACCTCCCCGATGTAATACCAAAGACCGCATACTGCATTTGGCTGTGAATTTAGGCCATATCTTTGATATGACAAAATAAAGTATGACAATTTGAAAATAGAATGGTTCTACCTAATCATAGAGTAAAACCATAATGTTTTGTGGAATCAATGAGGACTGGGCCCAAAACACTTGTAGAATGAAACTCATTTGTTCACATTTAGAAAGGAAAAATGTCAGAATGGGCTAGGATGTGATACAAGACCTGGAAGGCAAGATGATCCAGACAGCAGCTAAGGAATTGCAGACAAAGCTGCATACTGGAATAAAGTATAGTCATTGTAACAACTGCATCAGGGGTCCAGACATGGGAAAATTATATACATTTCAACAGAGAGAAAAGGCTTATCTGATTATTATGTACACACAATGATCAGTTATTATGTAGTTAAACTTGAAATAGATACTGGGACTATAATTTCCTCGATTTTAGAGAGCTTGTGTAGAAAAAGAGGCAGGAAGATATGTACTTAAATCCTAAACTAAAGTAAAAGCAAAGTAAAAGCAAAACAGTAAGGTAAATAGTCATCTAGACTTCATAGTCACAAAGGGATTACATTAAATAATATTGGAAGAAACCTTCAGATTTTTATTATGTAATAAGGTTTGGGAAAGAGTTCAAAAACCATTTACCTTGGGATTCTTGCTTTCTGAGGAATATTTGAACTGAATATCACTGAGTAAGTAAATTTGAAAATGGCACAACACTGTATGGATTTGCAATAGTTATTAGATATGGGTAGGAAATAGTAATGCTATCTCACTATCTGAGAGTTTCATTTTTTTATTTTTCTCTATCATGACTGAATATGGAAAGTCAAAATATCAGATTTTCATAAAGAGAGCGCATGCCTACACATGATGCTTTAGTGTGTAGGGCTAGGGAAAGACATTAAAAAACCACAACATGAATGGATTCAATCTTTGCAGGTTAGACACCGTATGAGTGTGTCCAGATGTCTGTGCAAGTTCAGTATGAGGCATCACAAACTATCTGCAAATTGCACACACTGCACATGCAAGCATCCACTGTGCTGCTAATTTGCAGCATGGTGGGTTATTATGACACTGGGAAATCCCAGTGTCAAAAAAACCCATGCCTGAAAAAAGGAGGGCAGTGCATGTGGCAGCAGCATGATCTGCTCAAAACCGGACCTTGACCATCCAGAGCCACACTCCAGATGCCAGCCAGGTGCTGCACAGCAGGACCCCATATAAGGCTGCTGGGGTTAGCCCAGGTGTTGGCCCCAACCTACCCTACCTCACCCTGGGCAACTCGCCATATGCCAAAGTGCATGTGCACAACTATCCCCACTACTATGTGCCACTGCTATTTGCCCCTGGGGAAATTCATGTGCACGCTCATCTAGACACACCCTATGATGGCAATATCTGCGTCTGTGCATAACTGACAAGATATAAAATCAAGATTTGCTCATAAGATCAGATAAATATTCTCAAATGTATAAGAGATAATGCAATAAATGTGGCTCTGACATATCTCATGCAGTCATTTGGGTTTTTTTGTTCTTGTTTTTAAGGAGTACTGCTTCCTGAAAAACATCTAAATTCTGTAGAAATTAATTTATTTTAAAAGAAGCCGGATGAGAGAAGTCTGTTTATAGCTCAGAATCTAAAGCCTTTTTAATTTAAACACGCAGACAACTATTCACACTTTTCATCAAACAGATTGACAGAGATATAAACAAAGTAAACCCTAGGTTGGGCAATATAAGAAGTAACCAAACAATGTTGTAGATGAGGCAGTCTTTAGCTAAATTGCTTTATTTTACTGTGCATATACAGCCATATTCTGTACAAGATAGTACTGTCTGATAATATTTTAGAAAATCTTCTGTCTTACCACTTCAGACAGCAAAGCAATTTGTCCCCTGCTCTCCCCCACAAAAAGGTGAAAGCAAGATTGAGTAGTATCTCCTAAACAGCAGGTGTTAGACAGAAATTACAAAGGAGGAGAGAGAAAATAGAATAAAGTACAATAAAAAAGACGATTTGATGCAGTGAAAATTTTTCTATCTTAAATGGTGAAGCATATAAAAATGTACTGTAGTTCAGTAATTGCCTCGAAAGTATCAGATCTTGTTTGACTGAAACACACACACACACTGCCTGATTTTGGACAATTCAGCACTTCAGAAGGTTTAGCAGTTTTTTTGAGCATACGCACTCAAGTTCTGTTACAGGTAAGCAGCCCAACTGAATGTATCGCCACAAAGAAAACAAAAATACCTGAGAATCTTTTTTTATTATTATTTAAAGTAAGTAAATAAAGCACATAGGAAAGGGAGAGGAGGTATGATCTGTGCTTTGAGAAACAAATTAATTTAGTACCTAAAGGATTCATCAAATCTCACAAGGTTTATGATCAGGTCATTGAAACTTGTTGTGTACCTTATAGTTAGAAATACAATTAATTGGAAATAATTTTTGAGCAGAAAGCACAGGTAGGTATGTTTTGAATTTTCTGTAGCAAAAAAAAAAAAAAAAGGATTATGCTGAAATATTTGCTTTTTCACCAACAAATATTTTATTTGGGGTCAGTTCAAAACATATCAGTGTATCTGTTTTTCAACTGACCAAAAAACATTTTGTTTTAAATCAGATTGAAAACAAACAAACTATATTTCTCATTTACGGTGACTGCCTTACTGAGGCTGTAGTTATAGACCACATGGGCCTTGCTTCCTATAGTACCATACTTCCCATAATATAACAGAAGTACAAAAATGCCTTTGCTCTGGTTTGTCCATCAGAGTCATAGGGCTCAGGGTATATTATTAAATCCATAGGAAAGAATGTGTGCCATAACTACAATTCCCATGAGGCAATAGGGAAGTGCAATTTAACACTGGCATACAGTGGAATGAAATGTACTGTTTTTGTAAGGGAAATGGTAAAATGTAAAAACTATAAATTTCAGACTTTCCAAACTGCATGTTTTTGGTGGGGAGGAGCAAAGATGAGGGTAAAGTGGTCAACAACATGCTGCAGGATGATGGAAGATTAGCCCTTGTAGTAGATGAATGCCTGGATGCCTTGGGGCAAGCAGTGAATGGGGATGTAGGTGCTGTCCATGGCCCCCACACAGCTGAGGAAGCCTATAAGAGACCATCTCTTTCGGGTTGATGAACAGAATGAAACAGTTGGGTAGGATGTTCTGAATGACTGGACACACCTCCCAGATGGTTCCTTTGGCTGTGAACTTGCCCACACAAAACTGGCTGTTGTTGTAGAAGAGATAGTTAAGGGTGACTAGCTTCATGATGGTGATGGTCACCCACTTCTTCATGGTGATGGGTGGATGCATGCTGATGTCCTGGAATGTAATGTGAGGGGATCACCTGTGCAACAATGACTGTGAAGGTGGCCCAGTGCATGTGGAAGGTCTGGACCCACTGTTCATTGTCCCTGGTGAGGTATCCAGGATGATCGGTTTCCACCAGTTCTGCTGCTGGTGATGTGCACCCAGAACTGGTATTCTACAGTCTATAGATGGTGCCAGAGTACCCTGACATCCATGGTGCCCTAGGTGGCCTTGTCTTTGTTAGCCACTTGAAAGTCAGTGGCCCAGTCCAGGATGCTGGTGGGCACAGGGTCTGGTAGCTGGCCCTGTGTCAGAAGGCTAAATATTGGAAATAAAGCCATGGAAATAAGCTGATGCATCATGTCCAGATGGCTGCACATGATGTCTTGCAGCCTCTGGCAAGAGCTGCACAGGGTGAGAAGCTGAACGCTCCATAGCTCCTGGGTCTGCACGCTTGGGTGTGAGCAGTGGGGTGTTGGCATTGAGGCATGTGCAATTAGCAGGGGAAGCACTCACTCTGGGGCTCTTCTGGAAGCCTCTGAGTGAGGTATGGAAGAGGGTCTGTGGTGAGGCAGGGGAAGGTTGGAAGGAAGGTTGCCTGTGCTCGACAGCCAGTCAGAGGTGTCTCAAGTGCTTGGCTGCACTTGGCAGTCTCCAGAAATCCAGGGAGCCCCCAGGGAAAGCTGGGAGGCCTGCAGGTGTGCCCACCATCTGTGGGCCTTGATTAGCACAAGCCATCTATGCGCCCCACCCCTGCAAGGGCATATGTGTATACTGTTCACTCCTGATCTAAACTAGGTCAGTGAGAGAAAAACCACATAGCTTAGATCAATTCTTCCCCTGGCTTTTTGAACATCTGTACATGGCACAATTTTTCTACATTTGTCAGTTAGTGACTGCCTTATTATGGTTGTAGTTATAGTCCACATGCTCTTTTTTCGGCCTTGCTTCCTGAAGGACCATGCCTCCCATAAAATAATAGATATTCTAAAATGCATCTGCTATGCTTCATACATCAGAGGAATCACAAAAGTTTTTCACTGGTTTGCATAGATTTTCTTAACGAAGTATAAGCAAACCCATTGTTACAAACCAGCATGTAGAAAGTAATGTCCAGTAGTTAGGGCCAAAATGGAGAAGGAGAGTAAAAACTAAGGACCAGGAACAAAAGTAAAACAAAACAAAATAAAATATTAGCTAAGGTCCAGGAGCCAAAGCCAGAATCTAGGACATAAACCATAGGATAGTAACTGAAGATAGGAAATGAAATATCAGCCAGGGATCAAAAGCTGACACAGAAACCAGTAATCTAGCAAGATATTTAGTACATCTGCAAGCTCCATGGCCTTGGTTCCTGCCCTAAATATCAGAGCTACTGCTCAAAGCAGCCAATTCTGCAGGGTGACTTTACCCATGATTACCACAGCCCCAGGTGAGTAGGGCTGCCATGTTGTTCCCAGAGAGCTGCTTGGTGATTCCAGTTGAGGAAGGGGTTTTAGCTTATTCAGCTTTTGTCAGACCATTAATGTAGGCAGAGGTAGTTCTTGTTGCTGCTACTTTTGCAAGGCTGGAGAAAGTAGTGATTGGCAAAGGAAACATGGTTGTCAAGGATAACATGGAATGAACAGTGGCAAGCTTACTCTGGTCTTATGTTTTGGTGAAGGGGAAAGAGGAAAGAACTTTAGTGCTCTGAAAAAGTGTTAGGAAGGAGGAGGCAGAAGGTACAGGGCTACCCCAAAGAAATGGGCGGTGGTGGGTGCGTTTACACATTCACTTGACTGCACAGTTGTTACTGCACTGTCCCAGTGGTGCATGGTTCATTTCCATGCAGTAGCATCAGCATCACAATTTCTGTCGCCGCTGCTGCGTCACCGTAGTGACAAGCTACATTCCCACAGGTATGGTGAGGTAGCATCTCATGTAGACATGCCCGGTAACTATTTCCCATGTTCTCAAAAGGGAAGTAGCTATTGGAACAAGAGTCCATATAGTAACTGATGGGTCTACAGTTTAGCAGAAGGCATCAGTTGCAAACAGGCTAGGCCAGAGGTTGGAGCAACCCAGGAGGAAATTTATGATAGAGGAAAAAGAGGAAGTATTGAGAGGCTGGCAAGTATTCCTTTGCAGAACACATAACCTGAGAATTGGAGGCAGAAGAATAAACAGGACAGCTTGAGGAAGTAAAATTAATACAGAGGTGAATGAGGTCAACAGCATCACAAATGGAACCAGTTAAATGGCTAGGAAGCAGAAGAGTGACTTACATTTTGGACTGAGGATGGTACTGCTGTTCCATGGGCCTGGGGAAGTGGCACAGCTACTGGAGCCCTGGTTTGGAAATCATTATTGAAAAAATCAGAGGCAGAAAAATTATTATAAGATCATGGGAAAGTGGGGGACCTCATAAGCAGGGATCCTGGTTTTCTCTGATAAAAAGTCCCCATTTTTTTAATTTAAAAAGTAACCCAAAATCCACACACATATATACATAGTGGTGTTGCATTTTAATCACAGAAAAAAAAGTGAATTTGGGGTTATTTTTTTTAATCCAAAAATCAAGAATTTTTTTCTTAGCAGAGAAAACCAGGATCTCTGCTCATAAATTCATATAGTTTAGCCTCCTTCTCAAAGCAAGGGCACCCCTGAATAAACAGTTCAAACCTTCCCAGGTTACTGTCTGTCTCACCTGCTCTTGAAAACTTCCAAGGATGTAGATTGCACAACTTCTGTAGGTAGGCTGTTCCAATTCTTGACTACCCTCATAGTCAGAATGTCCCTCCTAATCTCCAATCTAAATTTCCCCTTCTGCAGCTTGAGGTTGTTTCCCCTCATCTGCTCCCCTACAGCCAGCAACAGATGAAAGCCATTTGCAGCCTCTCTTGCCCTTCAGGTATTTGAAGACTGTTATTAACGGGGTTCCTGATTTTCTCTGATACCCCCCCCATTTTTGGATTTAAAAAGTAACCCAAAATCCACAATTTGTCTCTGATCAAAATGAAACACCACTATATGTAGCTCTCTATATATTGGTGGTGTTTCATTTTAATCACAGAAAAATGTGGATTTTGGGTTATTTTTTTTAATCCATTTTTTTTTTAAATCAGACAAAACCAGGATCCCTGGTTATCAAATAACCCTCCCCAACCCCAGTGTTCTATTTTCCAGATTAAGTAACCCCAGTTTCTTGAAGCCTTCCTCACAAGTCATGTTTCTCAGGCACTTAGCCCTTTTTTTGCTCTTCACTGGACTTCTTCCAATCTGCCCACATCCTTCTTGACCTGGACAGAGTACTCCAGATACAGCCTCCCCAGTGCTGAACAGAGCAGAAGTATCACTCCCCTTAATTTGCAAGTGATGTTCCTGTTAATATAACCCAGGTTTCTGCTGGCTTTTTTTTCTTTTTGCAAAAAGGGCACACTTTTGGCTTATATTCAGCTGATGGTCCACTTTAACCCCCAGGTCTTCTCTGCAGTATTGCAGCCTAGCCAGTTATTCCCCAATCTTTATTTTGTATGCAATTATTCTGTCCTAAGTGCAGGATATTCCAAGAGAAATAGTTTTGCCCTTCCTTTCTTTACCTTTATCTTAGGCAGTCATGGAAGAGATCTAAACAACAGATTTCTGCAGGCCTTCTGGTGAACTGACAAGGAGATATGAGGCAAGTAGGCCTTCTCTGCTTTTTACAAAAAATGCCCTAGAATCTCAGGGAGAATGAACATCAGCAGGGATTGAGAAGTCTCCTGAAGATAATTTAGTCTTATCCCAAAGAAGCCAACTGAGTTGGCTGCTGAGGAAAAAGCATACATCTCTGGACATGAGACTACTGGAGTAATAGTATTAGAAAATCAGAGTTGCCCAACATGTGTCACAACTGTGAGGAGTGCCTTGCAGAAGGATGAGAATCAATTGATTGGTTCAGTGGTGGGGAGTTGATGCACAGGCAAAGGGCAGAACAAAGGGCTAGGTGCAAGGGGGCAAGCATAATATGGCATGGTTGAGAGAGACAGCAGAACATTATCCTCTGCCTCACCAGAGGATGGTGGTTAACTGGGTCCTAGAGAAAATGTTATGCTCCTTAGGGATTTAGTGGCCATATTTTAGCTGTCTCAATCCCAGGAGATGGGCCCTTTTTTTAGAACAAGAGAGTTTGCACAGAGATTTTGTAAGGCATAAACATAGGTAATAAAAGGGACTGGTAAGGGCCAAGACCAAGGATTTAAAAGGTTATCATTCTGTCCATGAAAATGAGCCTTATAAGTGACTGTGTTTATTAGTTAACAAAAGAGACAAACATTTTAGGCCCTGGGAAAAAAGTTTACATTCAGCTGGGTATTTTGATTTGTGTGTACATCTTCGTATGTGTAGGTTTGGATTCTGGCATAATCAGCAGATAATCCATCTGCCACAGACTTTTGTAATGCAGCAATCTGACCCTTGTCATAAAAACAGGTCTCTGGATCGTTTTGCCACATCTAGTATTCTATTTAAGTATTACCATTCTGGACAAAACAGGGTAGAGGTGCACCTTGTAGACTAATTCAAATTAGGGATGCATAAGCTTCTGTGAGCCAGAGCATATTTCATCAGATTCTATAAAAGGGCATGCACAGGTCAGGCTATCAAATAGAGAGAGTAATTTGAATACAAAGGCAGGGAAGGGAAGAAAGGAAGGATGAGGGCAGGGAGGGGCAAAACTGAGAGAGGCAAACAGCTAATAAACCATTAGGGATAAAGGAGTACTTATTCCATTGGTATTCTCTTATGGAGCAACAGGAGCCAAGGAAAATAAATATTAACATTTTTCTTCTTAAGGTGTGTCTGCCTACTGTGAGTGTACAAAGAAGAGAAGTTGATGCAATTGCCAAAACCTTGCAAGCTATCATCATACTTCATAAGGAAGAAAGTGGCAGTTAGGAAGAGATGTAACTACAACTTGGCATGAGAAGGGGGAAGGGAAATGTTTAACTTCTTTCATAAGCTAAAAAGTTGGCAGTACAGGCTGCTGCTGCCACAACAAAAGCTCCCCCAAGATGGGCTGCAGCAACAGGGCAGGTTCAGCTGGGAGCTGTCATTTTGGTAGCCCCTTGAATCAGCACCTAAGGCCTGACTCTCTCCCCACCAAATTATGGTTAGTGGGGCGTGGAACAGGGAACACAGTGCATGGAATCTGAACTGGACGAATATCACAAGGAAAAAAGGAAGCTTAAAGCAATAATTAATTATGGTGTCAACTTGAAAAGAAGAGAATTGGGGTCTAATGCAGAGTTGGCAATGTCAGGATAAATAATGAGCATACAAGAAGACAGCTTACAAATAATATTGTGTGTCCATAAGCAAGAGCCAAAAACATGAGTTTTGAAAGACCAGTCTGACTACTGAGGGGGAAAGCATACCATATGTTGTTCAAGAATATTTTTGGTTCTTTGTTTGGCTGGGAAAATGGAACACTAAGAAAAGGATTTTTTGGAAGAAGCTAGAAGCTAAAAAGTAAAAATAAAGAATATGCTAAATATGACTGCATTTCTGAGAATTTCTTCAGAGGAATCTTCAACAAATCCCACAATTCAGGCCTGATCTTTACCACCGCTCATTGAAGCATTTTGATATGACTTAAGAATCTAGTCCTAGAACCACAGACACATCCTTGGCAGTTACAGGTTTTCTGCAGGGAAGAGTAGACCTCAGGCAGGGATTTTTCTCTTTTTCCTCTTTCCACTCTCTCTTCTCTGCTTCAAGGGCAACATGCTTCACCTTGAAGTGGGTTGCCATTTGTTTGAGTTTGCAGTGCCATTGGAATGAGTTAGTAGCAGGGATCCTGGCTTTCTCAGATTGAAAAAAATCCCTAATTTTTGGATTTAAAAAGTAACCCAAAATCCACATTTTTCCATGATCAAAATGAAACACCACTTTTATATAAATACATTTTCTTGTGGTTAAAATGAAACTCCACTAGTATATAGACATATCATTTTAACATAGTATATAGATAGAAATACTACTGGAGTTTCATTTTAAACAGAGAAAAATTATCTATATAGCAGTAGTGTTTAATTTTAGATATATATATTAGTGATGTTTCATTTTAGTTATGGCAAAATGTGGATTTGAGGTTACATTTTTAATCTGAAAATTTGTTTTTTGGGTTTTTGTGTGTTTTTTTTTATCAGAGAAAACCAGGATTCCTGGTTAGTAGCCAAATTCAAGCTCATGATGTTGGACTCTGCTTTCCTAAGGTATGCCTTTAATGTACCTTGTAGTGCTTCCTCTGATTGCTGTGAGATTTCAAGCTGCAGCTAATCTAGTATTAGAGCAATTCTTTTAGGAACTGAGAATTGGGCATCCACACACCATGTCTGGCCCAGTGAATCAGTGCTTCATAGACATAGACATTAAAGCTGGAAGGGACCTCATAAGATCATCAGGTCCAGCTCCCTGCCCAAGGGGCAGGAAGTCAGCTAGGGTCAAAGGATCCCAGCAAGATAAACATCCAGCTGTTTCTGGAAAGTGTCCAGAGTAGGTGCTTTCACCACCTCTGGGGGGAGTCTGTTCCAGGCCTTGGAGGCTTGGACAGTAAGGAAGATGTTCCTTATGTCCAGCCTAAAATGCTCTTGCAGGAGTTTGTGACCGTTGGACCTTGTCATCCCATGGGGTGCTTTGGTGAACAAGTGTTCTCCCAGATCCTCATGCACACCCCTTACATACTTCTAGGCTACCACCAAGTCACCCCTGAACCTGCACTTCTCCGGGCTGAAGAGTCCCATCGCTCACAACCTGTCTTCATAAGGCCTGTACTCTTGCCCTCTGTTCATGCATGTGGCTCTCCTCTCGACTCTTTAAAGCTTCTCCATGTCCTTTACTAAATTGTGGAGCCCAGAATTGGATGCAGTACTCCAGCTGCAGTCTCACCAAGGCCGAGTACAGTGGGCGGTTGACATCCTGGGTCTTGCTCGAGATGCATCGGTAGATGCAAGCCAAAATTTTGTTTGCTTTGCCAGCTGTGATATCGAATTGGTGGCTCATATTCATCTTGTGGTCAATCAAGTCCCCCAAGTCTCTTTCAGTCATGGTGTTAGTGAGTGTAGCATTGCCAAGCCTGTAAGTGTGATGCAGATTTTTATTCCTAAGGTGCAGCACCTTGCATTTATCTATATTGAATGTCATCAGGATTTCATCTGCCCACCCTGCAAGCCTATCACAGTTGGCCTGGATCACCAGCCTATCCTCAAGTGTGGGCACTCTTCCCCAAAGTTGGGTGTTGTTAGTGAACTTGGTCAGTCCACTTTTGACACCAGTGTCCAGATTGTTTATGAAGACATCAAAGAGTTCAGGTCTGAGAATGGAGCCTTGGGGGACACCACTAGTCACCGAATGCCATGTTGATTCAGTTCCATCAACCACCACTCTCTGGGTCTGACCTCAGAGCCAGTTCCCCAGCCATCAGACAAACTGTGGAGTAGTTGAGGCTGAAGTTGCCCAATTTTTCCATGAGGACATCATGGGACACTAGGTCAAAGGCTTTTTTAAAGTCCAAATATATGACAGCAACCTCTTCCCTTTTGTCCAGGTGATATGTCACCTGGTCATAGAAGGAAATGAGATTGGTCAAGCAAGACCTAGTCACAACAAACCTATGCTGGCTATCTCTCAGAATACTGCCTTCGGTTAGCCTGTCAAGAATGGTTTCTTTGATATTTTTTTCCAAAATCTTCCCAGGGATTGAGATCAAGCTCATTGTCCTGTAGTTTCCTGGGTCTTCTTTCCTCCCTTTCTTGAAGTTAGACACTACATTGGCCCTCTTCCAATCTTCAGGTATTTCACCCAAGCACCACAAGTTTGCAAATATCCTCTCCAGTGGCTGTGCTATGATGTCTGCCAGTTCCTTTAGCACGCTTGGGTGAAACCTATCTGGACCAGCTGATTTATGGGGGTCTAGCCTCTCAAGATGCTCCTTCACAAGACCCATGCCAGTGGTGGGCATATATTCATCTTCACCCTGGTAATCCTGCATCATGATAGGCAGGGTGGTCCTTTTGGGCTGGTGAAAAAATTATGCAAAGTAATCATTAAACAATTTGGCTTTTTCCTGTGTCACTAATTAGCTGCCCCAGCTGGTTTAGCAGGGGTCCAATGTTGCCCTTGTTGACCTTATTTTATTTTGACTCCCCACATATCTGAAGAAGGACTTTTTATTGATTCATGTGGCCAGATGGAGTTCAGTTGCAGCCTTGGCTTTTCTAGTTCACTCCCTGCAGGTGTGGACCAGCACAGTATACTCCTCCTTAGTGGTATTTCCTGTCCTCCATCCATTATATGCCTCTCTTTTTAGAGGTAGGAGGTCCATGATTTCCCTGTTGAGCCAAGGGGTTGAGCCCTCTTACCACCTTTCCTATGGGTGAGGATGGACTCCCCTTGTGATTCTAGGACCACTTCCTTAAGGAGTAACCACTCACCATGAACTCCCCTCCCTGTGAAATCATGGCCTCTCAGGGCCTCAAGAACAAGCCTCCTGAGCTTATGAAAGTCAACTTTCCTAAAGTTGGGGACTATTGCTTTGCTGGCTGACTTGCCAGCTTTGTGATGGATAGTGAAAGTGATCAACTCGTGGTCACTGTCACCCAGCTTGCTTTCAATTCTTAGGTCACTGATTAGATCATCCTCTTTGGCCAGTATCAGGTCCAGCAGCACCTTGCCTCTTGCCATACCATAAACTTTTTGGACAGGTAGAGCTTATCCACGCATGTAAGGAAGCTTTGTGACCAATCAGATTTGGCCAAGTGCTCATCCCATGAGATGTCTGAGTAGTTGAAGTCTCCCATCACAACCATGAACCAAGAGCGTACAGCCTCAGCCAGTTCCCTGGCAAATTCTTGTCAAGCATTTGTTCCTAGTTTGGAGGTCTGTAGTAGACTCCTACCATTGTAATCCCTTCACTACATTTCCCTCGTATTCTAAGCTGAGTGTTTAAGGATCACAGACTCAATGCTGGTAAAACTGGCTTCAGGAAGGGTGATGATGTTTGTGTGGCAATCTTCCTATTTGATGCAGAGCATTTTCTGGAGGCATTGTTAGTGATACTTCTCCAGGCTATTGAAATTACAACAGTAGGCCACTCACGTTTCACATCCATGGATTGGGGGGGGTGGTGATGACCTGGTTTTCTCAGATAAAAAAATATTGCCCAATTTGTGGATTTAAAATAAGTAACCCAAAATCCAAATGTTTCTATGATTAAAATGAAACACTACTAATATATATATTTAAAATGAAACACCACTACTATATAGATATATTTTCCCATGATTAAAAAGAGAAGCTG
>NW_017729032.1:114361650-114362586 GCF_001723915.1 Gavialis gangeticus
TTCTTTGATATTTTTTTCCAAAATCTTCCCAGGGATTGAGATCAAGCTCATTGTCCTGTAGTTTCCTGGGTCTTCTTTCCTCCCTTTCTTGAAGTTAGACACTACATTGGCCCTCTTCCAATCTTCAGGTATTTCACCCAAGCACCACAAGTTTGCAAATATCCTCTCCAGTGGCTGTGCTATGATGTCTGCCAGTTCCTTTAGCACGCTTGGGTGAAACCTATCTGGACCAGCTGATTTATGGGGGTCTAGCCTCTCAAGATGCTCCTTCACAAGACCCATGCCAGTGGTGGGCATATATTCATCTTCACCCTGGTAATCCTGCATCATGATAGGCAGGGTGGTCCTTTTGGGCTGGTGAAAAAATTATGCAAAGTAATCATTAAACAATTTGGCTTTTTCCTGTGTCACTAATTAGCTGCCCCAGCTGGTTTAGCAGGGGTCCAATGTTGCCCTTGTTGACCTTATTTTATTTTGACTCCCCACATATCTGAAGAAGGACTTTTTATTGATTCATGTGGCCAGATGGAGTTCAGTTGCAGCCTTGGCTTTTCTAGTTCACTCCCTGCAGGTGTGGACCAGCACAGTATACTCCTCCTTAGTGGTATTTCCTGTCCTCCATCCATTATATGCCTCTCTTTTTAGAGGTAGGAGGTCCATGATTTCCCTGTTGAGCCAAGGGGTTGAGCCCTCTTACCACCTTTCCTATGGGTGAGGATGGACTCCCCTTGTGATTCTAGGACCACTTCCTTAAGGAGTAACCACTCACCATGAACTCCCCTCCCTGTGAAATCATGGCCTCTCAGGGCCTCAAGAACAAGCCTCCTGAGCTTATGAAAGTCAACTTTCCTACTGTTGGGGACTATTGCTTTGCTGGCTGACTTGCCAGCTTTGTGATGGATAGTGAAAGTGATCAACTCGTGGTCACTGTCACCC
>NW_017729032.1:114367586-114382051 GCF_001723915.1 Gavialis gangeticus
ACACACACACACACACACACACACACACACACACACACACACACACACACATATAGTAGTGGTATTTCATTTTAATAGTGGAAAAATGTATCTATAGATAACAGTGGTATTTCATTTTGATCATAAAAAATGTGGATTTTGAGTTACTTTTTAAAATCCAAATATGGGGGGGGGGGGGCTCAGAGAAAACCAGGATCCCTGATGATGACTGCTATAGACCTGGATCTTGCTGTCTTTATGGACAGTGCAATCAATAAACAACATGACAAAGCAATTTCCCAGATGAGGTGTTTGCATACTGATCCTGTGCTAGATCTCCTCATCGATGTTCACTCTCTGAGACAAGTCACTACTGAGGTAAGGGAAGTGCTCACCTACCTCCAGGGTCTTTCCTTCAGTGGTAATGTGAGGAGGTGCAGTCACATTCACAGCCTGCAGTAGACTGATAAGGTACTTTAGTCTTCTGAATGCTGAGAGAGAGGCATGAAGTTCAGTAGGATTCTGCAAAGATATCAAGGCTAACTGCTAGCAGCAATAATTAATCATTCCTTAATCAAAAGGCATTTTATGAAATCTTTTTAATGCAGGTGTGTTGATGCTATTGGTAAAAAGAAGTGACAGGATACAGTTAGATAACTGATGACCAACAATGCTATTAAACAGAAATGTAGACGGTACGATGCAAAGTCTTGTTGCATAGTTACTTAAAGACTACGTTGTCAGAATATGGCATCCTGAAGAAGTTCATTAAGAAGTTGCAAAACTTTTGTTTCATGACTTAGTTTGCCTTTTTGCTAATGGATGGTTGGGCACAAGACAAATATATTTGAAAGCAGAGGTAAATCCCCACAGCCCATTGTTATATGCTTTTGCAGTGAATCCATTATTCTGCTAGCAGAAAGGGAAAGAATGAGGACAGGAGATCGATTTCAAGATCAGCACCCAAGTTCTTTTTTCCCTTGGCTTTTGCCAGCAGTATGGATCAGATGGTTACCAGTCTGGCAGCTAATGAAAAGGTCTGTCAATGCTTACACAATGCTTTGCTTCTGTGACCTTGCTGAACTTAAATAATGTGGTTAGGGGATTGCCACTGTTTGTATAGATTGAAATGAGTCCAAGGAGGTACCAGTATTAAAACACTAGAAATAGAATTTTCTCATAGCAGACATACAGGAGTCTGGAATTAGAAGAATAACTTTGATGGGTAAACGTGTGGTGTAGAGGTGGAGGGCTCCCACTATTTTACCATAGGGTGGAAATCTTATATTATTATGTGCTTTGAGTATTTTTGTATGTAGAGTAGATATGGTTGTCTCCAATAGGAGCAATAATAAGGAAAGTGTGTAGGAATGGAGCTCTTTCTTTAATTCTTTGCTGTAAAATGTAATGCTTTCTAGTGAAGAGATCCGTGGGATGCAAGATTTTAAGCACATAAAGATGGTTTATATGACTCTGTGGGGGCATATATCCATGCACGTTACTGAGGAGTTGATTAATTAGCTCCATAGTAAAGCATTACAATGTACTAGGACTGTGAGAAAATGTTGTAGCTGAGTTGATTTGGAGGAGATTCTGTCCAATTTGGGGATCAAATCTCCCAAAGTAAAAGCTCTGAATTGATTCAAAGCAACTGAATCAATTTGAAAAAAGTTTCAGAAAAGATTCAGCCAATTTGGAGATTCAGCTATAGACTAAACAGGCAGGTGACAGCTGTCTCCAGCTGGTATGTCTGTTGAGGTTGGGGGAGGGAGCAGGGAAGGGCAGTGGGGGAGGGAGGGATTGGGTCTGGGGCTGGGGCTGGGATAAGCTGCCCAGCTGGGGTGGAGAGGCGCGTTACTCAGGGAGGGGGTTGGGGCTGGCTGTGGGATGCAGGTGTGGCAGTGCTGGGAGTTGGGGCTCTGCCCTGCTGCCATTGCCAAGCCAGAAAAAGGGGGATGGACATGTGGCCTGCTCCAGGCAGAAAGGAGCAAAAAGCAGCAGGGCATAGCCCCCATTCCTAGCACTGCCACACCCACTTCCCATGCCCTTCCTCCATGCCGGCTGGCAAGTGATGGCAAAGCAGAGCCCCCACTTCCAGCACTAATGCAGATGAAGCAACACTGGGACCAGGGGCTATGCCCTGCTGCCTCCGGGAGCAAGCCATGCCTGCATAGCCCCTGTGCCTCCCCCCACTGGGGCAGAGGCAGTCACAGCTGGAGAAGCCATGAGAGAAGTCCCCGTGGCTGCCCTGTCCGGCCCCATTCCCTGCATGGCTGAGCCTCCCAGCACTTAAAAAAAAAAGCTCCATACTCACCGGCTCTGGCAGTGGGGATCGGGCTTGTGGAAGAGCCCTGTCCTGTGCAGTGCAGGGCAGTGGGGGGCAGCAGGGATCCCCCACTCTCCTGGCACCCACACAACAGCTGCCCCATCGCATGGGTGCAGCTCGACTTGGCAGGGTGCTGTGCACTGTCTGGGAGCTGAGGCAGCTTCAGTTGTCAGCTGAAGCCTGGCACCACTCAGCCCCAGTGGCCCTGGCTCCCAGACAGTGCTCAGCACCTTGCTGAGCTGTGCTGCACCCATGCAATGTGACAGCTGCTGCATGGGTGCCAGGCAAGGAAGGCAATCCCCACTGCCATGCACTGGCCCACATAGTGTGGGGGGCTCTGCAACAAGTACCCAGAGGCCCCAATTGCTGCTGCTGCATCCAGTAAGTGCGGGGCTTTTTTTTTTTTTAAGCTGTGCACTCACTGGCTGCAGCAGTGGCAATTGGGGCCTCTGGGCACTTGTGGCAGAGCCCCCCCATGCAGTGCAGAGAGTGGGGGGCAGCGGGGATTGTCTCTCCTGGTTGGCACCCACCTGAGAGCCACCCCATGGTGTAGGTGCAGCACAGCTCGGCATTGTGCCATGCACTGTCTGGAAGCTGGGACAGCTGTAGCAGTCAGCCAGAGCCTGGCACTGCTCAGTCCCAGTGGCCCCATGTACCAGAGAGTGTGCAGGGCCCTTTGGAGCTGTACTGTACCCCTGACATAAGACAGCTGTCAAGTGGGTGCCAGGTGCAGGGGGAGATACCCGCTGGCCCCCCCCCACTGCCTTGTGCTGCATGGGCGGGGGGGCTCTGCCACAAGCACCCAGAGGCCCCGATCACTGCTGCTGCAGCCAGTGAGTATGGGATTTTTTTTTTTTAAGTGCTGGGACTAGGCCAAATTGATTCAGGACAGTGATCCTAATTTAGAATCGATTCACTGTCCTCTGAATCGGTTGAATCCAAATTCAAATTGAATACTTCCTTATTCGTACAGACCTACGATCTACACATGTAGTGATATTAAGCCAGAGTAAACTTATTAACTTTGCAGTAGTATAGTACTTCCTGAAACAAGTGCTATGCTATGGCAGAGTTATTTAGTGTGCTGCAATGAACAGATAGACCATGAGATGGGCTTGCTGGGACATAGGTGCTACAGTACAGGTGCTGCCTGCCAGCTAACCCCACACTGTAGTACTTTTATCCCCAGCCAGACCTTCAGCAGCACACTGAGCTGGAGTAGAGCCACTCTGGGTTGGCAGGCTGACCTCTGTCCCCCCTGCCAGCTGGGGTTGCTACAACCTGGCTCACCATGCTGTTTTCCCAGGCTCATGTGTAAACATGGCTCCTGGGAGCAATGAACTTTGGCATAGATTTTCCTGGAATTTATTAGGCACATTAATTCAATGTGTAAATGCACTCAGTTTATACATTTCTATTTTAAATGAGTTTACAAAAAAGACAGAATTTCAAGATTAGTGCAGCCTGGGTGAAGATTTATCTTGAAAAGAGGGCAAAGAACCTCTTGGGGAAAGGTCAAAGAGGAAGACCGGTGGTAGTAAAAACAAGTAGTAAAGAGACTTTAACAGAAACAAAGGAAGGTTGTCAGATTATTGGTTCATACTGTATAAATGCTATTATCACATGGGAGGGGTATGAGATGGGCCTAGAAGTGATTTTTGCTTATAAGTGTTAGAATGGAATTAATTATATAAGTCTTTCCCAATTACTGGGGATGTCATGATGATGGTGTGGTCATATGGATATGAGGTTAGTATCAGTTAAACTATAGAGACTTGGTACAAGCTGTATGATAGAATACATAGAGATTTCAAGAATGGAAGATGTATGCAGTGTGCTTTAAATACTTAATACATCAGGCTTGTCCAACTTCTGGACAATGAAGAGGTCAAACACCATGTGGGCTGCACATCCTTGGGCCACTGGTATCTCCCCTGCCACATACACACACAAAGGTACACTGCATGTGCAGCTCAGGTAGCTTGGTTCTGTCCTGCTGCATACGTAGCCTGGACAGCCCATCTTTCCTCCACAGTGTTTAGCCTGGGCAGACTGGCTCTACCCTGCCATACATACCTTCTGCACTATCCTTTGCAGCCCAACTCCTGCCAGCCACATAGGCGGTTTGATCAGTTAAGACTGAAGGTTGGGTGCAGATGCACATCTTGTCTCTTGAGGCATGGGAAGCTGAGTTTTTCCCCTGCTGTATTTGCGATGAACTGATGCATAGTAGAAGAAAATATTAAACAACTTCCAGAGAAATATACAATGGATGCTAAAGACTTTTCATATATATGATTGATGTTTTAATTAAAACACTAAAATGTTGAGTTGATGGGATGGTTCCTTCTGTACTTTGGAATTTGTATTATTTTCTAATAACTGTAAGTTTAGAGCAGAGATGGCTATAGAATAACACTCTTTACTTGTGCTATACTGTCATGATACATTGTGTATTGGATCAAAATAGAAAAAATCAGGCCCCAGCTGCCTGTTTCTAACCAGTAACCTTGATGCTCAAAAGTAGTCCTTACAAGTTCAAGAGAATTCAAAGACCTTTTGAACCTCCCCCACAGCCCTTGTTTCATTTGCCATATTTTTTTTCAATTATATCACTTAGCTTTCTTGCCTAAAATTGTACAATGTTGACAACAACAGTTTACAGATATAAAAATGATCATATTTCACTTAATTAAAGCCCTAGATTTTCAAAGTAAATCACTGACAGTCTGCACCTTTTTAATTAATCCCTTCAATAAGTCCTTTGGGAACAACCACATTAAAGTAATTCTAAACAAAAACTAAGAAAACAGGGAACCCATTCTAGAAAGGAACAGTGAGACAATTTCCATCTATAAGATGTTTATACTAGGAACTTCCTATCCAGGTAATTCAAAACTCTCGTGTCTTCTGCCTGCATATTAATCCGAATAATTTTCTGAAGTTCTTAATATCAGTTAATATTCCTCAGAAAAGTGACTAAACACTTCATCTCACATCAAGCAAGCAAGAATTTACTGAATAATCAAATTGATTGAAATGGTTAAACTTAATTTCAATTAACTGTCTATTTAGGCTCAAACCCTACCCCAGCTTGGGAAGTAGATCATAGACAATATTTTTCACTTCTAAAATAAAGTAACGGAAATGTGAAGGAGCTCTTGGGACTCCAGAGACCAATATGTTAGGATCTGTTTCCCCTGCACTGATAAGATCCTAACATTATTTCCACATACATTAATACTAAAATAAAAGGTAAAGAGGAAACACACTTTCTGCAATTCAATGAAATTTAATCTAAAGGAATAAAATGTAGATCCCGAAGTAAACTAATTCATGTAGCACCTAAAGAAGCTTAAAAAAATACCTAAAAAGAAAAATCAAACCATTTTCCCCATCAACTGTGAGTAAGCAGCAGATTTCATGAATCCAGCTGTGGGATTCTCATTATCTTCATTTTTGCAGTGAAGCATTTAGGTATTTAACTTGTGGATGTCTACAAGCACCCTGGCGTTAAAATCACAGCAATTATACCTCAGGTCAAATATGCGTAACAGGCTATACCCTAGTTCCAATTTCTCAATAGGCTTTATTTCCAGTTCCTGGTAATTATGCTGTTAGATGTTATGCATTCTTCAGCTGATAAAATCTGAAAGGATATTCTAGTACAGAAATCACTTAGCCTCAATATACAATCTCACATTCAAGACCTATTATCAGCATTCAGGCATTTCTGTATTCCATGTATGCCATTTGTAAGAAATAATGAATACACATTTAGAAGAGGAGTGCTTTCATTTTTTGATTTAATAGATGTGTTACTGAATCCATGTTACTAGTTGAATGAGATGTCTGGTGTCTCCAAAATGTAACTTTTCTTTTTATTTTGAAGGGGTGGAGGCTATATGCAAAAATAGAGCAATAAGAAGTTTTAACAAACCCAAAATGAGATCGGTAACTAGTAACTCCTCAATGCTGAGTCTTACCAACTGAACTCCTGAGAGATTTCTTTAGTTGTAATATTTTTAAGTTGGTAAAAAGGTTTCATTAAAGGCCTGTCATTCTTATGATATTTGTATAACACTGCTCTTCATTTGGACTTCTGCTTGGATTATGTTGGGAGAGGGCAGTGTATCCACTTCAGGTGATGATATTGAAAAGAATAGCTTCACTCACAGGCTCTTGCTGCTCCCTTGGTCTTGAAGGAGACTCATCCAACTCACCACAAGAAAATGATTTAGTTTTGCCTATTTACTTTTTCCTTTTTTTCCCCCTGGACATCTTTCCAGGACTGGGGGACAAAGGCATGAAAATTCATAAGCCACTAAAACAGTTAATTCTATGATAAATACTTTGAGCTTATAAATGCTGACAATATGTACTGCTTTGTTTATTCTGTAGCTCTGACCAGGATTTAAATGAACTTCAAACAATGTCTTACCAATAGGATGCTATCCTAGGTAGTGTTACTTAAAGTAGCAAACATATCTCTGTCAGCTGAGGATAAAAAGTTAAGAAATCATCACATTTACTAATGAACTGAATTGGATCATTATCGTTTGTCCCTGTAAAAGTGAGAGAGGATAATTTTACAGTCTATTACCTATTCATCCAACCTGCTTTTCAATGATCTGCTTCTAATTTTGTCTGACTCAATTTTTCTTTCATTTCTGTCTTGCCCCATTTTACCACTTGCTGTATACTTATTTAAAATTGTGCCTATTTTGAATAGTGTCCTGTCCTCCAGATACTATGCAACCAGTAGACACTACAACTTGCAGAGGGAAATCTAATGGGTTGAGCCAAGGGGAAGCAGATGCACGAAGGAGTTTCTCCATTGTTCCTGCTGCCAGATGTACAAATGAATGGCAATTTGTGATAGAAGGATCAATATTCTCCACTTCCCGTGTTCCAAAAGAACATAAAAAGAAGAAGAAAGAAACAACATAAATTATGCCATATATTTAATCTGATGATACTTGCTTTTTCCCCCTGTTGTCTGAAATAACATTTATGTATTATGCAAACTTCATTTTAGTTGATAGAAGAAAACCCTTGATTAAATTTTAAAATAGCTGTATACAGAATTAAAATATCTAGGGGTGGGTGGAAGTGTCCTAAGTAACATATGATGTAAAGGTGCTGAGAATCAGTGAAACTGCAGGATAATATTTAAAAAGTGGATTAGCCTGACTCTGACAAACCGAACTATTGTGTATTCTGTGACAGTTTAATTGGTGACTGACAGACTGCATTTACTCCCTAGGCTCCTGCCCAGCTGCCAAAGTATCCAGGCTGCCCCTCCCCAGGGGTGACGCGTAAGGGGTGCACGGTGGGGCATATGCACCCCCTGAGAGTGCTGGTGCACCTCTTGTCAGGCCGCGCTCCCTGTTTAGCCGGTGGGCAGGTGGGAGCACCAGTGCCCCCTCTGCAAGCACTGGCCAAGGAGCGAGGCCACCAGCAAAAGTGGCTGCAAGACTTCTGGAAGTGGAAGTGAGTGAGATTGGCTGCTGGGGGACCCTCCCCCACCAGTCAGTGGGACTGGGTGCTGAGGGACCTCCTCCCAAGTTGCTGACTGGTGTCGGGGGGGGAGGGGGCATATGTCCCCCCCGACTCAAGAGGCACCAGTCACCAATGCCCCTCCTGCTCCAGCTTCTTCTTAATAGAGGTTGGGCAGGCGGGAGAGGGGGTGGCTGGGCAGCAGGAGGGTGCTACACCTGTAGCAGGGGAAAATCTCAGCTTTCCATGCCTCAAGAGAAGAGCAGTGCATGTACAGCCAAGCTTATGTCTTCACTGTTCACACTACCAATGTGGCTGGGAGGAGCTGGGCTGCAAGGGATAATACAGGTGGTGTGTATGGCAGGGTACAGCCAGTCTACCCAGGCTGAATACATTCTGGAGGAAAGAAGGGCTGTTTTGTATGCAGCAGGAAACAGCCAAGGTAGCTGACCTGCCCATGCAGTGTGTGTGTGTGCACACATGTGTTTGGCAGGGGGTATACCAGGGGTCTGCAGCCTGCATGGCATGTGGCCAAAGGATGTACAGTACACATGGCGCATGACCCCTTCATTGTCCAGAAGTTGGACAGGCCTGATGTATTCAGTATTTAAAGCACACTGCATATGTAGTCCATTCTTGAAGATATCTCTCTATGCATTCAATCATATAGCTTGTACCAAATCTCTATAGTTTAATTGCTACTAACCTCACATTTATTTTTAACATTAAAAGGGAAGATTTTAAAACAAAGATATTCAGCTTTGGCTATAAGAGTTAATCATAGCCTTTTTAATGAATGTGTGCTTTGTCTGGGGGAGTGGGGATATGCATTAAATAATAGGCCTTGTCCATGTTAGTAACAAATATCAGAGTTGAATATCTTAGCAGGCAGGTTGTTAGTGAATGGAAAAAAAGATGGTTGACAAGTGCAGACATACTGCAGTCATAGAAAACTTAGAGTGTGACATCTGCTGCTGCATGATTAGAAGTAATTAAAGACAAGCAAAACACCTGAAACAATGACTTCCGAACTTTTGTCTTTGAGTTACTAAATTTACAGCCAGTTTAATGAAATTGTTGTTGCATTTTTCTGAAGCAACAGCAGCATCCTGTGGCCAGTTAAGCTTTGGTCTGGTTGTGTTTTCCATAGACTGTGGATTTCCAATTCTTTCTTTCAGTATTCTTAACATTCCTCTTCATTTAAAAACAAGAGTCGTAATTTAAAGAGGCAGCACTACTAGTGGCACCCTGCGGGTTTCGGCAGAACTCTGCAGAAAAAAAAAACCTATAGATTTCTGTTGCTGCTTTCCAAAATGTTATGCATAACAATAAGAAGGGAGAAGAAGGTATTTGGGTTCTGCCAGTTTTTCAAACTTACCTCTATAAGTGCTTATTTACTAAGACTGAAATAGAGGTGCAGAGTATATTGGGAACCTTTCATACACACAGCAATACCTTTTAGCAATGTAATTTAATCCTATTAGTGAGATGACAACCAAAAGTGCAATGCCATATATGGGGTATCCAATAGTTGCAGTAAACATAACTAGGACTGAAGTGATGATGTATCAGAGCTCTAACCAAGGTAGGGCCCATTCTTGTTCTTGAGGCTGTAAACAGATCAGGTATGAAACAATCCCTGCCCCAAAGATTTCACATTATAAGCAGAAAAAATAGAAAGGGGATTGGACAAAGAACTATATAACATGCAAGTAAAAGGGTAAAAATTTTGCTTAAGAGCATACTACAAATAGTAAGATCTACTCAATTAAAATGAGAATGTCATAGTAGGATAGAAGGGTCAGATATTTAAAAAAAATCACATTTTATTTTTTATATAACTTTTGTAACCTAATACCAAGACGATATGTGTGCAACATAGCTTCTTTGTAATTTGCAATTAATCATAGCAGTTTTCTTTCATAAACAGCTTTGAAAAATAATTTGTTTCTAAAAGTCAAGAAGTCAACTTCTTGCAGAAATGTGCTTGGATTTCATCCTCATTATAATACGATTAGAATAATTTTCAGCACACCTATTTTTACACTCTCAGAAGTAGTATTTTTTATTTATATCTTAGGAAGAGACCAGTATGTGGAAATATTAGAATAAATTATAAATAATACGAAGGGTGAAACAAAATTCCTGTTTATGCATAATAATTTTGTCAATGCTTATTTTATTTACTGTGTGGGATACTCACAATTCCAGCATAATACAGGAAGTATGGCACCATATGGTACTATGGTGGGCACTGACATCAGAGTCAGACTTACATACTTTGGCATAACCACTAGCCTCATGTGTGATAACCAGGGATCCTGGTTTTCTTTGATAAAAAACTCCCCAGTTTTCAGATTAAAGAAGTACCCTAAAATCCACATTTTTCTATGATTAAAATGAAACACCATTATTATATTGAATTTTATATATATATATATTTTTTTTTTCATTTTGATCACAGAAAAATGATAACCTGAAGCAAGTAACTTCAGCTCTTTGTTATGCCATGTATCACCTCTACTTTCTTTTCATGCTTTTCCTGCCTTCCCTAAGGCTATGCCTATTCTGATAGTTCAGGCTGACCGTAAGGTTTGCTTAAAATTATGCCCACTGTAAAACCCCTGGGCTTGACAATCCCCCCACAGCTCATCCCTTGATCCTGCTTGTTTTTTCCATCATGTATTAGAACTTGACTATGTGCTAGGATCCACAAAATATTTGGACTCGCAAACCCACAATTCTCTTTTCCATCCCACTTCCTATCTCCAATATTTGGTAGAGGAGTTGAAAAGGATACACTGATATCAAACAAACAGCAGTGTAGATACTTCCTTAGGTTGAATCTACAAAAAGCAGTCTTCTGTCATTTTAAAATATTGTAAACTGTTCAACCCAGCGGTGCCCTGCCTTCTGTTGAAACATGGTAGGTACATTTAGATAATACAAATAGTGATCAGATAAGTGTGTAGAACAGGGTACATCTACACATATACTTTATTGTGGAGTTGACTAATTAGCTCTGCAATAAAGCATTACTGTCTACATGTGTGCATGGTGCAGTAAATGAGTTAACTCTGCTGTAGGATACCACTTTCTGGGACAAGTGCCATCCTACGGCAGAATTATTTAGTATGCTGAAATGCATGTGTAGACAACATGCATTTGTAGGCTGGCTGAGGCACAAGGATGCTAGAGTGTAGGGGCTGCCTGAAGTTACCCTCATGCCCCAGCCAGCCTCTTGGCAGCATGTTGCCCCCCACCCCTCACCGGGTTGTCTGCCAGCTAGGGCTGCTCTGCCCCAGCTCAACATGCTGCAGTCATGGGCACACATATAAATATTGTGCTCAGATGCAATACACTTTGGTGTAAACTGTGCTAGAGTTTATTGCTATATGCAAATTGTATGTATAGATGCACCCACAGACACTCAGAATGACTTTTTGTCTTTTCCCTCTCCAGTAACCAGCTGCTGAACCATTTCTTCATCTCACTGTTCTTCCATACACTCATATTTCCCTTTACCTTTGCAGAAAAGCTCTGCAAAATATCATATTTCATTCCTTCAAGTGCCTGAAGTGTTAAACAAGTTTCTGGGGAGGATGAATTACTGATGCACTGCTGTGTTCAATTAAGATTAATGGCAAGTAGTATTAATGACCAGCAGTCAAGGACACTGGGAGGCTCTTTTGGGAAAAGAAGTGGATGGAGGCAAGAGACAGATTCATGTTGAAGGTGACTGGTGTTTGGAATTGTGGGGAAAATTAATACAATTTTTAATGTGTTCTTATTGCTAATTTATTTTGTGAAGTATCCCTTTACTCAAGCTCTCATGCCTTCTTTTGTTCTTCTATGTTTGTAAGTAGTCCGTGGTCACAGGCTTAAGAATTATACAGCTACTTTTATGTATACAGTACTTGTGATGAAAGGAGCTGTATGGCTGAAAAGAATTCCATCCTATGTGGCTACTTACAAGTGAACATAGAGGAAACAGGACATATACAGCTTATTCATCTTATGGGTCATTTTGCCTACAATAGACAATAATTAATTTTGAAAGTTCAAGTGTACTAATTAATGGATCAGAATATATAGGACCATAGCTTAGCATGAATATTATATTTAATTAGAAAGAGATAGCAGTGTTAGCCTGAACTCAAGTAAACCTGCTGTTTATGAAATCTTATGATATGCATCAGTGATTTAGTTAGGGTGAAGTCACATGTTACACATATACTATACTAAATCTGAGTAATGTAAGTAGGGCTGTGCGAAATTTTGCCAGCTGTTTCGTCTCGATGCTGTTTTGATTCATTTCAAGCTCGAAACAGTGAAATCGAAATGAAACAAAGGGCTTTGAAACAGCCTCAAAACAAAATGAGGGAAGTCAAAACATTTTGAAAGCTTTGAAATGTTTTGAAACTCAAGCAGGGTTTGCCTGCAGGGAAACAGAAAGTAAGGATGGGGGGTGGGGGAAGGACTGCTCTCATCTTCACTGTGTAGCTGGCCAGTGACTGTGATCCTTCCCTGAGGTCCCTTCCAATCCCAGTGTTCTGGGGGAGGGATGGAAAAACAGCATAAAAGGCAGCATTGTTTGAACTGGCCTGCTTTCTGTCACCCATGTCACGAGTTTTGCTTGTCAGCAGCCTGAGGTGCAGTTTATCAGAAACTCCTGCACCTATCTCCTTGAAACTTGGCAGGTTTCATGGCCTCAGCAGGGGCTACCATGCCTACTGTTTTCACCCTCTTGTGCCTTTACATACACATGTGATATGAGTTGTGCTTGTTAGCAGCTTGAGGTGCAGTTTCCCAGAAACCCCTGGACTTCATGACCTCAGAAGGAGCTATGATCTCTGCAAGTTCCATCTGAATCAGACAGAAATTGACAAAGTTATAGGCAGTTTCAGGGTTCCCCATTATAGCCTATAGGAAAAACATCTAAACAGTGTCGAAACAGCAAAACAGTTTTGACAAAATGAAACAGAACAGTGGTTTTGAAAAGAAATGAAACTCAAAATGAGACACTTTCCCATCAAAAGGTCAAAATGGAAGTCAAAACAAAACGGTACTGTTTCACACAGCCCTAACATTAAGCAGTGTTAAAATTACAATGTGCAGTAAGCAATTGGACATTAAAGAGTTAATGCCATTTCTTGTCTTGTCTAGTTGCCACTAAAGGGAGGGCAAAGAGGGGTGTGGCTAGGAATCAGGGCATCTAAGATCTATTCCTGCTCTGGGTGGGTTCGGGAGCTGGGAACAGTGCATCCTGGGATGTTGCAGGACTGCAAATTGCTTATTTTATTCTGTGGAGCAGACTAAAGTTACCCTAAAATGAACTAGGTAGCACAGGTCAAAATTAACCTTTGTCTGAAGTGGCATAAATTTGAGACACTCAGAGGGCATTAGCATGAGTTAAAAAATTAAAAAATGTGTGGATAATAATGTTTGAAGTGTTCTTAGTATAGTATAAGTGCTCTATAAGGTGCAAATCTACCCCGCCTTCTGTGTTTTTCAATTAGCACATTTATATAACAACTTTTGCTTTAACTTCTCTTCAACTTTTCTCTGGTACATCAATGGACTTAGGTTCCTAAGTGCTATTCTATTATTTCATCTGCTTGAGTCCCTGAAGAACAGTCAACACAAAAAATGGAGGGTTCTTCTCTTCCAGCTTTTTGTGATTCAGTTTTAAGGGTAAAATGATGATTTGTACAAAAGTAGTTGCAATATGGTTTTAGGACTTGAACAAGATGCAAATCAATCACATGTTGGTACTTAGGGGAGTGTGTAGACGACATGAGGCGAGTGTAGATGAAATAATATTTCCCATTTACGCCGATGCAACTGCATTTGTGTTTGCATGACCCAGGATTTCCTGCTGCTCTAAAGTCCATTTAGTGCCTTAAACTAACACTACTAGGAGATGTGTTAATTTGTGGAGCTCTCCAGTTATGCCGCTGCAACTGTGAATTTGTTCATGGAAACAGTCAGAGACTCCAAAGACTTCTAATTAATCCTCTTCACCACAAGGGGGGGGGTGGGGTTGTGTTCCAGCCTTTAGCAAGTAGATGCTGCTGTGTGTTCTTTTTTACCCGCCATTCACTCCTCACCCCTCCCTCCTCCCTCACAGCATGCAGTGGAGTGTCCATAGGTTCAGGTCCAGATGAGTCCGCTCAGAATTTTTTTTATTATTATTTTAAAATGGGGGAGGCTGGTAATCCCTTAATTTTCTACCCCCTCTTAATTCTTTTACCCCCCCTGCCACCCATAGTGTATGTTCTTCCACCCCCGCCCATGTACCCTCCTGTCCTTCTGCCTCCCCCATGTACCCTCCACCTGCACCCCCACACTCCCCATTGTGTGTTTCCACTGCAGTGGACATAGCTCCCAAAGATAGCTGCAGTTTTTTGGTAAGTTTTGTGCAAGTCGTTTGAAACTTTGGAGTGTGTGGTTACATGACTTCCTTCAATATTGCAAATCTTCTGAACTTTATCACATTCCTTTTCAGGACTACGACAAAAAAAAGTCCAGGGGGTGGATGCTGCCTGCCAGACCCAACAACCAGGATATACAGCATCCCAGGTGATATTTAGGGAATATGTCCACTGACATTGTGTGTGTGTGTGTGTGTGTGTGTGGGGGGGGGGGGGGGGGGGGGAAA
>NW_017729032.1:114382535-114383165 GCF_001723915.1 Gavialis gangeticus
GGGGGGGGTTGGGCAAAAATCCATTTGTTCAACTTTGATCCAAACCTCCCTCCTCTTCCTCTTCTTCCTTTTCTCCCCTCCTTGCAGAAAACTTTCATGGGTGGAACTCATCAGGGGCAGCAACCAGCCCAATAATGAATGAAGAGAGTAAAGACGTGCTGACAAATTTGAGGATGGGGGGGGACGGGTGGAGGGCACCTTTGTACTCAGGCTGCGCTTGCATCAGAATCTGGGAAAATTCCAAGGATTGTGAAGGCATTACCTGTAAGCGTCAAAACAGCCAAAGGTGACGAAGCACCCAGTTTAACAACAAATAATATCTGGTGATGGGGTAAATTAGGCCATTGTACTTTGGGATGGCTGCTCAATCACAGAATCATAGAATCAATGAGTCGGAAGAGACCTAGACAGATCATCTAGTCCGACCCTCCGCCATGGGCAGGAATGAGCACTGGGGGTGGCAGGGGTCATAAGACCCCAACCAGGTGCCTATCCAGTCTCCTCTTGAAGATTTCCAGGGAAGGTGAGAGCACCACCTCTCTGGGAAGCCTCTTCCAGGCTCTGGCCACCCTTACAGTGAAGTAGTTCTTCCTAATATCTAACTTAAACCTACCCTCCCTCAGCTTGTGG
>NW_017729032.1:114383190-114383391 GCF_001723915.1 Gavialis gangeticus
GCCCCTGATAAGGTTGTAGGCAGCCACAAGATCCCCCCTCAGTCTCCTCTTGCAGAGACTGAAGAGGTTCAGGTCCCTTAGCCTCTCCTCGTAGGGCTGGCCACGGAGGTCCTCAACCATACGAGTGGCCCTCCTCTGGGCCCTCTCCAGGTTTTCCACATCCTTCTTGAAGTGCGGGGCCCAGAACTGGACACAGTACTC
>NW_017729032.1:114384533-114385308 GCF_001723915.1 Gavialis gangeticus
CCAGGCTCTTCCTTCCTCCCCTTCTTGAAAATAGGGACCACATTGGCCCTTTTTCAGTCCTCAGGGACTTGGCCCTAGCACCAGGAGTTGTCGAACAGCCGTGCCAATGGCTCCTCAATGACACCATCCAATTCCCTCAGCACCCGCGGATGATGGTCATCCGGGCCTGCTGACTTGGACACATCTAAGCCCTCCAGGTAATCCTTAACTAGGTCTGAACTAACAGCCGGGGGACTCGCATCCTTTCTGGGCCTCTCTACACTATCACCCGAGAGCACCCCATTGTCAGCAGACAGGAATATGGAGGCAAAGAACTTGTTGAAGAGTTCTGCCTTCTCTCGTGCATCCGTCACCAACTGCCCTGCCCTGCCCTGCCCTGCCCTGCCCTGCCCCATAGGGGTCCAATGTTACCCTGAGACTTCTTCTTGCTACCTATATACTTGAAGAAGGACTTTTTGTTATCCTTAATCCCAGAAGCTACACTAAGCTGCAGTGCTGCTTTAGCCTTCCTTACCAAATCCCTACAAGCTCAGGTCAGGGAGGTGTACTCCTCCTTTGTCCCTGCCCCCTTCTTCCACTGCCAGTATGCTTTTTTCTTTGCCCTCAGTCCAGCCTGGATATCCATGATCAGCCATGGTTCCTTGGACCCTTTTCCCGCTTTCCTGCGCAGAGGAATTGCATCCTGCTGCGCCCCAAAGATAGCCTCCTTGTGGAAGGACCACCTTTCCTGGACCTCCATACTAGCTACCCCCTGGGCTCCAAGTGCCTTCCTGAC
>NW_017729032.1:114395497-114410263 GCF_001723915.1 Gavialis gangeticus
TCCAGTATGGTGTTTCCCCTAGTGGGGATGAGTACCTCCTGCATGAGGTGTAGGACCTGTACTCACATCAGGAACCTTCGTGAGTGACTAGACCTGGCCGACTGCTTCTTTCAGTTGATGTCAGGGTAATTCATATCCCCCATGACCACAACATCCTTTGCACACATGGCCTCCCCAAGCTGCCTGGAAAATTCCAGATCCAGCTCTTCCTCCTGATGTGGTGGCCTGTAGTAAACCCCTACCACCAGATCCCTCTCCCCCTGCCCTCCTTGAAGTTTGACCCACAGGGTCTCAGTTAAGCCTTCCTCTGGTCCCATTTGAAAGGTAGAACTGGTATACTGTTCCCTAACATAGAGCGCACCCCCCCACCTTTTTCCCCTTCCTAGCTCTTCTATACAACCTACAGCCCTCTATGTCTACTGCCCAGTCAAATGTTTCATCCCACCATGTCTCCACTAGGCTAACCAGATTGAGCTTACTACTTGCAAGCAGGAGAGCAAGCTTCTTCTGCTTGTTCCCCATGCTTCTTGCATTAGTGAAGAGACACCTTAATCCCCCCGAGAGAGTCCTGGGCACCCTCCCTTCCTCAGAGACAGCTGTTCCCTTGGTATATACCTGAGCTCTTACCTGGGCAGGTCCTACACCTGGTTGAGTTGTCTCTTGCTCCTGTGGATCCCCATCCCCCGACAAACTTAGTTTAAAGCCCGCCGGAGGAGGTCAACTAGCCCAGAATGTTGCAAAAATCAATACCTACCTGCCTGCTTGTGCAAAATAATTATATTACAGAAGTACAAGCTGTTTTCCCTAAAGCGTCAAAAGTTTTGAGTAACCTACATTACCAGGAGAGGAGTAGGCAAAACAGTTTTGGTTTGCAAGCTTGGTTACATCAGAACACCAGTGGCTGCTAAGCTCAGGGTGAAAGGATGAAAGGATGTGCAACAGCCTCAATGCCCTGAGATGCTGAGGTGAAGTGTTGAAAAAGCAGCTACACCAAGCTCCAGATTACACAACACCCTACAGTCCCTGCCCCTTGCTTGGTGCAGATGGGTGAGAAACTTCTGCTGATGGAGATGGGCAAAATGGAGAATGAGGATGAAATATGTGATGATGGAGAACAACACAGTGAAGAGTCCTTTCACATGGAGAATATGGAGGACATGGGTGAGCAGGAGGAGGAGGAGGTGGCAGTACTGCTTCTGCAGATGCTGTTTACCTGGGGATTACTGCTGTAATGCTTGACAAGGATAGGAACTGTGCTTCAGGGTTCACTGGCAAGTTGTGTTCCTGGTTTAACAGCATCAATGAAAATAAGAAGAAGATACAGGTACCCAGAGGACTTGGAATACACAGAGGAAAGCGAAGAAGTGGAATTTGCCTGGGCTCTGTTGAGAAACCTGAGGAGGACCAGGATCTGCATGGTGTGGACCCACGAGAGCAGCTCGGACTGGTGGGAGCGAATCGTGCTGATGACTTGGAATGACCAGTGGCTAGAGATGTTTTGAATGAAAAGGGAGATGTTCTATCATATTGTCTTGATGCTGGAGACCCACATCAAGAGTCAGGGCACTGACATGTGTCAGGCCATCCCACCAGACAAGAGGTTTGCAATGGCCATCATGAAACTGGCCAGCCCATCCAGCTTCTGCTACATCACGAACCAGTTTGGCATGGCTGTCTGTACAGTTGGGCTGGAAGCTCATGAGGTATGCCAGCTGCTCAAGGAGATAGCTGAAAACAAAATTATCCACCTGGCAAATCTGCAGCAAGTCATAGATGGCTTTAATGAGGAGGTGTTCCCGAACTGTGTGGGGGCTTTAGACAGTACTCACTTCCTAGTACTGTGCCCTGTGGGGAGGGGAAGGGTTTTCACAAACAGGAAAAAATATGTCTCCATGATCCTGCAAGCCATGGTGGACCACCGGGGCTGGTTCATGAACATTTATACCAGGTGGGCCATCAGCATGCATGATGCATGTGTGTTCAGAAACTCCCCTCTGCCTGGCCTCAAGGAGAAAGGACAGTATGCACCCAGCATAAAGGAGACAGTGATTCATGGTGTCGCTGTTTTCCTGGTTATATTAGTGGCTGCTGCCTACACCCTAAATCCCTGGCTCATGAGGCCTTATGGAGGGAACACTACCGACCCACAGAAACTGTTTTTTAACTACTGTCTGAGTGGTTGCAGGTTGGCCATGGAATGTTTATTTGGCTGACTGAAAGGACGATAGAGGGCACTTATGTGCCGGCTCGAGATGGAGCAAGAAAATATCACGGTCTTTGTAGTGGCAGCCTGTGTGCTGTACAATATCTGTGAGAGCCACAGAGGGGTTTTCAAGGAGTCGTGGGAAGAAGAAGCATGACAAGCAGTGGCCAGACAAGAGAGATGTGTCCAGGCAGCAGCAGGAGCACAGGGGTTGAAGAGATATCCTCAAGAAGAGGCTTGTCAGGCAGCCCTTGTGCATGATTTTCTGGCAGAATATATTGCTGACAGCAACACCTAGGAGTGCAAAAACCCACCCACCTGCTACTCTAAACCTTGAACACTTTATGATATCAAAGCATTTATCAGAGAAGCTACAGTAAATAAAAGAAAAAAAACACATATATTTGTAACATGGTGTGTTGGGAAAGAAACGGGAGGGGAGGATTCACGTGGCTTGTCTTTGGGATGGGGTCTTTGGGATTCTGTACTGATGGAGAGAGATCAGACTGATCAAGCAAAGGCAGGTGCAAGTGACAAGGATTTGGGGGTGACCATTACCTTGCCCAGGGGAGACTCCCAGTGAGAGTCAGGACTGCTCGGTGAGAGTCCAGGGGCAGAGACTGGGAGGCCGGGTGACTTACATGTGCCTCCTGCTGTAATACATTAGAAAAGACATTACAGGGGGTAAACTGATATTTGATTCCCCCTACTGAATTGCAGGGAATGACACAAGAGGCTTAAGTCACTCAAAAGTGCCATTCGTGCAAACATGAACACCATGTTGTGCATAAAAAAATATACCTCACCAAAAAAAAGCTGTGTTAAAATTTTCAGGCACTCTACATTAATGTATGTGTCATCTACACACACCCTAAGTCTGTAGATACCAACAGGTGTAATAGATTCTGGCAGGTTATGTATTTGTAGGCACATCTACTCAGGTCAAGGGTGTACCTTTACTGAGATAATTGCTGCCACACAGATGTGCTCTGGACACACTAGTTCACAAATCAGTAATTAAGTTGTAATAAAACAGTCCTGGGGCTATGCCAAGAAGCTTCTCCTGTCAGCAGCATTGTTATGTGTCCTGCAACAAAGCACAAATGGAGGGGCATGTGCTATGGCACAATGTAGTGGCACACATTTGTGCTGCTACTATTTGTGCTGCTGCAAGTGCATGCCCCTGATCATCTGAACATGTTCAGAGCATCTAGGAGTATCACTTTGTTCTTTCATTGAAGCAAAATGTGTCACTAATTTTAATGTCTTTGCCTGCACCTACATAATTAAAATGAAAGACAATTTTTGTTGTCTTGCTCAATATGTTCTAATTTACACAAGTGAAGAGTAAAATTCTATCATATCAGCTACGGTAGTATTTTGTGTACAGTCAGCACTTATTTTCTTCTATAAGTGCTCATACATGATATGGGAGAAAATTAAGGCTTAGTGCGTTTTCCCTTGCCTAACAGGATGACATGAAATCTGATGTTTGCAAAATATTCAATACCTTCATATTAAAGATGCTGTGCCATGGTTTTAAGATTTTAATAAAGCAGACCATTTTTATTGAAATGGTTTACCTCATAAGTGATTGATTTTAATGGAGTGTTCAAAACATAACTGTAGCATTTGCCTTTCTATCTGTCTTGCAATGTACCTAATAGTTAAAAAGGAAGAAGACATGCCAAGCATTATGTTTTGCGACCAACTCTTGTGCCACGCATCACAATTTGGGGACCTGTGTGTTGAACAAAGAAAGTGGTACAATTATTATTACTACACCAGAAAGAAAGAAAAAATCCGACATCATTTAGTGTTCTAAACTTAACAAAGAAAAATAGACATGTTATATAAATTAATATTGCCTTTGCTAATTGTGTAGAACAGTTAAGTTGTGTCGTTTCAGTAACTCTATTTACAAAAGTAAGGTGACCAGAATGTGTTACTAAGAATTCTGCTAAAAAATAGCAGACCTGTCACAGGAATATAATGGGTATCATATCAGTTTGACTTTGCTTCTCAGTGACTGTGTTAATTGTAGCAACAAAGACTAAGGTGAGGTATTTAAAAGCTACAAAACACTTCACATATTCTGTATTTACTTAGCCTGTTCTGTGAAAGATGTGAAAATCCCAGCTGAGCTGCAATGGGAAAACAACATGCAACATCAGCAGGAGTGCCAGCTTCTGACTCATGGGAGAAATCTAATTCCTGCCTGAGCAACCTGAAATAGCACAGACCTTTCATAACTTAAAATTTTAAGCAAAACAGAGAGTCCAATGATCTCCACTTACTAAAAAGATAGTCATTCTGTAAAATTGGAAGAATCACATGCCATAAGAAGGAAGTTATTACTGGCTACCTATCCTTCACAGGTAAACAGACTTATGTATAATGAGTTTTCCTTCTCTTTTTTTCTCCCTCAGTGCAAAGATCAGCCCCATTTATAGCCTCTGGAAAAGTCAAAGTTGATGTTTACATATATTTTCTATAATGTTTATTTTGTGGTCATAGAAGCAAACAAAGGAAAATTATTTTTAAAAGGTATTTTAGTATAATAGTCACGCAAAAAAAAAGAAGGAAGAAAGTATCCTGTATTCCTATCACTGGGAATCCCAAAACTGTCACCTGTTTTGCTCTTATATTTTGTGTTTCTTTTTTCATAAAGCTAAGCTGCAGAATCTGATTTCTCTTTTATATATTGTTAAACAAAATGAAAGTCTTTGTCTAGAATGATAGATCAGTTCCCACTTTTTAGTTTCCCATAATTTTATGTGCATTACGTATGGAGTCTGATTCTGTATTCTCATCCACAACACTCATCCTTCAGAGCTAAATATATGAACAGTTCATAACTTCGCCTCCTCCCACCTTACACACACACACACACACGCGTGCGCACACACTCTAATCTGACAAAGACCCCATCACCTAATAAGTCCTGGGAAGATGTGCTAAAGCAATTTTATCTAGGCAATGACATCCAACATCATTTAAAATGACAGAGAGTGGGAGAGGTTCAAAATGACCCCCCTGAATTTTCCCAGCTGTCACCTACCCTAAAAAGAAGCCTCAGCAAATTCTCTTCTACTTTCTCCTAGTGCGTCCTATTTCTGCCAATTGAGGATTGGGGGCAGGGGGAAGGAAAATGGTTGGGTGGGAAATTACCAACTTCCTAACATTACAAACCACTTCAGCCATATTTTCACATGCAAACATGGCTCTTGAACAACTGTGTGTTTATTACATTCTTCAGATTCACACACTGTTGTAAAGGAATGCCACAAATTGAAAAATTGTATTAAATTAAACAGTCAATCGAACATGCATGTTCTCTTTTCTCACAAATCCAACCCACCTGCCACAGCAACCCATACCAATACATATGCCCTGCAGCACACCCAAAATGTCAACCAATGGAGTCTCTTTGGACAGACAAAGAAATGAGTTTGTTCTAGAGCTAAGAGCAGTATTGAAAAGTGCTCTATTTCCAACATCTTTATTACTCAAATAGAGTCAGCTCGGTGCCTCTACTGACTGGAAGTTTGGCAATACGCAGGTGGCATCCCAAACAGAAAATGCTGGGCCATTTAGCAATTAATGTAAAAACAAAATATTTGAATTCAACCCAGAAATTCAAAGGCCACCAATGAAAATCATGAAGCACAAATGTCCTGTGTTGATTCTGAGAAGTACTACTCAATTGGTGTGTCATTACCAAAGGATCCTGGTTTTCTCTGATAAAAAAAATCCCCAATTTTCAGATTTAAAAAAATCCAAAATTCACATTTTTCTGTCATCAAAATGAAACACCACTGTATAGAGAGAGCCCAAAGTCACTGCCCTGGGCTCATGCCTTGTTGATCTCCACTCTCCCCTTAGTTAAACTAGTGGGTCAAATTAACAGGGAGGATCTACTGAGTAAGGACTTCTTTGGAAATGAGGTTAGACCATTAGAGACTCAGAACAAGAGATCCAAAAAGAAGTTTCTACACACAGTCTCGGGCAACACTTTCTGTTCCTTCAAATCAAAGCTGTCAGCAAAGAAAACTCTGCATCACTGAATGGAGGTAAGGGAATAAGCTCCAAATCACAGAGAAATCCCTATTCTACCCTCCCATCCAATTTCCTCTTCCTAAACTGAAATTCTCAATTTTAGTATGGGTTGAGGGATGATTAAAGAAATGGTCCCTGGATTTTGTGGGAAGAAGGAAAGGTGAGGAGAAAAAGGAAGCCAATACTTTCATATACTGCATTTTCTTGCTTATCACACACACTCCAAATTGTGGAGCTGGAATTAAATGGGGAAGCTGATTTTACTTTACGTGAATAGAAGAAGGGTGAAATAGAGCAAGCAGACATTGTGACTCATGGTTGTCAGGTTCTTGCCTCTTCTCCCTGCAGCTACAAACAACTGGTGGAGTCCCACAAATGGAATACCTAGAATATCAATCTTTTCACAACTGCTTGTGAGGCAGTAGCTATTGATTGAAAAGCTACTGAGAAGGCCAAGGGTGAGTGAGCTTCCTCATGCACTATGTAGTATCTTGATGAGGCTTCTGATGTAGAAACAACATTTCATTATTTACAGGGACTTTTATAAGGACCTATGCATTAAGGCTGTGAGAAGCTTTGATCCCTGATTCGATTTGGCGTGATTTGGTAGCCAAATCTCTGAATCCGAATCAAATCAGAGGACCCTTTAATCTCTCTGAATTGAATCGGAACCCTCTGCATCGATTCAGAGAGATTCAGCAAGGTTCGGTGATTCGGACATAGACACAGCTTTAAATGTTTTTTCTACATAACTCTAGCCACCCCCACCCCCTGCACTCCTGTGGGACACTCCATTTGCCCCAGCATCACAGCATTCACAAGTGCTGCAATGCTAGTATCATGAGGTATGTAGAAGAAACTTTTAAAGCTGTGTCTATGTCTGAATCGCTGATTCTTTGAATCAGCATTGAATCTACACATTTGGATTCGGCTGAATTGAATCAGGGACAGTGATCCAAATCAACTAATCTAATCACTGTCCTTGATTCGGTCTGAATCTGAATCCAATTCAAATAGGGCCTGCTTTACACACCCCTACTATTCATAGTAAAGATTTACAGCCCTTGCAAGGGTGTGGTGTGCAGCCTTGTTGTCATCCTGCCACACTTAGAAATTCCTGCTGTCTCACCCTCCTGGGATGCCACACTTCCTGGATCCTCTGTAGTTTTAGAAGAACTTAATCTATGCCACAATCAGCCATTACTCTAGGAGTTTAGGAGGATCCTACATTTCGCCGTCCAAAAAACAAGGAAAGTGTTTTATTTGGGGATATGTGGTATGTAAGGAAATAAGGGGGTAGGTGCATCTGGCTTAAAGATAGGGACCGCTACATTCAGGGCAAGTTTAAACTTCAGGACTGGTTTTGCTGAATCTAAAACTTAATTTGAGTAATATTGGATTAAATGCAAATAATGAAATCTTCTCATTTTAAAATATCAGGGGCTTCAGTAGAGGTCCCTTGATTTATAGTAAGAATTAAGTATCATACATACCCACCTAGAAGAAGTTAATACTTACTACATGAATTCTTCATTCATGATTGTGGATTTTAGATATTTGGCTACTCACATGCCTATAATAGAATTGCATGGGAATTTACAAATTTAGCTTGGAGAAGACTGGGAGATGGGTCAATCAAGTTGCATACATTTAGCAATTCAAAACAAATACAATATAGATAACTTTTAGGTGTGTATTTTCACACCGCCTCCATCTTTAATACATTGTTCATTTCTGTGACCAGCAAAGCTGAGGCTCACTGAATTAGACAGAATTTCAGTAATAATATATTTGGTGATAGTCATGCTCTTCTCTTACTTTCCTCCTTTCATCATACAGAAATATTCATTCTAATATAAATTAAATGTCTCCTTCCTTTTTTCCCACCCTTTTTAATGTTTACCTTCCTCAGGAGTATTAAGTAAAGGACGACAAAGTTCTTTGGGTGAACTTGATACAGTCGATATATCTGATATATATAGTTGACTATCTGATAATAGTCTTTTCATTCCACCCAGGAAGAGCACACACCAACTGCTAAAATTTCCTTAGCCTAATGAAGGCTTTTTGAACCCAAAAGCTTGTTTAAAAATTGTTTTCCAACTATTTAAATTGGTCTAATAAAAGATATCATATTCATCCAAAGAACCTTGTCTGCCTATGTCCTTAAACCAACACAGCTACAACCTACACCCGTTAAGTAAAGGAATTGTTTCTTCAGGCAGCTCTATTTGATCTCTTTCCATACACATTCAGGTATTGAATCCAATCCATTTTTACAAATATCCAACCATTTAAAAACAGAAGGTTCTTTCCCACCCCCCTTCCTCCTTGACCACATTTTGTTGCAACCACAGCATTTCAGGTTTGTCTCACTGATGCATTAAGCTGTCATGTATCACATCTGGCAGCATTAGTCATTTTGCCATATGTTGCACTGTGTAACAGATGTGTCAAATGGATTACTGAAAATTATGTTCTTACTGAAGATGCCATAATTGTAGAGCTGGTCAGGATTTTTTCAACTCAATATTTTTTGTTAGTTAATGTCAACTCATCAAAAAAGAACCTTTATGAGGAACCATATTAATTTGAAATTGGTAGAAAGGTCATTCAGAGACCCTACTACAACTCCAGAAATAACTAATAGTTTATTGGCCATTATACATAACTGGAAATAACCTAATATGAAACATATCTCCCACTTCCTGAGTATATTAACTACTAAGCACAGTGTTTTCTTTCCCCCATATTTCATTTTATTGTATTCTTTTAAAAAATCTTGGTTTCCTCTTGCTGAAAACCACATAACTCTAAATGGGCATAGGTTGTAGCTTTGTTGGTCTAAGAACATAGGCAGACAAGGTTCTTTGGGTAAATCCAATATCTTTTATTAGACCAACTAAAATAGTTGGAAAAAAAAAGTCTTTGCAAGTTTTGGGGTACAAACACCCTTCTTCAAGCAGAGGAAATGTCTGCAGTTGGTCTGTGCTCATCCTGGATCTAATAGAAAAATACCTCTGGCTTCTTATCAGCGATTTGGATGACGGGGTGAAAAGCAACCTGTTTAAATTTGCTGATGATACCAAAATTTGGGGTGAGGTGAGCACGCTTGTAGGGAGAGAAAGACTGCAGCAAGACCTGGATAGGTTACAGGGGTGGGCTAACAAAAACAGGATGCGCTTCAATACTGACAAGTGCAGGGTGCTGCTCTTGGGCAGTAGGAACCAGCAGCACACTTATAAGATGGGAAACTCCCTTCTTGAGAGCACAGAGGCAGAAAGGGAGTCATTATTGACTCCAGAATGAACATGGGCCAACAATGCGAGGTCACGGTTGGCAGGGCTAACCGGACCTTGTTGTGCATTCACAGGTGCACCTCTAGCAGGTCCAAGGAGGTGATCCTCCCCCTCTATGCAATGCTGGTCAGGCCACGGCTGGAGTACTGTGTCCAGTTCTGTGCGCCCCACTTCAGGAGGGATGTGGACAACATTGAGAGGGTCCAGAGGAGGGCCACCCGCATAATCCGGGGACAACAGGGCAGACCCTACAATGAGAGACTGCATGACCTAAACCTGTTCAGCTTTCAGAAGCGAAGGCTGAGGGAGGACCTGGTGACTGTCTATAAACTCACTATGGGTGACCAGAAGGGTTTGGGAGAGACCTTGTTTCCCCTAACGCCCCCTGGCATAACAAGGAATAATGGTCGCAAGTTGTTGGAAAGTAGGTTTAGATTAGACATCCGTAAGAACTACTTCACAGGTAGGGCAGCTAGGATCTGGAACCAACTTCCAAGGGAAGTGGTGCTGGCTCCTACCCTGGGGGTCTTTAAGAGGAGGCTTGATGCCTACCTAGCTGGGATCATTTCAGCCCATTTTTTTTCCCCTGCCCAGGCAGGGGGTTGAACTTGGAGATCTACAAGGTCCCTTCCCACCCTACTTCTATGATTCTATGATTCTTTTTTATTCCATTCAGGAAGAACACAGATTAACTGCACATATTTCCTCAGCCTGACAAAGGGTGTTTGTACCCAAAAGCTTGTAAAGAAATTTTTCCAACTATTTTAGAAGGTCTAATGAAATATATTGAATTTATCTAAAGAATCTTGTTTGTGTAAAACTTTAAATAACACAGAAAAATGTGTTTTTTGCTCAGTTCTACATAGTTGTTCATTGGCTCTTGTAATTTTGTCATGGCAAAGCATGTATTCTTAAGGGATACTTCAAAAAGTGCTTGTTCTGGAGAGAAAAAAAAAATCACAGAATGATATATTAGGAATACTATACTCACAAAAATGACCATATTGTTTTGCAGTGGGACTATTTATATGAGTACTAAGCAGCATGCTATACCAATTCCATAATCTATTCAAAAGCTTGCAATTTTTGCTTTGTTTGTATGTTTCTTCTCTCTTATTTTGGAGGGGGGAAAGAGGGAAATCTATCAAAAATCTCAGACTAGAATCATTTTATTATGCAGGGCAAAGATATATACATACGCACGTGCACGTGCACACACACACACACATATACGTATGTACCAACTGAATAGTTATACTTACATATGTGTGTGCGTCTGTGTGTGTGTCTTATTAAACCAACTGAATAATTTGAGAGCTATTGGGCAAGCTTTTGGATATCAAACACCATTCCTCAGCTCTATGAAAGAAGGAAGGTACAGCTTGAGCTAAATATATATTTACAGTAAACCTGAGTGTACTGTCATCAGAAACGATTGTACTAGATGACCTCCTGAGCTCCCTTTCAGTCCTTCTTTCCTATGAATTTGTGATTCTAAGTATCTAATTTGACTTTACACATTTAGGCATACATTCATTTGTTACTTCTTCAGTTTTCTGGGAAGGATAAGGGTATAATCAAATGTCACCAAATGAAGCAGATTAGCTGGGGCAGAATATAACCTTCCACAGCTGATCTGTTTCACTGTGAGAAACACACACTGCCAATACTCCCACATAGGGAAGAACAGTGGGTGACATGTTCTCTGCTTATAGAGACATGCTTTGGAAATTCCCCAGAATATGTCTCTCTAACAGAGGAAAGCTGGAGTTTTCCACTTGCAGACACATGCCCTGGTGAATCTGTGAAGTACGTTTCTGTAAGTGGGGAAAGCCAGGATTCCCAGCATACAGAGGGCTCCTCCAGAGAATCTCCAAGGCATGTTTCTGTTAGAAGGGAAAGCCAGGGATCCCCACTTGAAAAGACACACCCCAGAGACCGAAGCATGTCTCTGTAAAAGGGGAAAGCCAGACAGGTTCTTCCAGGACTTGGGCCTGATCCTGCAGGAGAATTCCTCGGATGCACGTGATCAGGCCCCTCAAGACCTAGGAGCACTTGCCTGGGGAAGCTGGAGAGTTCAAGCAGCTCTGGGCTGACCACAGTCTCCAGCCATAAATCTAACAGCCCTCTGCCTCAATAAGCTGGCAGAGATTGATACCACCTATGTCTCAGACACAAATTTAGTGTATTTGTGGCACATTAAGGGGTATGAACATGTGTTTGCTTGGCCGTTGTGCCACCATAGAAATGTTTATTGCAACACAAAGGCAACATCTGCTTCCACTCTAAGTGTATTTAATTTGAGAGGAAAATGCTTCCTGATATATGCATCTATGTGTTCCTTTTTCACATTCAGGAACAGTATATATATTTATGATCATTTCAATATGCAAGAAAACTTCCCTTTTCTTTCCTTTTTGACAGAAAAAATACAACATAGCAAATTTAGCTAAAATTTTGTTCTCATAACTACATGAATCTTGACTCCTACAATTATGTTAATTTGTAGGACTCAAATTTCCTTCAGAAATTCCTATGCAATTAATACCAAGACTGAGATCATTTCTTACTGTTGTAAGCAAGCCATGGCCTTCATGAGACTCTTTACTGCTCCTTCATCAAGCAGTCAATAACTATGTTTTTTTAATAGCAAAAGATTTTGAGAACTCTGTACACGAAACCTGGCTGGGACCTGCCCCAGAACAGAAGAATTCCCAGGCAGCCCTGGGCTATGTGGGGAAGCCATGCTGGGCACAGGGCTTGGCCCCATGTGCAAAAGGCCAGAAAGCTATGCAATAGCAGCTATTTCTTGGCCCTCTCCACATGAGGACCTGTCCCAATGTGTACAAGGCCAGGTGACAGCTGCCTCTGTAGCCAGCCCAGCTCTCCTGGCCCTGTGCACATGGAGACAGCCCCCATGCTCCCTGCTAGCCCCCTGGATTCTGCAGGGGGGCAGAGCAAGGAGGGAGCAAATCTGCTCCAAAAAGGGAGCCCATGTAGGTGTGCTCCTGGGTAGGCTTACTGTGCAGTATTTTTACTGCAGAGTAATTTTACTGTGCAGTAGGCCTACTTAGAATTAACAGCATGTGTAGATACATGCAATGTCTCACCTTCTGTGCCTTAAGGTATTAAAAGTCCTGCTAAAATTTAGCCATTCCTGACAGGCTCCAGCTATGGACAAAAAAAGTCCTAAATTGCCCCAGAAGTTTAATTCTGAGCTCCTGCCTCCCCCCTTATCTGCATCCACGCCTTGCAGGTGTCACTGCTGAAATTTCTCCATAGACCCTGAAAATTCACATCTGTCTATGATGCCATCCTTATTGTTTTGCCTTATTTACTCTGACTGCAGCCTTGAGCCATGGTTCTGGCCTTGGGTCCTGAACAGCAGCCACTCTTCCAGGGTTTCAAACCCTGAAGCTTAGGGTCTGTCCTTTCTGGATCTCCTTGCTCTGCAGGGTCAATGTCACAATCTTCCCTGAGCCCTTGGCCTTTGCTACGTTAACTTTTCCCTCTCTGTGCCCTCCCTGCCTTTGCAGTATTCACTTCTGGGTCTCTGGTTAGGGACAAACATTACACATAAACTGGTTTAAGTGATCAGAAAGTGGTTTAAACCTGTAACAGAACAATGTTCAGTGCACATAAACCAGTTTGAGAATGGCTGAAATGGGTTTGAGATAAACCTGATTGAATGTAGTATCGTCAGGCTTAACTGATTTGGCTTAAAATGATGTATGCAATGTCTGTCCCAGACCCCTTGCTGGTTGCAGTTAAATCAGAGTCTTCCAGCATCTTGGCATGCTCTCTGGGTTGGGTAGGGCTCTCTGCTCTACATCAGGGCTGGCCCCTTCCCTCTGATTCCTTGCTGAAGCTTGGCAGTCTCTGCAGGCATCTGCCTGGCTTCTGCTCCCCCTCCCCACTCTTTGATAAGCAGGCTTTCCCTGGTTCCTCACAAACACCTCAGCATTACCTACCAAACCTCATGCTGGCCATGCTGTGGGACAGACACAAGGGAGGGAGGCTTTTCGGAGCTAATTAATAGATAGCTTAATGTCATTCCTTGGAAATGCTGTTTAAGAGCTGTTTGCTCCCTCCCATCCCCCTCACCACTCCCTGATAAGCAGGAATTCCCCCTCCCCTGTGCCTTGCAGAGAAGGGGTCTGTGTATTAGCTAACAGACCACATTCTGGGTCCATATTGAATCAGGTAGAATCAACAGTCTTAATGGGGTGACAAACACTGAGATAAGGGTGATAAACACAGTTATCAGTACCCCCAATCCTGGCTTCCTTGCTTGTTAGACAGTACACAGAAGCAGGGAGGGAGAGTGAAAAACTCTGTAACATCAACAGATGCATGCACTACACACACACCCTTGCCTCAAAGTGCTGCGGGCTGGCAACACTCCAACCCTTTGAGCAGTGAGTGGGGAAAAGCCTGGGACTACAGACAGGCTGGGGGTTTACACCCTTCCCTAAACAGAGCCTTGCTAGAGCCTGACCATGCCCCCCTCAGCTCAGCTCTGCAAGGACAGAGAGGGCTGCTCTAGCACCCCCAGGATTCCAGCCTGAGCCACTGCAGGCATGTGCCTGAATTTCGTCAGTCCAGAGGAATTGTCTGTGTGGTTGGAAACCGGTTCACCCTAACCAGTTAAGACTGACCTGCAAAGACTGAATCAATTCAGGCTCAGAGTTTTTGAATTTCTGTCCCTAAGCAAAGGGGCTAAACTTGCAGAGGGCACCTGCAGCCCAGCCTCCTAGCTTCCCTTTATAGCCACTTTCTATTCTCCAATAGTTAACAACCTAATCCCTAATCCCAAAAAACACAGCCCTTCCAGGTACACACCGGGAAAAAACCAACAACACAATACGACCTCCAGTCTTTTACCTCTAGGTCAAATCACAATTCAGAAAAGGCTTCTTTGCCTTTGTCAGCTGTGGCTCCTTTTCCTGTGACTGTATTCCACCACATAGATTCATAGATTCATAGATTCATAGATTAAGGGTCGGAAGGGACCTAGTAGATCTTCTAGCCCGACCCCCCGCCAGGGCGGGAGAACAACAAAAAACCCCAAAAGAGAAACGGGACTCAAATGAGTCCAGCCAGGTAGGCATCCAGCCTCTTCTTAAAGACCCCCAGGGTAGGGGCCAGCACCACTTCCCTTGGAAGTTGGTTCCAGCTCCTAGCCGCCCTAACTGTGAAGTAGTT
>NW_017729032.1:114411308-114414825 GCF_001723915.1 Gavialis gangeticus
TGAAAATTCCCTGTCCAGCTCCTCCTCTTGGTTGGGGGGTCTGTAGTAGACCCCCACCGTCAAATCCCTCTCCCCCTGCCCCCCCTGAATCTTGACCCAGAGCACTTCAGCTTGCCCTTCCTCTGACCCCATTCTGCTGGCAGAGGATGTGTAGTGCTCCTTGACATAGATTGCCACCCCCCCTCCTTTCCTACCTTCTCTATCACGCCTGTACAGCCTATAGCCCCTAATGTTAACTGCCCAGTCATGGGACGAGTCCCACCACGTCTCTGTCAGCCCTATAACATCTGGGTTTGAACTAGTTATTCAACACATCCTGCCTAGGAGCACTTCTTTCTTTCCCAGACAGAGTTAGAGTGGACTCTTCTGGCTTGAGGGCAAACTGTTATACTAGTAAACCTCTATGCTTCCAGCCAGCCAGTTTAAGCATAAGGGTTGCTCATTAGTTCTTTTAGTCCTGTTAGCTGACCCTTTCATTGCAGACTCTGCTTATTTCCAGCCCACTTGTGGCAGAGCTACTGATGACTTGCAGGTATCCTGTGTCTTTTCCCCTTTTCTGCCTTCTGCTCTTCGAGCCATATTTTCTTTTCCTGAGCTCTTCTCCCTTCAAGTGCACAAAAATCCTGCTCTTAAAGAGCCCTTTCAGGTTTTGCTCGCCCTACAGACTTTCCCCAGTAAAAGGGCAAGGGCTCTGTTACGTACTTATGTGTCTAAACAGGAGTTGGATTTGGGCATTTGAGTATACCATTATTTTGTTTCTTTACCTTACTCACTGATTTCTCTGCTTACTTCTATTAAAATAACATAACATAACATAAACAGAGATCCCAGTTTTTTTCTGATAACCGCCTCCCCCCCCAAAAAACAACAACAAAACAACCCAGTTTTTGGATTTAAAAAGTAACCCAAAACCCACATTTTTCTGCTTTCAAAATGAAACATCACTACATATATAATTCTTTCCCAGCCCGATGTGGTATCCAACAAGGCATAGAGACATTGGATATAGCATAACATAGGCATAGCAACTCCTGACCAATTCTTATTTTTATCATAAAACCACTGTGAGCTTATTTTTTTAAAGCATGACTTTTAATTACACAATGAGGTGCTGTTAAGTAACCAAATGTTATAATAAATAATAGTATTTCAGAAGAGCTGCTAAAGTGGTTAGTTAAATTTAAAAGTACACTATGTATGTGCCTCATTGAACACAGGTTAATTGTTCTTGAAAAATATTGGCTTTTCATGAAAATAAGGGAAAATACAATGTGTTTGCAATTACATGCTGGTAAGTGCCACATGCTCAACCATGTCCCCTCCAGTTTATTGTCTCATTTGTACTTTGCATGCAGCATCTAACAGTGCCTTTTCTCCTACATTCACATATACAACTAAAAATAGACTCTAATGTACCCACTATGAGGTTTTTATTATTTCTAATACTAGTATTTTCATACTCTTTGTCTACTTCTCTCTTCCAAAATTGCCTGCTTTGCTAATATCGCTCTATTCAAACAACACTAAGATCAAATATATGACCTCAGAGACTTTCCACAGTATAAGCTAGTCCTTTCTTTACTGAACATGCCAGTATTCCCCACTATCTGTAATTAATTGAATTTTCCCATGGTTTTCACCCAGATCCACAGCCCTCTCTGAGGAAGGCTGGGTACCTGATCCACAGCACAAGGGATTCTGGGATCAGGTCAATGGAGCAGCTGGGTTTAGCTTAGGGGTTTCCCACAGGATAGCCTTCTCTTTTCCACTCCCCACAGCAAGTCGTATCAGGTATAGAACCCAGGTGTCATGGCTCCTAGTATAGGCGACACATAGGAGGGGCATGGGGTCCGTTCTCACCACCAACACTGCCGGTGGCGTCAGTGGGTGCTCAGCATGCCCACTCCCCCTGCAGTGGCATACCAACAGTGGGGCAGAGGGTCAGTGGGTCAGTTTCCCAGCGGCACTTCCAGTTTCGCCAATAGCACTTCTAGTTTTGCTGCCATGGTTTCCAGGCTTAGCAATTGGCTGCCAAGGTCCCCCCCCGACACACACACAGTCTGCAATCAGTCACTGGGAGACCCTCCTGCTCAGCAATTGGGTGTCCTCCCAGATTCAGGAGGCACCAGTTCCCCATTGCTCCTAGCCTTCTAGGGGCAAGTCAGAGCTGTGCAGGCTGGAGATCATATTTACAATTAATGTGTGAGTGCTCAGAATACCTTTTAGCTTTAATATTGCATATGATTCCATACTTTTAGCTTGTGCAAAGTGTAACTTATAAAAAATCTTAGGTCACTACATTCCATTGATTTACAACTGTTACAAATGAACATGTGACAAGGCCATTAGAAGCAATTAACTATATGCCATACACATTCCGTAGATCAGTGAGGGCCAACCTTTCTGGAAAACATGTCACAAATTAGCTCTGTACCTTCCCCAAGTACCACTCTGATCCCCTACCCATGCTTGATCTGCTGGTCTGCTTTCCTCTTACAGCACTGTTCTCCCTGGATGATCCTCTGCTCTGCTTTCTGTTTCTGCTCCTACCTTAGGTAGGCATCTGCCTGTTTTATAATCCAAAAGAATTGTGCTAAGTGAGGCATCATCTCACTGAACATCTGCAAGTGTGGCTATAGAGCCCAAATCTTCAGTAACAGTTCCTCTGCACTTATCACTTTGAACTTCATCTCAAACAATCCTGAATGTAGTGCAGGGTTCTTCCTAAAGATTCTTCTTTTCTCTGCGTGTTGGGTTCTTCTTTCCGCAAAAGCCTTCATTCCACACTGAATAGACTGTTTCCAAGCTCTTTAATCTTCAGGAGTCTTCTCCTACTTGTTTGGCTCAATGTCCATTGCCTTCATCACTCTCTTGCAACCATCTTTGAACTCAAGATAAGAATGCCCATATGGCCTTTGTGGCAGGGCACTGTTTGTGCTTGCCACTTTAAGGGCCTGGAGCTGACAGCTGCTAGGTGCCTGATAAGGGCAGCCATTTTGAATCCAGGGATGCCCATATAAACGGGGAAGTTCTGTTGCTGGAGGCCAGGCAACACCATTGCCTGGCCAGAGGGCTGCTGGTATCATCTGGAGAGAAGGGAGGAGCTATAGGGGATGCTCAGGAGGCTCCTGATCCTGGGCATGACCTAAAACTGCTAACTGTTGGGAGTGGGAGGCCTGGTGGGGCTCTCAGTGGCTCAGAAGCCCCCAGGAAATGCCAGGCCAGTTACCACCCCAGTGAAAGGCAGGTCATAGATTCATAGATTCATAGATTAAGGGTCGGAAGGGACCTAGTAGATCTTCTAGCCCGACCCCCCGCCAGGGCGGGAGAACAACAAAAAACCCCAAAAAGAGAAACGGGACTCAAACGAGTCCAGCCAGGTAGGCATCCAGCCTCTTCTTAAAGACCCCCAGGGTAGGGGCCAGCACCACTTCCCTTGGAAGTTGGTTCCAGCTCCTAGCCGCCCTAACCGTGAAGTAGTTTTTGCGGATGTCCAATCTATACCTCCTCTCCATCA
>NW_017729032.1:114415358-114425656 GCF_001723915.1 Gavialis gangeticus
ACCCTCTGAGTGCGACCCCTCAGCCAATCTGCAATCCATCTGACTGTGTAGGCATCGATGCCACAGTCGCCTAGTTTTTTAACTAGGATGGGGTGAGAGACGGTGTCAAAGGCCTTGCTGAAGTCCAGAAAGACTACATCCACCGCAACACCTGCATCCATGGCCTTTGTGACCTGATCGTAGAAGGTTAAAGGTCAGGGCACCTTAACCCCTAGCCCCCACAGCTGAGTGGATTACCCCTTGTTTGGAGGGCCTGGAGGGTGGACCCCCCCAGAAAGAGAGAAAAGGCCATAGACTCAGGCCTGTCTGAACTTCCCATGACTAGTCAATGCTGGGGCTAGGACCAGAAGGGTCAAAGGGGCAGGGGCTCACCGCAAGGAACAGCCAAGAGCTGAGGGCCTGGGGTTCCAACTGGCCTGGAGGTGGGCCAGGGCTACTGAGCCAAAGGTCCTGGGGGGTCCACATCCAAAGGGGAAGCGGTTCAGGGAGCTATGCTGCCTAGTATGAAGGTGGATGAGACTGCCTGAGGAAAGGAATCCAGGCGAGGTTCAATTAGGAGGATTCTGGGGCCCAGTGTGGAGGCCGGTGATGATGATAACATCTAGATGCCATCTGCGAGGCTTGGGCTGTGGTGTAGGGGAGGAATGGAGCTGCAGATAGCGCCTCCTGGCATCGGGGCAGGAAATGGGCAGTCTCTCGCTTAATTACATCAATGAACTAATTAATTCCAACAAGACGTGGTGGGTGAGAAGGCAGGCGGTTAGCCCAGAAACAGGTGGGTGGGCCACAGTGAGATTGGCCCAGATAAGGCCCCCTGTTACAGTCTTCTTCCTGTAAAGAGTTTTTCGCACAAGAAAACCTTAGGTATAAAGCCATCATCCATTCTCTACATATGACCAAGCCATCAAAGACTTGGTCTTTGGGAAGGAATGCTTGGAATGTTAGCATGTTTCAAGTCCTCAGCATGTTCCAATACCTTTGTCCCACCAGGAAATACCTAAAATGAGCAAAGGCAACATATGTGGAAGCTGTTGAGGTACTTCCCTTGAGGAGAGTATGTGGTCCAGGATTTGCTGCTGTACAAAAGAGTGATGCAAGCATGATATAATTTGATATAATATGATCTTAATAGTCAGTTTGTTGTTGTTCCACATTCATTTGCTCAGCCTGCTAATGGAACCTGTTGCTTTCCCAATATGAGTATTCAGTTCATACTCAAGTGATAGGTTGTTAATAACAATGGAGCCAATGTACACAACTTTACTTACAACATTGGATTTATGGCACATTATAAGCTGTCAGCCATCTGATAACCTCAGGTAACCTGTTTGCATTTTACCAACTATATTCTATTACTAGTTTAATATTCCCTCCTTCCCCCTCCACCTACCTGCCTCATACCTATTGTCTTCTATTCCCTCTGATCCCCGCTGCCATACATTTGCATTTTCACAGACCGACATTTAGCATTTTGGCTTCTATTCCATCCTGGAGAGCACAGATAACATGAGCAGACTCTCCCTATGCCTGAAGACAGGTGTTTGTGCCTGAAAGCTTGCAAAAAACAATTTCCTACAATTTAGTTGGTCTAATAAAAGATATCACATTTACCCAAAGAACCTTGTCTACTTACAACATCCAATACATTTTCATCTATTGTGATCACTGGTGGTTAGTTAATGTTCTGGTCTATAAGGTTGGTCTTCCTGATGCTGATAGTAAGACCAAACTCTTGACAGGCATTAGCAAAGTGACTGATAATTCTTTGAAGGTTGCTTTCTGTGTGGGCTACAGGTGCAGCATCATCAGCAAACAGCAGCTCATGAATCAAAAACTTTCCATGCTTTAAAGTGTGTGAGGCAGAATAATTTTCCATCTGAGTGTGTATTCAAATAAACTCCTTTGGTGGACATCTGTAAAGTGTATGTCAGAAGAAGAGAAAAGAAAATCCTGAACACTATCAGGGCAAAGACACAATCCTACTTGACTCCTCTTTGAATCTCAAAAGCCTCAGGTGTTGATCCATCATAGCTGACTGTTCTTTGCTTTCCACCATGGAAAGAGACTAAGTTGAGGAATCTGATGGACAATGCTCCTTTCCCAATTCTGTGGCTTGCTTTAAGTTCCCTGCTCTTTCTGCTGCTATGCTTCTTGTCCTCTCCCTGATCAGTTGCAAGCCAAACACAGGGTGCCTATACACAAGCAGTGAAATCGAGTCTGCTGTGGTAATTACCAGACTCCAGAGTCTCATGTATCAGCATTCCTGTGCTTAAACGTGGTGGCATGGCACTTCATCTAAAGCTCATCGAACGAGCTTTAGATAAAACACCCAACTGTTCTTGTTAAGCATGGGAACGCTGATACATGAGATGCTCCGGGTATTTTAATTAGAGCAGCTCTCAGAGCCTGTTTAATTAAAGTGTGCCCCCCCCCCCTCCAGCTACTCCAAGAGCATGTGTAGAGGCTACCCAAAGAGGCTACCCAGGCCACTTACGGCTGTCATGTCAGAGGATGACCTCCCCCTTCACAGATGAAAGATAGCTGTCTTTTCCTCATTACTAAGCTTTTCTATTTTCTCTTGATTTGTTGCACCTTTTATCACTTCTTTCTTTTACATTTTAATGGGTTTTATACTGTGCCACCATACTTTTCTTCATCCATTTTGAGAGGGGAAACACACATGCCTCTAAAATGCTTTCACCTTCAAATGAGTGATAATCAGGGATCCTGATTTTCTCTGATAATCAAAAATCCCCAATTTTCAGATTAAAAAATGTAACCCCAAATCTACATTTTCCCATGATTAAAATGAAACACCACCATATATTAGTGCTGTTTCATTTTAATTATAGGAAAATGTAGATTTGGGGCTACATTTTAATCCAACAATTGGAGATTTTTTTCATCAGAGAAAACCAGGATCTGTCATAACAATGAAAACTGTTTCCAGTGTGTGCTCACTACCAAAGTGAAAATATAAATGTTTTCCTCTTTTTATTTAAATATAAGGGGATGTTAAAATGTATTTAAGGACTTTGTTAATCTTTTCATATTACTCTTGTTTTCAGAGATTTGACTTTAATTTAGGTGTCTCTAGAAGAGTAAGGTACTTTTTTAAAATAAAAATTTGTAAGTGAATAAAGTATGTGTTGATATGACATGATATTCCATAACATTTTCATTTCACTATACTTCATTTACTGCTTTTTGCATAGAAGTATTCTTACAGCTGATTCTAAAAGCAAATTAAACTATTTAAAATAACTTCCAAATTAAATTTAACATATGCCTTTGTAATTTGATTGATAATTATTGTACTGTGTAGTACTGCAAAAGCACCTATGCAAATTTGCCACAAGATAAAACTAATTTATTTTGTACACAATTTTCAGAAACACTATTGAATACGACAGTAAAAGTCAGACATTGTAAATGAAAATCTAATTTTAAAGTCTTAAATGGTATCATTTCAACTGGTATGAAGCCCTTCTGAACAAAATGTATTCTTTTATAAATGAATTCTTGTTTTGATGGCATACAAGTATATATTTCCAGAAAGAAAGTAACATTATTCATGAATGAAATTGCATAAAATTATTTTAAAAGGTTCAGAACAATATCACCAAAAAACTATAAAATTAAAGCATTTGGCCCTTTCTACAAATAGTTGTTTGTAACCAGTTATGTTAGATATGTGATTGCTTTTTGAAGTAGATAGCCACACTTGCTTGGTTTACCCTGTTTTTGCTCTGCTGTTTTGTTTTGCTTTTTTTTTTAACTTGAGATGAAATTCACTTGTGACGCAGAGAAACATTGTAAAGAACTCTGCACTGCTGGAATCTGCACAGGGTTCAGGTTTGTTTTTTCTCTAAAAACAAGCATTTTGATCATCTGATTAAAACAAAAACTAACAGCTATATATGCCTAGTTTTACTCGAAAGCTCTATTTACAATGGAGCTTCCCAAAGGTTGCTTATATGTGTATTGATTCCTGTGACTGCTGATTAAAATAATTATTGCAAGTTTTGAACTGATAAACATGGATATATTGAATATGCTACATACTTTAAGAACAGGATTAGCATAAATTTAAAATGATACTTTACTATTTAATGGCCATTATTAAAATGATTAAGAATAGGCTATGATTCAGTGCCAGTGTAAGTAACATGCTCCATCATTCCCTCCAAGAATGCATTGAATAATGTACAATAATAACCATTAAATTATGATTACTATTTCTCTGAATTTACTTTCTATTCTATTCTATTTAGTTTCTTGTATTGTAGAGTACCAAACATGGAATCTCACTACCTCTCACGTATGCGTGTTTCCCTGCTCCTAGTTTAAGAAATTTCAATGCATGATTGACAAACATGAATGCTGGTCATCATTACATTGTTGCCTCTATTATGAAAAAGAAGTTAGCATAAGCATAAACTAATTATGCTGAGAAATAAAATGCATGCTAGCAACTTGTTCTGGGAAACTATCCCAAGGTGGTTATTTCACAACTATTGTGTTCCTCCAAAACATGATTTTTAAAAATTATGTATGAATTCTATGTATTAAAAACATTCAAAGAGCCATAAACAAAAGGAAATAAAAATGGCAATGCGTTAGATAGAAGGTCACAGGAAAGTGACTTACGTGGCATTGCAAAGATCAGCTTTAGGATTTATCTTCTAGAATAACGTTATAAATTACCAAACATAGAGGTAAAGAATATGTTAGTGACATTTAAAATTAGATTAAATTTCAAGGAACAAAACTATGACAGTGCAAGGTACATAGAAAAGCAGGGCTCACACATGTGATATTGTACCAGATCCCCTACTGACTCAAGTTTGTTTTGCTCCAGCTTCCAAGCTGCCTTTGTGGTTCTTTGGTAAGCCCCTTTGCATGGAGGTATGCTAGCAGCTGGCCCACACTAGGCTGCTTTAGTGGATTACCAGCCAGTTCTGCCCCTGGGCTCTCACAGAGCTGAGTCAGCAGAGTGGCTGATGGTGCCAGGTGAGGGTGCAGTAGGGGTGCTAGCAGCCTGGGACTGCACCAACTTGCAGAGGCATGGGGCTCCCTGGGTGGGTGTGCAGGAGCCCACCAAGAGACTTGCATGCCTCTGTGAGCGGGTGCAGCCCCAAGGAGCAGGACTGGACTGCCAGGCATGGCAAAGCATCATGCCTGTGGTTGATGCCAACAGGGGGAGGGGAGGAGGGCTGTTCTACCGTGCCCAGTGTCCAATGAGGGATAACCCAGCCAGTTGGCTGCACTGGGCTCTACTTAGCAGTTTTTGGCAGCCCAGGGAAGCTGCAGGGAGGCATGCTGGCCTTGCCCAGTGCAGGTAGCCTGCATGCCACCCCCCAACCAAAGTGTGAACATGTGTTCTGTTTGCTACTGATCTAACCTACCATGGTAAAGTGCATAACTTAATTCACTTCCACCTTTGGCTTTTTCAGCATCTCTACCTGACAAATGAAAATGGCTAGAGGGCTGGTGCATGTGATTTATGAGCAGGGACCCTGGTTTTCTCTGATAGAAAATCCCCAATTTTCAGATATACAAAGTAACCCAAAATCCACATTAAAAATGGAGTATCCCAGAATTCCAGTGGAGTTAAATCTGTCCAGCAATGCAGCCAAAACCTGGAAGAAATTTAAGCAGAGCTTCACCATATGTATGACCAGGGATCATAGTTTTCTCTGATAAAAGAAAAACAAACATTTTTGGATGTAAAAAGTAGCCCCAAATCATTTTAATCACAGAAAAATGTGGATTTTGGTTATCTTTTTAAATTCAAAAACTGTGGGGGGGAGGGGTTAATCAGAGAAAACCAGGATCCCTGTATATGACAGCCGATGGAGAGAAGGAAGATCCACTTAAGGTGGCTATTTTTGTTAATGTAACAGGCCCAGAAGCTCTGTCTCTTTATAATAGCTTGCAACTGTCAGAAGCAGAACAGAAAAGCTATGGCACAGTAATAAAAAAGTTTGAGGAATATTGTATACCCAAACAAAATGAAACCTTTGAATGGTATACTTTCCACATGAGACAGCAGAAAGAAAGTGAGACAATCAAGGAGTTTGTCAAAAACCTCAGACTGCTGAGCCAGACATGAAACTTTCGGAGGCCTAAAAGAGTCCATTATCAGAGACCAAATAGTATTAGGTATAAGAAACAATGATCAGCAGCAAATGCTGCAGGGGTTACCACAAACCCATGCAATGCCTTGCTTTTGGTAAGTGCTGCAACAAATGCAAAAAATTCAAGCATCTTTTGAACGTTTGCAGGAAGGAGCAGGATGCAAGACACAAGAAACAGCATATGCATGCTCTATGCAATGAGGAAAAGGAAGAATTCCTCATTGGCACAATGCAAAAAGTTCATTCTTCTGAGAATTGTACAATTGCCCTGGACACCAATGGACTAATAGTAACTTTTAAATTAGATACATGGGGGTAGGTTAATGTAATACCAGAATACATTATTCCAAAAATTTAAACTAAACCTGCGTACTATGAGAATAAAAAAGTATGACTTAGATCATATAATAGGAAAATTATTACAACCAAGGGTGTTTGTGCACTTCATGTTAGACACAAGGGTATTACAGTAAAAATTCAGCTTGTAACAGTCCCAGGAAACTGGTGCCAATTATCAGATTGTGAACATGTAAAACTCTATGTTTGATTTAAAAGAATGGATGCCATTGAGAAACTAGAAAGCAAGAACATAGCAGAAAAGTTTTATGTTTCAAGGCATAGGGAAACTGTCAGCTGACTACTAGATAGAATTAAGAGAACCACATCTCCTACCATACATTCTCCAAGAAATGTTCCTCTTATACTAAGGAGGAATAATAGAAAATAATAGACATAATAATGGACATAATAAAAAAAAAGTAGAGTAATTAACTGCTTGGGTTCATTCACTGGTCATAATAGGAAAAAAAAAACAAATGAATCCCTGAGATTGTGTCTGGATCCTAAGCAAATGAACAGGAAATTCAAAACCAGGCTGCCAAATCTTGTGGATGATGCTCATCAGAATGAAAAGCAAGACGTAAAAATACTTTAAAAGCATGACAAACAAAACTGGTACTATGATAGACATTTTAGGGAGTAACCATAACTGCACAACAAAGATACGGTGCTTATTTCAGATTCATGAACATGAAAACAAAAAGCACTAGTTTCCCATTAAATAGCTCCCAGATCCTATAAAGTAGTCACACCAGAAGGACAGGTGTTAAGAAGGAGCAGATGATACTTGCAGCTCATAAAGAAGAGAAAAGAAGCAGCATCACAGGATTCACCAAAGGAAACAGAGCTAACTTCAAAGCAACAAGAAACAACAGAGGAGATTGAAAATGATACAGAAGTAGAAACATCTGAAAAACAAACCCAAACTAGAACTGAAACAATAGGAACTGAAAACGCAGAGAAACTGAGAAGATTACTTAGAGCTAAAAAGCCAACACAAAGACTAATGGAGACCGGTTAAAATGTGTTTTTAACTATGCATTGAACTAAACTTTCAATGTTCATATTGTATGGGGATAAGTTACATGGAAAGGAGGAAGATGTGTGGATACCTTTAAGAGTGTTATGTATAAGTTGCTATATTTGCTCAGGATTGCAGGAGGGAAGAACAGAACTGTAGGCAGGGTACTGCTCTCTGACTAAACAAGCTTTATCATTCTATCAGCTAAACCCCTTCATCTTTTGAGAAAAATATACTTTCTAACCCTTGTTTTCTATGGTTCTGTGCTCTTATGTGCTGCAGGTTAGCCACCCTGCAATAAAGAGACCCAAATCCCACACAATACAAAATGTAACACTCCCAACTACCTCTTCCCCCAAACTACCACTTTACTGCCTAATTATTCCATACAAGCAAATTCTTTAGGCAATTCCAACCATGCTTTCCAACGGCCATTTACATGCACATATAAGAAACTTCTTATTTTCCCCACTCCATGCCCACCAACTCCAATGCATCTCAGGGTAGATTCCTCCATCCTTCCTCCTTGTCCATTCCAAGGTCTTACTCTGTCTTCTACAGAGGGACCATGGATGTAATTGTCTTGCCAAAAACACCCCTAACTTGTCCCTCTCCCCCCAGTAAATGGAACATTATAATGGAAAAAAATCTTAACAAAAAGGAAAACACTCTGGGCACAGAAGTGACAATTTTCACCCAATCTGGCCATAGAAAGCAGTTTCTAGCTATGACCAAACACAAGTGCACAGCTGCAGACAGCTTCAAAAATTGCTGACCAGGGTCAGATGAAGATGTTTCAAAATAGAGCATCGTCAGTAACTTCTGTTTGCACTGCCCCTCAGCCTCTCCCTGTTTCAGAATGGGGGGAAAAAGAGAGAGAAAGGAGTTTGCTCCCAGGGTCTTTCATCCCCTGTTGGAGGGTGGGGTGGGTGTATTGGAGCCCCCCACCTAGCATACCCTCCAGTCCTGGCTGGAGAATGCCTAGAATGAGCCTCCCCTGCTCCCTTTCTCTCCTTCCATTCTCAAACAGGGACTGTCTGGGAGAGAGAAGGGCCCATTGCTAGGGAAAGGAAACCAGCTGCAGACTGGCAGCCAGCAGCTAGATTCTCCCCTTCTCTGGAACCAACAGTGAACTTCTGTTTGTTCCAGGAAATCATTGCAACTCAGAACGCTTCCTGCAAAGCATTCTCAGTTGTAGCAGGGAGCTGCACTTCTGTCTGCACCCTCTGTCTCTGTCTGTCTTTGTCATTGCTGAAGGGCAACACAAGGTGTTTTCAGTGGTACCTGCTCAGAGAGGCCTTCTGGCTTTTTATGGTCTCTAAGGTGGTCATATCCTTCTTGTTACATTTTAGCAGCCAAAATACTGCCTGCAATGGGTCACAACCCTCCCCAGTTTGGAGGGGGATAGATTAATAGCAGCAGCTCTTCAGGTATAAGAGCTGTGCTGCCTTTCTAATGTCTAAAATAAAATGAAGGGTTAAATTCAGTACACTGAAGAAGCACCCCCTTTACCCAAAAAGTTATGTAACACTTACCCTGGCAATAGGAAACCTACATTCTATTCCTTCTCCTACCTGAGGGAATTTGAAACCACAGCTCCCATCTACTAAGAAAGTGCAATATCCACCAAACTATAAGGGATTCTTGGTATGGTGTCCTCAGTCTCTTATATTAACAATGTTCCATTTTGTATAAACTATTGAACATCCACTGTAGGAGAGATACCAACTTCCAGTCAAGTATCGTCTTTGAGCAAGCATAAGACTATGGAATTATTTCTGATCTCTGACTCAATAAACATTTAACCAATTTATTCAAAGTGAAAGAACTCCTATAGAAGGAATTCAGGATGTTCATAAGAAAACGAGTTTCTAGACAACAGTATAAGAGTATGCGTAATATCTCATCAAAGATCTTTCTTGTTTATTTTATCTTTCATTTGTCATAAGTAGTTAAATACTATTCAATTGAAATAGTAATTTTTATTACTCCAGTTTTGACTTTTTCATTCTTATCGTAATACTTTCTTAATCTGACCATCTCAATTAAACATCACTTAAATCCCTTGACACCTTCAACTGGTTTAATATGAGTAATTGCAATAATTCCCCATCAGTAGTTCCCCATTCCCTGTGCTTGCTACAATTTGATTTTCTTTTCCCATCATAGCACCAAAGAGCCACCTTCCTTTTACATTTATAATTCATGAATATGACTTTATTCTTGTAAGACTTAAGAAAAATCATTGAGTCCTATAGTCCAGAAAAGACACAGCATTTCATTGTTTCCTTTACAAACCTTAATTCCTTTTTTATGTTTCATAAAATAGTAAATAACTTCAAGAAATGTTCATGTAACTCTTTGATTGTAGACATAATACACAACATTCCCATCATGACACTGATAGCAATATAATATGATGAAAGTGGTTTATTTTAAGCCTTTGCCTTAGAAAATATGAAAAAATCTTTCCAAGACAAAAAGCTTTAATATCTGTCAGTCACATATTTAAATGAAAGTGGATTTTCAGAAGATAAATTAGACGGAGAAAGTTTGAAGTGCATAAAAAGAGACTTACAGGACCCCTGCACTCTCCTTTTCCAGGTAAAAGTCACAGAGTTCTGAAAAAGGAATACAAGATTAGTTGTATTGTATATATTTTTTGCACTAAATTCATTTATTAATGATTTAATCCACAGAAATTATGTTGTATACTAGGCTTCTCTCTGCTCTCCAGTCATTGGAATTACTCTGGATCTACATTAGTATAATTAAAAGTGGAATTTGTCCTGCTTTTA
>NW_017729032.1:114425667-114426040 GCF_001723915.1 Gavialis gangeticus
TTTTAAATTGATACAGATGTATATTCCTTGTACCTAAAGATTAAATATTTTGAATCTAATAAAGTTGAATATAGTTTTTTTTGGTCTTAATTCAGCATTAAGGAATTATTAGAACTTTGCAGCAAGAAGAGAAATTGCTATAGTAGATGTTTTAAAGCTACTCGGTGTTGAAAATTTGTCATAGCCCATCATCATCAGTGCTGTGATAGGAATGCTGTACACTATGTCTACAATCAAACAGCCATGTGAATGCTTCTTGAAATTATTTTGTGAAACATAACAAAGGAATTAAGCTTTGTAAAGGGAATGGTGAAGATAGTTTTGGTTACATTGTTAACAGAAATATTAGAAAACTGATTGTGCTAGGGGTTGG
>NW_017729032.1:114431040-114431870 GCF_001723915.1 Gavialis gangeticus
GAAGATAGTTTTGGTTACATTGTTAACAGAAATATTAGAAAACTGATTGTGCTAGGGGTTGGGGAATGGGCAGTTGGGGGAGGTCACCTTGTAATCAGGCAAAATCCTTGAACTGCGTTCAGAGGGAACCAGGAGTCAAACTAGAGGTCAAAAATGAAGTTCTAGGTAATCTGGGTGCCTAAACCAAAGTTAGAGTGACATGGGAGTTTACTTTAAGTCAGAGTAAGCTAGAAGTCAAAGCTAGAATTTCAGATAACCAAGACTAGGAACAACAGATGGGTCAGGAGCAAGTACCAGAATCTGTGCCCAGACACTGTACTGCTTCCTGAAACCGGCTTTTAATATGTGGAGTAACTTCCTGTGACCTCAGGGAATTGGTTGCTGTGACTACCCAATGCTGGGCCCAAGGCACTGATCTAAGCTTGTGACACATGACACCTGTTTTCCTGCAGCCTTGGCTGATTGATTCAGTTGGGAATGGCTGGGCCCTGTCTGAGCTTTTACAGGATGATGATGGAGATGTTAGGAGTTCCTCATTTTTGAAAGTTATAGTCCAAGTATGATTTAAGTAGGACAAACATTTTCAGAATTGGTTATTTAAAGTTGTAAGTCCATATGTATGCACCTAAAAAAAGTTGGATTGGTTTTTAAAAGTTATGAGCTTCCAGCAGCAACTTTTGCCTTCAAAATTAATACAAACTGTCATCACTTCAAAATTAATACGAACTGTCAAAGTGGCTGAAACATGCAATATAATTCTAAGTTCAAATTAAAAGTCAAATACTTTGCAACCTTAATCAGGAAGCACTGATAATCGGGGGGGGGGGGGA
>NW_017729032.1:114431963-114447315 GCF_001723915.1 Gavialis gangeticus
AAAATCAAATTAATTTTAAATTAAAATTAAAAGTCAAAATCTTTGCAACCTTAAAACGGAAGGCCGGAAAATGGGGGGGGGGGGGGAAGGGGAGGGGAAGGGAAGGGAACAAAACTTGGTTATTCATTTTATTTCAAGGATATATATAAATGTCACTTGACATAAGATATTTAATATTAAGTGTCAAGGTAAAAATAATAAAGACTACATCTACGAAGGGGCAATGCATAGTACTGTGGTGCCTAATTTTTAGGTCTCTGGCTTCCAAAGCAGAAATCACAGCCCTGGGCTTGATGCTTAGACTCACCATATAGTGCTTGGAAAAGTCATGCACCTTAAAAAGGATTCACAACAAACAGCATGTCAGGAAAAGAACTGCCAAAGTTAGCTAGCAGGGAACATGGAGGACATGACTATGTCTTAAATCCTGCCATCTCTAGAGCTTAGGTGCTTTACACATGGTTACAGGAAGTACCTGCCTCTAGGTCTATATGCTGGGAATATACAACCATAAACCCTCTTCTGGAGGTAATCAGTTCTTGCATCTTTTGCCTCCCATCAATAGTTCTTAATACAGAATACCGAAGTGCAAGGGTTTATAAGAGGGCATATAACTTTTCTTTCTGCTGAAGCTGTCCTACTTTTGACAAAAAAAAAAAATGTGGGTCAGAGAGAGAGGATGACACCTATGTCACAGATTTAGTAATTTATTTAAAAGTATTGCTGTCAATTAATTAGGGTTAACGTGCATGATTAATACAAGAACCAATAAATTGGTTAATTATTTTAGTGCAATAATTGCACATGTGGTTTTGGAGCCCACACCCAGGCTCTGCATGCAGGTGTGCAGCTGCAGCATGCACATGGCCAGGAATACAGCCCAGCAGCATATATAGCAGTGCCCAGCAGGTAAGTCTATGGAAAGAGAGGGGGAGAGGGAAGAAGCAGGTGGGCAGATGGAGGCCTCCACAATGAGGGAGGGAGGGGCTGAGGTTAATGGGGCCCCAGGGTTGGGGCAGGTTGTGAGATGGAGCCACTGGGTATGAGGGGGGTGGGTCCCCTGCATACACCCCTGGGAGAGGTATGGGGGGGCATGTGCCCCCCAGATTTTTGTGCAGAGCAGAGGCAGGCTGTCCATTGTGGGGTGGATCTCTGTGCCCTGCTGCCTTTGCCATGGTAGTCATGCCCTGGCTGCATGTCTCCTACCTGCCTGGCAATGGGAAGCACAATATGGTGCTGCGCAGCTCCAGGGACAAAGGCAGCAGGACACAAAGCCCCAGCCCACAGCAGGCAGCCCACCTCTGCCCCATGCACAAATCCTGGGGGCACATACCCTGCATGACTTCCCTGGGGATGTGCGCAATGGTGGACAGGCACCCGCTCCACTCGCCTGGATAAGACACCCGTGGTTCCCTCCTATGACCCTGACCTTGGGCTTCCATTCACACTAGCCCCAACTCCTGCATCTAACCCAGTCCCTCCCTCACCATGGGGGCCTTGATTTTCCCCATCACTGCTTCCTTTCCCTCCCCTTTGTTACCTTCCCCTCTCCCTCCACAGACTTGCCTGCTGGATGTTGCTCTACATGCCACTGGGCTGGCTGCATTTCTGTAGGGTTCATATATTTCCAATTTCAAAAATGAGGACACCTGTGATGGGAGGTTAATATGATTGTGGGAGGACAGTGATATGCCCGTGCCCTGCCCCTGCCTCTCACTTCCAATCCACAGCCCCCTCAGCCTTGCTGCTGCCCTTCACTCCTGACCCATAGTATGCTGCATCCTGCCAGGGCACATGGGGGTTCCCCCTCCCTGGGTCCCAAGCCCCACACACACACCTACAGCAGCCCACACCTTCACAACTCCCTCCTACACACACAATCCACACACCCCCAGCCATACAAAGTACCTGCATAATTTTGCATAATTTTGAATTGTCCTGTGTATAATTTTGAGTTTTTAGCTGTGCAATTAAAATTGTGATTAATTGTGACTATTTTTTTTAAAATCACGCACCTAATCACAATAACATTTTTAATTGTTTGACAGCCCTATTAAAAGTTTCGGTAAAACAACAGAATAAATTTGTCCATAAATTATATAATAATAAAAATAGAATTAAGTAATTTGTGCTTGTTAGTAAATACATACAATAATTACATCTGGAGGAAGAAAATCAAGGCAGGAGGAAGGGGCTTTTCATTACACAGTAAGGATATGTATGGTCTTATTTGAGTTTCAAAGGTGAGTTATGCTCTGCTTGTGATTTAACAGATAAAATATCCTCCAAAAGGCAACTGTCATCTCCCTCACCAAATGAAAGTTAAAAAAATAAACCATATGTTTCTTCAAGAATCTAGGAATCAGGATTACAGGAAATTAAAGGAAATTACAGTTAGAAGGGACCTCACAAGGTCATGTATAGAATCATAAAAAATTAGGGTTAGAAGGGACCTTAAACTTCCTTTGCTAAATTTAACTTCTACTCCTGTCCTGTCAGACATTTCCCATACTGCAGCCTGAGTCTATAGCTTCTATTCCTGTCTCCTACAGCCATAGAAAAAGCCCATCTCCATTCTCTCTATAATCACCCAATTTGAAGATTATTATCAAATCCCCCTTCAGCCTTCTCTACTCTAGACTAAATAACCCTAGTTGTTTCAGACTTAGTCAATGATTAAGCTAATGTTTTGCCCCTTTGGCTATAACATACCAAAAATGTCTATTATCTTTATTTTTTTCCCCAAAGTCACGTGTTCTTCTTACAGTCTCATTTGATAATACTTTTTTCTAGCTATTAGATTTTTTATAACTTATTTTAAATTTCTTGATCTGTAGGTAACTGGTACAACCATTTTTAGAATTGCAGTCATGTTGAGTGCTTAGGGCACTCATCTGAGAAGTGGGAGTCCCTACTTCAAAGAATCTTTGACCTCATTACACGAATGTGTCATTCTTAGCTTCTTTCTCCAGCCTGATGACTATGTCAAGTGGGACAGCTTCAACAGGAATGTTTAAGTGTAGCAAAACCCCCAGGTTTTTTTCTTTTAAAATGCATTCCCTCCCCTTCCCCAACCATTTCTGATTTTGTCTCTCCCTCTCTATTCCCTATAGATAAGTATAAGTAAGCTAACACATAGGATAAGCTTTAACATTTTATTTTAGGTAGTAAGTTTAATTTCTCTCCCCTCTGCAAATAAGTGACCTGCTATTCTGATATAGATATGCACTGTTTTATAAGTGATAATTATTATGTTTGTGTTTATTTATTTATTGCCTTTATATTGTGTGATTACTGATTTAGGCCTATATATGTAAGTTAGCATAAGTCATGTTAAGTTTCCATCTTGTAATGTCAAGCCTCCGTCTTATCCCCATGCCCGGTTGTGTAACCTATGATTCATACTACCCCTCCTATGTAACTTGGTTCCTAAATGAATGGGGATGAATGAAGGTGCTTGAGAGACAATGCCAGCAGACCTAAAGATAGCTCCCTCTGAATGAGCGAGCCATCAACACCAATACCTGGAACAAGGACCCAGGCATTGGAACCACCCTCAGCATTCAAGAAATAAAAGATGAGGCTACCCACCATTGTACCAAGGCTGCACATACTCAGTAAGAACATCTGGAACTTTCTGGAACAGGACTGACCTTGCTGGGATAGGTCCTCCCCGTTGGAGATCAGAGGTAGTCTGCCCCATAAAAAGGGGTAGTGAAGACTGACTCCTTCGGAATGCCATTTCCACATGGATTAGACCACCTTCACATCACATTGCCTATCCACCGCAGAGGCTGGTGACTCCCCTCTGGACAATATCAAGCTGAAGGAGACCCCAACTGGCCATCGAGGACCCACTTTCACCCTGGGATAGGTAGATATCACCTGCATATTTCTTCCTCCAATTTGGACTCTATCTCTCTCCTCCCAGACTTCAGCCCCTTCGCCAAACGTCTTTAACTCCTGCTGCCATTGTCTGTGTGTGTGTCTGTGTGTATGTGTGCAAAGGAACCAATAAAATATTGTGTCACCATCTTCCCTTTTCAATAAAACCACTATCATTTGTAACCCCAAGTTGGGTTGTGTTTTACTGAGCCCCGGTAAGCGATAGGGGTCAGGGCAATGCTTCGCTCATTGGTCTGGGCTGGGCTGTAGCTGTGGGTGCTGTTTGGTCTGGCAGTCTTCCCTATCTTAAATTCCAGTCTCTGTCTCTCTCCCTCTTGACTCTCAGCCCTGTTCCCACCACTTTTTGCCTCCTTTCTGTCCCTTTTCTGCAGGTTCTCAGCCTCACTCCTGCCACTTTTTGCCTCTTGCCACCTCTTCACAATCCATGTCTCTCTGCCTTCTCTTTCACTGTCTCTCTCTGTGTTCTCCAGCCTCCCCTCCCCCCACATAGCCCCTATCCCAGTTTTCCTTTCCCCACATACCTCTCAGCTCCCCTGTAGCCTCCTTGCTCTGGCTCCAGCTTCTGGGCTTCTCCCTGACATCACTCCTTTGCTCTTTCTGCTTTCAATTTACACCAATTAACCTTAAGTTACTCCAACTTCCCTCCAGTCTGCCAGTTCTAATCCCGGCACTGGCAGCTTTAATTTCTGTCTCCACCAGCAGTAACCCCAAGCCTTAGCTCCTCAGTCCAGGTCTCTTTAGTTTACTGGTTCTAATCCCAGTCCCAGCAATTTTCACTCTATCTCTTACCTTAACCTTTCCCCAGGTATCCCAAGTACACCAAGCACATGCATACCCACCACAACACACAAGTTAGGAACTCACCTGTGTATATGTGTAGGTGAGTGGTATGTATGTGAACTGATACACATGTATGTCACTGTCTGCATGATATATGAATTAGTGATCCGTATATGTGTACTGGGCGTGCAGGTATTGGTAATTGATTCTGGTCTAATTTCTTTTGGTCTGTACAGTATTTGTAGGTGCTTGAATTGGTGATAGGTGTGCATTTGCCTAGGCTGGTAATTTTGGATGTGTATGTGCCTGAATTGGTAGTGTGTGTGTGCATGCCTGGTGGGGGTGCATGCACCTAGAGTATGTATATGCACCTAGTGTGTGTGTATGCACCTAATTGACTTTGGAGTGTGTGCCTGTGCACTTGTACACCACACCGTCCTGTCTAACAGCGCAATATTTAGGTCCTGAGAGTTGGCCTGACCTCACAGGGCTACATAAGCATCCCTCCAAGAAAGCCTATAGGCTGGTGCTACCCTACCTTTCTAGGGATGGTAGAAGAGGCTTTGAATCCTCTCAAGCAGAGGAGATACTTGAACACATCTCCCATACTCTGGACAAGTACTGTTAACTCCGAACTACTGGATTAATGGAAAAAGAGAAGCACCTCCTTCTGTTTTTCCTGTCAGAATACTTAGAACAGATCGTTTGAATTGAGCAGTTTAGGTGATGCATAAATAGAAACTCATGACCAAGCATTTTCCATGATTAAAACAAAACACCACTATATCTATATCTATATATTAGTAGTATTTCACTTCAATCATGGAAAAATGTGTATTTTGGGTTATTTTTTAAATTGAACATTAGGGGTGTTTTTTTTTTATCAGAGAAAACCAGGATCCTTACTCATGACTTAAAGACCCAATGGAACAGGTAATGAATACATAAGATACACACTGAATTGCTTAATACTATAGGAACTAACTTTCTTCTAGGCATGAAGAAAAACATAATTTTGGATGGCTGGTGAACTTTAGTATTGAAGATTCAGGCATTAATTGATTTTAATTGTCTCCATGTCTATGTGATCACTGAGCAGAGAATCTGAGGTTATCAGTATTGGACTTAGGTACTTGAAAATAGGAGGTGGATAAGACTTAGGTGCCAAAGGGCACTTTTAAGGGGACGTGGGGGGAAGCACTTTAATTAGAGCATTTAATGAGCTTTAGTTCAAGCACCCCCACCAACATTTTTAAGTGTGGGGACACTGATATATGAAATTCAGGAGGCTGGTGGGTAGCTCCTGGCCAGCCCTTTGCTGGGTGGCGAAGACTTCCTGGGCACTGGGCTGGCTGGCAGTGGCATGTCTGATTGTGCATGTCAAGGAAAATTTTGATTGAATGCTGCCAATGCAGAGAGAATTAAAGCTGACATGCGCCAGACAGGCTTATGGAATTTTCCATTGGGCTCACCCAGCATGTGTCCCCTGGGTGACCCCAAGAGCTGTCAGTCAGGCTGACCTACTTTTCAGCCCTGCACATGCTTGGTAACAGTGGAGAGCTCAGACTCACATATGCTCAGTCAGCTAAGAGTATGATGTCATTCGGCTAGAAAGTTCTTTGAGGGACGCATTCTAATTGGCCACAAAATTGTTATAAAAGGTTAAGGAGCCCCTCCCTCGGGGGGGAGAGACCCGATTAGCTGGAGACAGAGGCTGTACCTTTCAGGGCTGTCTCTCAGTCAGGCTCTTAGGCCTATTGGTCTCCTCCTCGCTTGGCGCTTCGTATCGTTCTCGATTGCTGTTTTGATATACCGATCTTCTGGCTTACAATTTACCTTTGGCACCGATCATCGACCACCGATCCGGATCATCCCTACTGTTTCGACTTTGGCTTCGTTTATGACTCACCTGGCTTTCAACCTCGGCGATCACCTCAACCATCCAATTGTCCTTTGGGACTGGCGTCACGACTCTGACATTGTTCCATCTCTCCATTCATTTTCATTGAGTTACAGTTTTGTTCTGTCAGTCATTTATCCCTTCATAAGCTGTCGACCAGCTCTGGGACTAGCCAGCAGGCAGCCACCCCTAGCTCTGGTTAGATAGCAAGGGCTTGTTGGTGAACACCGTGAACCGACAGACCCCTCTGTTTGTTTATTGCTACTATCCACTGTAATTGAAGATCATTGCCTACGCCTCAAAAGCGTAAGTCGAATAAATCCCACTTGTTTAAGAAACCGCACGCTTCTGTGCCGCTCAGTACTCCATTGCCAAAAACTCCCGCCTGTCCGCTCCAATTGCCACCACCCGGCCGCCCCACCGTGACCACGACCATGAGCTTGGCTCGCCAGCTCCAGGGCTGTGACAGTGCATAGGGCAGGAGAGATCTGGTAGCTGCAGCAACAGCTGTTTCCCAGCCCATGCATATCAGGACCCCACCTGATACACATGGGGCCAGGACACAGCTGCTGCTGCATCCAAGTAAGCTTTCCAGGCCCCATGAGTATCAGGGCTGGCCCTGTGTCCCCTGCCAGCCCCCAAGCTAGCTCCCTGAGGGAACCTAGACCTCCCCCTGGCTGCTGCAGAGAGAAAAGACAAGGTCTTTCCTGTACAGATCAGTCCTGTACTAGGCTTCTCCCACTGGGACCAGATTTTCTCCCAAGAGTGTGCACGTACATTTATCATAAGGAACAGCACCCAATGTAAATAGTCAAAACTAGCCAATAAGCAATGGATATGGAAAAGACGACAATACATTTTTCACATATATGTATCCTTAACATAATTTTTTACTGAAATGTATGTGTCTTCATGACCATTACCTTTTATTAATATATCAATACTGTGTAGATTGATGCATGTCATTAACAGCTGTATACCTGTGATTGTAAATATGAGGAAGATGAGGAATCCAGCAACCAGCAAAGACTCAGAGATTTTTCAGTCTGGCATACGCCTTCCCTCTTGGGTTTTGTGTTACCATTGTCTGACCTGAATGGTATCTCTTCTTAAGCTTTCTAATAAAATTATTCTCTTAAAAAGGTACAGGTATGCTTTCTCTTTATTCTGATATCCCATCCAAAAAAGTGTTCTAATTTGGAGGTAGAAACTTCCCTTCCTTACTTGCTTGCTTTATCCTAGGCTTACTTTTTTCCTGTCTTGGTTTCCCAAAATGCCAAAAGGGGTGTTGGAAAAAAAGCCTGATTCATGCCTGTCTATGGTAAGGCAGCTAGAGTGCCATCCTGGAAAACTATTGAGATGTAAGTTCAAACCCCTCCATGGGTGATGAGGGCTTTGCATCTGGCTCTCTGGCTCCCCATATGAATGCCTTAAGTGCTCAGCTATTGAAGATAACATATAAGAGATAGCTTTCTCTCCACCCCCATAATGGCTTTGGACAGCAGAAGTCAAAGGAATTACTACTGAACTTGGCCATACAGTCATTCTTAGATTTTGGAGCCTCTGTGTGTTCACAAGGGGTGCTTGTATTTAGTTGTGTATGTGCCTGGTGCATGCATATACTATAGTGCTCGTGCTTGGTCTCTGTTTATTCCAAGTTACACAGTCGTACTGCTGGGAGAAGGAATTGCTACCTGCCTGTAAATAGCAAAAATGCATCTTAAAATACTAAAACACGGTTTAAATGACCACAGGGAAAAAGGATTATATCCCAGATGCCTAGATCTGGCTTTAGGATTTAAATCTGGTTGGACACCTAGAAGTTGGGTGTTAAAGCACTTAACTTGTAGGCCCTGATGTCCTTGAGTTTTGGATATAGACTAGTGAGACTAGTGGGGGAGTATCACATGTTCATCTTAACACTTACTTCTGGTAATAGCATCTAAAACATGAGCAAATGCATGCCATGTACAAGCAGTGTAGTGTGTGTTAATTGTCATCATGGGGTGCTTGTACATGTGACGGGGGTTTAGTTTGGTTTAGTTCTCCCTACATTGAAATGGTGGGTTTTTAAAAATTCACAGTTTCCACCATTTCAATTTAGGGAGAACTAAACCAAACTAAACCCCACGATGTGTACACAAGGGTTAGGGCCCTGATTCTTAGAGCCTACTTGCCTCTCCTGCTGTCAGGGGGGGAGGGAAGGGGAAATGAGCTGTCAATGGGCTGAGAGGTCCCTGAGCTGCAGGGGACCCCTGTGCTTTCTTACACAGTGGTGGTGTCCCCCAGGTGGCACCCACTCGCTGGCACCTTGCCCGGGCAGTTTCGGGTGTGCTGCTGCCATGGAAAGAAGCACGGGGCCCTGTGCAGCTCAGGGGCTGGGCAACCCAGCAGCAGCCCACGCAGGCAGGCTTGACTGAGGGGGAAAAAAAAAGTGGCGAGGAGCCTGATCTTTTTATTCCCTCTCCCCGCCTTCTTGGAGCCTTCCTGACTGCCTGAGCTGTGTGAGGGCCCTGTGCTTCTCTACATTGTTATGAATGGAAGAAAAAATTATCTTCAGTATGACTGTCAGATTTTACTTAAATATTACTTTACTTAATTTACTTAAATTGCAAAATGTGTCCTATAACCCTATCTCAAGATGCAAGTAACTCTAACTTACGTGAGTAATCAGAATCCAAGAAGAGGTTATGAACGCAAAACTCAATGAAGTTTTGACAGTAATCCATTCTCTCCAAGCATGTTGAAACCTGCCTATTATTCTTGTTTTCTTCCCTCAGAAATGCTAAATCACCAGGGATCCTGGTTTTCTCTGATAAAAAAAATCCCCAATTTTTGGATTAAAACAGTAACACAAAATTAACACTTTTCCATGATTAAAATTAAACACCACTAACATATAGATATAGATAGTAGTGTTGCATTTTAATCATGGAAAAATATGGATTGAGTGGGAGGGGAGACTAATCCAAAAAGTGGAGATTTTTTTTTTACCAGAGAAAATGAAGCTACCTGTAAATCACTCACGGTGTATTTAAATAAAGGAAACTGGTTGGGAAAGGATACCATTGGACAGTAATATGTACCATTACTCATTTATTTCAAAAGAGTCCAGAGTTTGCCATTTTTATTGCTTTCTATAAATAAATAAGCAACTAGATTTCTTCTTACTAGCTCTCAATGTCAAAATTCCTTTACAGTGCTTTCTTTAGGGTCGAAGGCATTCAGAATTCAGAACTATTCAATAAATGACAATACTATGAAAAAAAAAAGCCACAACAAAGTATATTTTAACAGTATTTCATTAATTTATTAACTTAATTTAATTATAGATGCATGAGATAGATTATAAGTTAACTATATGTGTAAATAAAACCACATACCCCAGTTCCTACTGCTCCAGGAAAGAAGCTTTCTATATATTCCAGTATTCCTTAATTTGTCCCTGAACAAGTTATTGTAATTCCCGCCAATGACTGGTATCTCTTGTAATATCAATGAGAATGGATACATTACATCTAAATCAAGATCCTAAACATTTCAAAGTCCAACTTTTAAATACCTCATGGGTGTTTGGTTCCCTGGGGACAAGTAGCGGTGGCACACCTGGTGCTGCCACTACTTGTCCCCAGGGAACACCCATGCCACATGTGCTTTGGCATGAAGCAAGTTACTGTGGGGGTGGTAAGGAAGGACTGGGGCAAGCACTGTGATGGTCCCAACAGCCTTATCTGGGGTCCTGGGGGACTCCCAGGGCTGCAGCTGCAGGTGATTCTGTTGGGTGGAGCCTAGCTGGCAGCCATAGCATGGCTCCAGGTGGCCCAGCTCCGCTTTTCAGCAGCACGTTTCCCCAGCGTGTGCTGCTCCCTTTTTTGCCCATGGGTTTTTTGACCCCTGTGTGTGTGTGTGTGTGTGTGTGTGTGTGTGTGTGTATCTATCTATCGATCGATCGATAGATATAGATACACACACACACGTGCACACACATACACCTTCTTGAAATATACTTCTGTAAGTCTTGGGTTTTGAAATAGGATGCATGAATATCCTTGTAGTATTGTCTAAGCTTGCATAGCTGAAAATTATGAATGGTCATTGTTGTTTTGAAGAATGTGGAGTGTTTATGTGGTTGGTATTTGGTGCTGTCACTTTTGATATACGGGCTGGTGGTAGCTGTGTGTTCTTGGAGGCCGGCAGTGTATGCCAGGCCTTCCAGATTCCAAAGGTGACAGAACACACACCTTCAATCTGTGTTTAGTGGCAAAGACTCAAAAAGAGTTATTGTTTTCAGACAGCATTCCTGTTGGTCTAAGTAACAGTCAGTCCAACTTAATGAAGCTTATCCAGGACAGGTAGAAACACTGTAAGTTATTTATAGTTCCCTATGTCTCTACAAGATACAGGTATATGAAAAATCTATATTTATATTTGTATGCACCCTGTTTCACGCCACTTCTTATCTCTCTCTTTGTCAAGATGTTTATTCTACTTTTTTAATTTGCCAAGTTTATGCACCTGCACTTGTTACCTGTCTCATTAGTAAGTTCTTTCTTTTTACATTTGTCCTCGAGTTTTTAGCTGCTGTTTTTGTACTCCCTTAAGTGTCTTTTTTCTCAGTAATACATTTTTTTTCTTTCTTACTGAATTATCCAGTGGTCAGGAGGCTCCTTTCTCTCATACTGCTTTTCAGTGCCATTGCTTATGTAACTCTAGCCTAGCACAACAGTCATCAATGTATTTGTTCCTTTTTAAAATTTTGCCACACTAGACTGCTTTTCTTGGTGACCTTCTTTGACAGTGAGTTCTACTCATCAGTTGAACACTATACAATAAGTTGCAGGCCAAATCACTTTGTGCTTTCTATCAATTATATTTCCTACAATATATTCAATCAACTACCTTTCATTTCTAGTCATCTTCATTGCAGTTCTCTTAAACTTCTGAATCAACTTCAAGTCAGTTAATCAAAGCTGAGCAACTATATGTGAGGAACTACCTGCCTCCTTTGAAGATGCTATTAACCATCTATAACAGAAGTGATTTAATAATATCAAAACATCTCTCTTTAAAGAGTAGTGGAAACTTTATTGCTTCAAATGCAACTTTACCTCCCCCCCCATCATAGAATCATAGAAAATTAGGGTTGGAAGGGACCTCAGGAGGCATCTAGTCAACCCCCATCTAGTCAACCCCCTTGTTCAAAGCAGGACCATCCCCAGCTAGATTATCCCAGCCAATGATTTGTCTACTTTTCTGTAGTGAGGGGCTCAAAACTGGATACAGGACTCCAGATGTGGCCTCACCAGTGCCAAATAGATAGGAAGAATAATTTCCATTGCTCTGCTAGCAACACTCCTACTAATGCAGCCCAGTATACTGTTAACCTTCTTTGTAACAAGGGCACACTGTTAGCTCAAATTCAGCTTATTGTCCATTGTAACGGTCAGATCCTTTCCTGCAGAGCAGCTGCTTAGCCAGTCCCCAGTCTGTATTGGTACATGGGATTATTCTGTCCTAAATGCAGAACTTTGCACTTCTCCTTATTGAACTGCATGAGATTTATTTATTTTTTTTGTCTAATCCTCCAATTTGTCTAGGTTGCTCTGAATCCTAGCCCTACCCAGTCTATCTACTACTACAAACTTGCTGAGAGTGAATTCCATCCCATCTCCTGGCAATAACTGACCTAAAGCACTATATGATCCTCTGTAAGCCTGTATGTTAATGAGCATAGCCTTATCTTAATGTGTGCTTCCTCTACATGTCTGAAAAGTGTTTTCTTATTAAGTGGGAGACTCCAATTCACTGAACTGTACACCAGATCCTTCCATTAACATTCACTGAAGTTGGATAGGGCTCAAGATGTTCAAAAACAAAAAACAGTTAAAACCTTCTTAATTTATAATCAGTTTCCCTTGAATATGAAGTAATGCTTACATTCTAAAGTATATAAAAAGTCTGATGATATAGCAACATGCTTTTTTTCTGAGAGAAAGGGAATATGGATCATAGGACTGGAAAAAGATTAACTGGGACAGTGAGCACATTCCTTTCTTGTTGAATGCACTGTTGTCATAAAATACAGTATAAAAGCAGATAATTTTTGTCTTTGTTACTTTGGTTGTAGGCTATTCTAGAATTTTCTTTCACTGATGCTTAACGTCTTTCTACTCACCAAATTACATTTATACATGTCAATTTATGCCCATATGCCCCTTTGCCAATATTTTCTCTTAGTTTAAATAGCTCTTCTCCCTTTTTGGCCTTCCTTTTGCTAAACTAAACACACAAAGATGTTTTAGTCTTTTTCATGTAATAGACTCCCTGTTCACCAGAAAATATTGGTTGCTATTCTTTGTACCTATTTCAGCTTATCTTTCTTTATCACTCCTGGTCAGAGAAGTATATACAGCAGTGTAACAAGGGGTGGGTGATATGACACCACTCTGTGATCCCACTTAGAGATGGGTGAAAGGATTGCAGTCACTATTGGCTAAGTCATCACTGTTACCCCTGCTACCACTGACACATGTCTCTGGGTATAGTGGTCCATTAGGGATCTCACCACTTCCTTGCACAGTAGCACTAATGCATCCATCTATCCACAGCAAATACCTCTCTTAATATATTCTAGGCTCACATTTGTCTTTTTCACAACTACATAACATTGGTGGCAGAGTCCTACCCTTGATGGACTTGTATATCAAGGCTTTTATCCTTCTCAAACATTTGCAGTTGATTAATTTTTAAGTTATACTTGAAGTTGTTCTTATTAGTCCCTACCTGCATGACCTTCCATTTTACTAATACATTTCTTGCCATTTCTATTACTTCAGTACTTTAGGTAATCTAGCTGTACTATTGATGCCTTCCAACTTGGTGTCAGTAGCAAATTTCATTAGCAACTTTGACTTCTTGGACCAAGATCACTAATGAAAAATTTGGTCCCAAGACTAATCCTTGAAGAACTCCAATAATTGCCTCTTTTGAGCCTTTGCTTAACCATTGTTGATAGGGAGAAAGTAGACTTTATAAAAAAGTGAACATTTAAAATCAGGTTAAGAACACAGCAGGAGAAAAAAATCCTATCTTAATTTTAATTTCCACCAAGGTCACTTAGCATTGTCCTGGTCATAAATTACAGCTGTGCTGACTTTAAGGCCCCTTAAGAGCAGAGAAGTATAAAGTGCCTTTGGGTATATAAGAATCAATTCCCTTATCTTTTGTAAGTTTCTCTGCATGGGAATCTTTCTGTGTCTCTAATCATTTTCATCACCTGTCTCTAGATAATTAATGACAGAAGAAATAGGAGGGAAAAGGCCTTGCTTTTCATCCTCAGAATATACTTTCTGGTGTCTTTCCTAGAATAATTTATTGAAAGATTTATTAAAATATGCATGTATTCTTATCTGTCTCACCTTCAACCTGAAGAGGTCATTTTATTTGCTTTCTCAATGTTTCAAGGGGGAAAAATATTAAAATTCCAACAGTGTTTCCTGAATGAGTGAGTGTTGTAGCACACATTCAGATAACCCTCAAAGGCAGTGGTGGCTTTATTCCATATCTCAATGCACCCATTAATTAGGAAGTAATTTTGAGAAGTCATGTATGTCCCTGCCCAGTCAGGGGATGGCCTAAATCCTGGCTGGACCCCAGGTCTCCAGACCCTTTTGGGGAGTGGAGCAAGTCTCCATCACAGTTTCTGGAGAGAAGCCTAGCTCATCCCTCCCAGCCACCTGTCACAGCACTGCCTACTGCCCACCCGCAGCACAGCTGGGACCCTGTGCTTATTTAGTCAAGTGAAGAGCAGCAATATGGATCCTTGACCCAGGGGGAGAGGGGCAACACAGGACTTACCCTTGCTACATTGCTATGGGAGTGCCCAGCCAAGTGCTGGGATGGTCCTAAATACCTTTATACCTCTTTTTATCAGCCAGAGTTGATACTTTACACAACAATGATGTACAGAGGGGGACAGTATGGGGAAGACACAACAGTGGCCAGGGTGGTGCACAACTGCTAAAGACATGGAAGATATCCAGAGGAGGTGCTGAAAGAACAAGGAAGAAATGCTGAAGGCTTTGGTAGCTGCCTCTGAGCATCAGGCGCACAGAGCTGACTCCTGGTGCTGGGATCTGAGGTAGTGACATGGGATTCTGGCAGCTAAAGTTAACAGAGGAAAGTTCTAAATTGTGCACAACAAATACTCCATTTGGAAGGTATCGATTTCTGTGTTTACCTTTCAGTATAGCTTCAGCTCCAGAGGTGTATCACAACACTAAACATGATTTATGAGCATATTCCAGGTGTAGATATCTCTATGGATGATATCATCATCTGGGGCTCCACCAAGAAAGAGCATGATTGTAGGGTCTGAGAAGTGTTGAAGGCAACTGGGGCTGCAAATTTGAAACTCAGTAGACAGAAAGGTGTTTTTGGAGCTACAGAATTGACATTTGTGGGAAACAAATATTTACTCCAATTTTTCTTTTACAATGTTTTAAGCTTGGGAAGACATTTTGTGCTGCTGTTACATAAGATTTTTAACAAAGATGTGGCTTGGGGAGAGACAAGCAGCAAGAGATTTGAATCCTTATATTAAGCTTTGATTAAGTTCAGTAGTTGTGACAATTGTTCCACGGGAACCAGCATGGGGTTTAACTAAGATCCCTGAAGGAAGGAATTGTAATAAAATATGCTTTAACATTTCATTTCAAGATTGGTGAATGTACATAAATAACAAACATAATATTAAAAAATATATAT
>NW_017729032.1:114452315-114465385 GCF_001723915.1 Gavialis gangeticus
TATATATATATATATATATAGATAGATAGATAGATAGATAGATAGATAGATAGATAGATAGATATCTACATATATATATATATATATCCTTTGGTAGCTGATTTGATTCACAGAAAATTCAGCCCAATTCGGTGACCGAGTCTCCAAATTGAATCGGGAGACCCATTAAAAGGTCCAAATTGAATTGGAAGCCTCCAAATTGATTCAGAGAGACTCAGAGAGATTTGAAGATTTGGGAGGCTTACAGAAAACAGAAACTGAGAAGAGGGAGAGGGATGGGGTGATCTTCCATAAAGGCAGTCTTCAACTTATGACAGTTTGAGCTATGACAAACAGCACTTACGGCCTCTGTAAATTGTGACCCTGTTTCCAGGTTCGGATGGGGATTTCAACTTTATGATGCTGGACACAGATGCCTCCATCTGGTAAGTCTGTTGTAGTGGGTGGAGGGGGGAGGGAAGGAGCATGCGGGGGCAGATCAATGCCCACTGTGAGGGAGGGATTGGGGCTGGGGCTGGGAAAAGCTGCCCAGCCAAGGTGGGGGGCATGGGACTCGGGGAGGGAGGCTCCCACCACTGCGCACTGCTGCATCCTGCCAGTTTGGGAGCTTCTCTTCTGGTGGCTCCTGTAGCAGCTCTCACCACCACTCCAGAAGGACATATACCAGGCTGAACTCCATGGGGCAGGTGGAACTAGGGCTGCACTCTTGGCAGTAAGCCCCTGCTGTCAGGCTGCACTCTGCAGGATGGGCAGAGCCAGGGCTCTGCTCTGGAAGGCTAGTCTCAGTTGCCTGCCACCAGGCTGCATTCCAGGGGGAGGGCAGAGCTAGGGCTGCATTCCAGATGGCAAGCCCCCACTGCCAGGCTGCACTCTGCAGGGCAGGCAGAACCAGAGCCGTGCTCTGGGAGGCTAGCCTCTGCTGCCTTCTGCCAGGGTCTGCTCTGCGGGGTGGGTGGAGCCAGGCCTGCACTCCAGGAGGCTAACCTGAGCTGCCCGCTGCTGGGCTGTGCTCTGCAGGGTGGGTGAAGCCAGGGATTTCCTCTGGGCAGTTGACCCCGGTCACATCCTGGAGTGCAGCCCTGGCTCCGCCCACCTTGCAGAGTGCAGCCTGGCAGTGGAGTCTTCTGCCTAGAGCACGGCTCTAGTTCCATCCGCCCCACAGAGCACAGCACACTGGTAAGCAGCTGGGGCTAGCCTCCCAGAGCATAGCCCAGCCCAGCCCACCATGCACAGATCTGGGCTCACACACCCACTCCCATGCCCTCCCAGCCCGGTGGCAAGAGCTGTTGGAGGAGCCACCAGAACAGCAGCTCCCAGACCAGCAATGCGCAACGGTGTGCAGTGGCAGGAGCCCCTCCCCCGAGTCCCATGCCCCCCTCCCCCTCCCCCAGCTGAGCAGCTTTTCCCAGCCCCAATCCCTCCCTCACTGTGGGGGTGCTGATCTGCCTCCCCCACACCCCTTCGTTCCCCTCCACCCACCACGACAGATTTACCAGATGGAGACAGCTGTGTCCATCATTGGCGAGGGCTGCCTGTATAGTCTATGGCCAAATCTCTGAATCAGCGCCAAATCTCCAAATCTGAATCAGCTGAATCAAATCGAGACAGTGATTTGAATCAATGAATTGAATCACTGTCCCTCTGAATTGGCCAAATCTGAATATGAAGCAAATAATTGCTGCTTCGCACAGGCCTAATATATATATGTTTTAATATAGGTGTGTGTCTATACACACACACACACACACACACACACACACACACACACACACAGAGGAATTAAAATATTTTTTAAAATCTTAAATGCCTAAAGTTGTGATCCAAAATATTTCATTCAAATGCAGCTTAATCATGGAAGTACCCAAAGTCCATAGGTGCTTCAGTTTCTGGCTATAAACTCCTTTTCTGCCTCAAAGTTTTACTTTTACATATGAACAGAAGTGTTGAAGTTTTGACAGTGTTTAGCATCTTGGTGCATTACTCATATTTAATCATTTTACAGTCCAAAAACTCTGTCCTGAATCCCTGAGGGGATGAGTACATAGGCCTTCCTAGAAAATATCTCACACATAACAGGTTTTGGCTCCTCACAAAATGCTGTGCCTCTTCCTTCCTTTTTCATACAACAGCTAACTCTTTAGAACACTCAGACATTTAATGGGGAAGCCAGGTTGAAGCCCTTCCATTTCCTATGGATATTCATATCCACAGCTCCTATATTTCTGGAATGTTTGCTAACTGTGAGGAAAGAGAAGAGCCCCTGAGGAGTAAAATGGCCCCACCTGTATTGGAAAGAACTCCGCAGGGCTCCTTCTTCACCCGGTGTTTCAGGAAGGGAGAGGGAGTCAGCCAGAACTCCAGGATAAAAGGAGACGTGGGGCAGGCAAAAGAAGGACACAGAAAACCAGAAGTGACTGACTGAAGCAGCGAGACAGCAGGGAGAGCCAGAGGCTCTGAGGAAGCAAGGGAGACTGGGTTTAAGGGAAGCAACTCTGTGGGGGGAGCTGCCAGGGGAGAGAACCCTGAAGGAAAGTCCCGGAGAGAAACAGAAACTGCCAGGAGGCAGTTAGAAGGTTCTGTCAAGACCCTAATAGCAGGACTGAAAAAAAATTACCGCAAAGTTGGGACAGAAGAAGCGCCGGTTTGTTTTTTGTTCTCCTTTTCATTAGGGTGAGAGGAAAGTCACTCCCAGATTGTGCATTTACAACTATCAGGACAATAGGCCAGGAAAAAGACTGGCTAGGATTTCTGGCAGGTTTGTGCCAGGTTCCAGCTGTGCAAGGTACAACCAGGCCCATTGGTGATAATGATTGGCCACACCTAGAGACCCAAGGAGCATTTTTTTGTACTTCTCAAAGGCAGATTGTGGAGATAACTGAATTACCACCCGGTAATGGGCAAGGGTGTAGGGATTGGTGGAGCCCTCACTACACTAAAACAAATTGCAAGAGCCAAAGTGTCAAGACACACACACCCTGGCATTCTATTTTCTCCTGTAATAACAAGTCGTGGCAGATGAGATCGTGGATGTGTGGAAGGGATCAGCAAGACATTGTGGTGGACTTCGGCTTGTTAGCTGAGGTGCTAAAGCTTTCTTCGTGTAGAAAATAGAGTAAGAAAGGAAGAAAACAAACAAAAAAAAAAGCTGCTCATACAGGTGTTGAACTCCAGAGATTGACAACACCTAGATCAATAGAGACAAGCCTCTACCACAGATAGGAGCAGGACTTTTGGGGTAAAAGCCCACCATTGGATATTAACCACCAGGCTATTCTGGAATTGCAGCAGTTTCCATTTCTCCTGTTAAAACTCTGCAACTTTGCAAAGTGCATCATTGAATTTAAGATTCATTGGGCCAGAGAAAATCCCAAGAATAAATATGAAATTGAATTCTAATGAATACAATAGAAAGGAAAAAAGCCAGAATTCAAGTTACTACTTTGAGGACTGTTTCTGTTTTCTGCAGCATTTTGTTTCAACTTCCTTTTTGACATTTCAACAGGACAGTGTTTTGTTTCAAGTTTCATTTTCTTTTGAAACCACTGTTCCATTTTGTTTTGTCGAAACTGTTTCGCTGTTTCGACATTTTGCCCTTAGGCTATAATGTGGAAGCATGAAACTGCCTATAACTTTGTCATTTCTTGCCTGATTTGGATGAAACTTGCAGGGGTGGTAGCTCCTCCTACAACCATGACACCTGCCTAGCTTCAGGGAGATAGGTGCAGGGGTTTCTCAGAAACTGCACTTCAAATCCTTGAAAGCAAAACTCATGTCACGTGCATTTGTTAAGGTGAAGCGGGGTGAAAACTGCTGCATGCTAGGCTTTGCTAAGGCCATGGAATCTGCCATCTTTCAAGGAGGTAGATGCAGGTGTTTCTGGGAAACTTCACCTTGTCCAAGAAAAATTCTAAAGAGGTGCTGGCAACACATGAGTTAAGTCTGATCATGCGCAGATAACACTGGCTCATGGAAATTTCCACAGCATGCCCAGCACATGCCCCCTGGGTGACCTGAAGCTCTGTCAATCACCGGTGACCTACTTTTCAGCCCTGCACATGCCTAGTTACAACACAGAGCTCTAACTCACACATGCTCAGTTAAAAAGAGCATGATGTAATCATACTAGAAAATTCTAACAGCCAAGCGGCCTGATTGGCTAAGGGGCTACTATATTAGTGAGTGAAACCCCCACTTTTGTGTGGGTTGTGTGGGCGTTGTTGGTGAAAGAGTGGTGAGAGACCGTGCGCTATCTGTAGCAGAGGCTGCTGTCAGCAGGGACTGCGAGGCAGAGAGCGATTTGGGAGTCGATCCCCCGGTTCTTTTCACAAACTCACACAGCGAATTCATACCTTCGATTTTGTTTCCTCGTGTACTGATTATTCCGATTACCGAACTTACTGGCTTTGACCCTGACTTCGATTACTTCTACGGCTCTGACATTGATTCTGGCTTTTACTTACCTGGCATTTGACTGACCTCAGCTTCCATTATCGACCACGATCCGGCTCATCCCTAATTCACCTCTCAGCTCTCGACCTCGGCTTTTCCTTCAACCACCCATTTCGTCCATTGGACTGGTGTCACGATCACTTCATTCTTCTCGATGAGTTACAGTTATCATTTGTTTGTATTGTTTGTTTAACCCTTTATGAGCTGTTGACCAGCCCTAAGACTAACCAACGGGCAGCCGCACCTAGCTCCGGCTAGAACACAAGGGCTCGTTGGGGAACCTTGTGGGCCAACAGACCCCCTTTGTTTCGTTCGTTCTGTTCTGCAACTTTACCCTGTAACTGAAACAAGCATCGCAACCTATGCCTTCAAAAGCGTAAGTCAAATAAACCCACTTTGTTTGAAACTGTTACGTTTCCGTGCCTCAGAACTCCACGCCAAAAATCCCGCCTGTTCCGTGTCCAATAGCCACCGCCCGGCCTCCCAACCATGACACCGTGAGCTTGGTTAACCAACTCCTGGACACACCTCAGGCTGCTGACAAGCAAAACTCATGACATGGGTCACACTGTATGTGTGTTAAGGCATACCCCCACTGGCACTGGGGCCTCTAAATGACATGGTGGTGTTCCTCAAGAGGCTTGTTTGAATTTGCAAACCACTTTTCACAGCCAGGCCTATGAAGTTCACCTTTAGCCTCCAAGGTACAGAAGCTCATGGACTCAATATAGACAGTGGAATTCTGACACACTACAACTTGCCGGACATCTGACTCCCCAGGTACCTCTCCACTTTTACCTCCGCTGCTACATTTCCCTTTCCCTGCCCCCTCCCCCCAAGCATAGTCTTCACCCTCTGACACCTCCATTTCCATTTTCACTGACTGGCTTTCTTGCCTGAATTGCATGACAGCATCTGGCTTCTTTACTATTCCTTCCATCCAGGAACAGTGCACACACACACCAACTGCAGGTGCTTCCTCAGCCTGACAAAGAGTTTTTCAACTTGAAAGCTGGCATCCCATGCAGCTAACCTGAGCTCACCTGGAGCCTCACAACTCCACTGCAACCAGCCAGCCTCAGGCCTGTCAAAGACATGACGGGTCTGGGTTTTCCCCAGCCAGGACCATGTGTATGCATGTGATAGCTGAAGGTTATGGTGCCTCCTACCCACCCTTCACCAGGGGGGTCCTCAGTCCTGGCATTTCCTGGGGCTGGTATACCACCAGCAGTCCCCCACCAGGCCTCTCCAACCCTGGCAGAGTTCAGTTTTAGTGGTCATGCCCAGGACCTGGGGCCTCCACCTTCCCCATAGCCAAATCTCATGTCTCTAAGTTCTTTGTGGCATGGAAGTTCAGCAGGGACATGTTCTTCCTCTTCTGGTTGGTGATGCAATGAGTGGTCCCTCCAACTCTGAGAGTGGGGCATTAAATGGCTTCTAAAAGATGAAAAAAGGAAATAGGTATGAATGGAGGGAGGAGGGTGGCATTCACTACATCTGCACCTGGAGCTTGGGGAACCTCAGGAGCGGGAGGTTCACCTTGAGGAACACCAACTGCTTCACCAAACCAGGATCCAAGTAGGTGCAGTGGGGTGTCACTACATCCCCAGGACTGTTGAACACCCTCTGTCTTGGAACACTGGTTGATGGACAGGACAAGTATTCCCTGGCAGCTGTGGCCAGATCCAGCCACATCTGGCTGCGGCTTGCCCAGTAGGCCAAGGGGTCACACAGCAGTTGCTCCACATCCTTAGCAGGATAGACAGCCACCAAGGCCTGAGCATTAACTGCCTGATGGTGGGGTCTCGTGCCTCTGGACTCTTGCCTCCACCATTCTGCCTCTTTGACTCTCTTCCCCAGCACCTCCATTCACTGATTCAGGCTTTGGCTGCTGCATATGCTGCCCTTCACCTGCAGGTCAGACATGGTGGTCAGTACATGGACTGGACTGGACTGCAAGGGATCAAGCCATTTCCTAATGCCCTCCTTCAGCCGCCTCACCAGTGCTTGGACATCTGGTTACAGTGCCTTGCCCCAGCCAGGAACATTGATCCCCTGGAAGCTCTCCACTTGGCTCTCAAGTTCCCTCACTGCGGGGATCACCTGGCTAAGGAGAGCATCACCAACACTGAGGGTCTCAGTGGCCTCAAGGAAGGGCTTCAGGACTACCAAGATCTGGGAGATGGTATCCCACTCAGCTCTCTTAAGTGGGGAGCTGATCCCATTCTCCCCGAGCAAGGCCATCTCATGGATGGCCTTCTGTTGCTCCACCAGCCTCTTGAGCATTAGGTATGTGGAGTTCGTTCGAGTCTCCAGATCCTGCATGATTCCATACCACACTACCCACTCACTTAATAAACGGTAGGTCTGTGTGAAATTTCACCGGCTGTTTCATTGAGTGTGGGTGCTGCAATTTTCCCTCCTCAGCAGGCAGAGGCACAGCAACAGGAGAAGCAGACTCTACTGAGCTTCTTGCCTCCGCAACCTCTGCCTCAGCCTCCTCTGAAGTGCCTTCTGGGGAAGGAGACCTGGCTCTTGGGGAAACTTGAGAGGTGTGGGGTACTAAATCAGTTGATTCCCCCTCCTTCCCCAGATTTCCCCTTGCTATGACACTCAGATCAAGATCCAGCTCTTCCTCTGGCACTGGAAGGCTCAGCATGGGAAGTGAAATCAGGGTGGAGGAGACTGTCATGTTAGTGCTGGTGCTGGTGCTGCTTGTTTTCATGGTGGTGGGGGGCGGAGAGTTATGGCTGGTGTCCTTGGATGGGGATGCAGTCTTAGGCAGAAGCAGTGACACTGGTAATGCTCCCCTCTCCTTGCTGCTTATGGAAACCTCATCCCTGCTAGTTGTAGGAAAGAGGCTGTGTCTCAGTTTGGGGGTGGGGGGGAACTTGCACCTTTATCTGTGCACCCCTCCCTGAAGGCTTGCTAGCTGCCTTTTCACCACAATTCATGGTGTGTTTCATAGTATTTTGTTTTTATACAAATATATAAATGTATCTGTGTTCCTATATAAATTCTATAAGGTGTGTAGTCTATGCCACAAGGTATAACTCTATCTCCCTTCTTTTTTAAAATTCTATAATGTGTATGTAATATGCTGCAAGGTATAAAAGTATAGAAATAAAATATAAACATATCGACCTTCCTATATAAATTCTTTAGTGTAATATCCAATATAATTATAAAATTAAAAAGAATAAATCAATGAGGATAACAATAAAGTAAAAGGGTCTAGGAGAAAGAAAATGTTATTGTGGAATCCCACTTGCTAGGCTAGCATGTAAAAAATCATTCAAATCAATGTTAGTAGTTCTGTAACACTCCTGAGCTGCTGGAAGATAGCTCAGTAACTGTTAGACCCCAAGGCAGAAAGAAGGCCAATTCAAACAATACTGCCTTTGATTTTGTTTTCCATCTATCCCCATGAGCACTGGGATTGAAAGGGACCTCAGGGAAGGATCACAGTCACTGGCCAGCTACACAGTCAATATGAAAGCAGTCCTTCCCCCCTCTTCCTCCCTTTTCCCCCTCCCTCTCCTTACTTTCTGTTTCCCTGCAGGCAAGCCCAGCTTAAGCTTCCAAACTCGAAACATTTCAAAACTTTCAAAATGTTTTGACTGCCCTTGTTTCATTTTGAGGTTGTTTCAAAGCCCTCCATTTCATTTCATTTCATTTCAATTTCACTGTTTTGAGCTTGTAATGAGTTGAAACAGCCTCAAAACGAAATAGCCAGTGAAATTTCACACAGCCCTACTGTTTATCTAGTGTAAAAGATCCACAAGACAGAGTTAGGGGATTAAACTAAGGTCTCTTACTTCATAGGTGATTTCTTTAACCATTAGGCTGTTATATAAAAGTGAGAAATCACCTCCTACTACTCTTCTGAAAGCTTAATATTCAGAGGAAAGTTGTGACCAAACAGATAGATACATTTCTGTTCAGTCTAGAGTGAAGCATCTGGGCAATGGATTTATGGTGTTTGTTCAGCTTCCTATTGATTGGCTCTTGGGACACACAATATACTGACTTTAGCTGCCTCCTTGGTCAAGTTACTAGCTTTTCCGGACCTAATTTTGAGGTACCTAACTCTCTGTAGTGAGCCTAGCCACTTATAGAAGATCTAAGTCCTGCCCTGAGGGCCATGCAATTAAAAGTAAGGTAGCTAGGGCAACATGTTTCCTATAAAACTTTCCACTGTTTTTTTCATAGATTTCATAGAAATTAGGGATAGAAGGGACCTCAGAAGATTATTGAGTCCAGCCCCCTGCCCAAAGGGCAGGAAGTCAGCTGGGGTCATAGGATTCCAGCAAGATAAGCATCCAATTTACTCTTGAAGGTGTTCAATGTAGGTGCTTGAACCACCTCTGATAGCAGGCTGTTACAGACCTTGGGGGTTCGGACAGTAAAGAAATTCTTCCTTATGTCCAGCCTGAAACAGTCCCGCAGTAGTTTATGACCGTTTGACCTCAGGATTCCTGCTAATAAGGGAATGCTAATAAGGTTAAAGTGATTTTTGTCACTATTTCTCCTATGACATTATGTTCTTTGCTAATGTCTCATATTTACTGAATATAAAGTGTAGCATGGGCATAGAGATGTACAGTTGGGTGTCAAAGCTACATCAGCTAGGACTATGAAGAAATAAATGTACTATATGTACAATGAGCAAATATTGTATTATATCCTTCCTTTCCTCTTTTATTTTTCTATATTTTGTATTTCAGAGAATAATAAATCAGTGAGTCACAGAAGCCTGACATTAAGTAATGCAGAAAATGAACTCAGCATATAGACTGATTCTCTATTGTTAACTCAATTTATTATACTGATATTTTTTTCCTAAATTTTTTTCCTATTTTCAAGAAGGGGAGGAAGGAAGAGCCTGGCAACTACAGGCCAGTAAACCTCACACTTCTAAATTTTCTGGGTGCCGCACTTCAAGAAGGACATGGAGAACCTGGAGAGGGTCCAGAGGAAGGCCACTCATATGGTTGGGGGCCTCCGTGGCCAGCCCTATAAGAAGAGGCTGAGGGACCTGAATCTCTTCAGCCTCTGCAAGAGAAGACTGAGGGGGGATCTTGTGGCTGCCTATAACCTTATTAGGGGCCACCAGCAGGGACTCAGGGAAAGTCTATTCACCAGGGCCCCCCTTGCAGTCACCAGGAACAATGCCCACAAGCTGAGGGAGGATAGGTTTAGGTTAGATATTAGGAAGAACTACTTCACCGTAAGGGTGGCCAGAGCCTGGAATAGATTTCCCAGAGAGGAGGTGCTCTCACCTTCCCTGGAAATCTTCAAGAGGAGACTGGATAGGCACCTGGCTGGGGTCTTATGACCCCTGCCACCCCCATGCTTATTCCTGCCCATGCCAGGGGGTTGGACTAGATGATCTGTCTAGATCCCTTCTGACTCACTGATTCTATGATTCTATGATAAATATGTTTCCAAGCAGTATAACTTGTACTTATTTTCAGATTTCTTTATATTTTTCACATAGTCTAATTAATATTATTTCACATCCTTTTTACACTAATGCTGAGTGTGGATGTAAACGTTAATTTTAATAATGCCAATTCTGATGTATTCTATTTAAAAAAAAGAAAGATCAAAAATATTTTAGTGCATGATTTAGTGGAGGAGGTACAGCTATAGAATAATTCCTATAATTCCCCTTCACTTTGTCTTGCATTCTATACAGTACTGAATTGCTGGGTTTTTTGATTTGTTTATTCCCCTCCTCCACCCCCTTTAGTTTATATTACTTGGAAAAAAATAGTAATTCAGTAATATTTTCCCCAGTGCCAGCCTTTCCAATGTCATCTAATGGCTTTTGTCTCACTGCTGGTGTTATAACAAATCTAGTGGGAAGATATATTAAAATACAATTTCCTTCCCAATTTATACTAACTGATCAACTGGAGGGGGTGGACTAAGACTAATGTGTATGTGGATTAAAAGGAAAGCTGAATTGCATTTAGACAACTAAATGCATGTCAAATTTTGTGGGAGTAGATATTGGTAGGAGTATCTGAATATTTGACTAAGCTCAGACAGCAGTCATTTGCAAAGACTGAAAGCTACATAAAACAAGATATATATCTTGATCATTATAATAAACATATTATGAAACATTTAGGAACAACTTAATTCTGGCATTTATACAGTACACTGTAAAATTCACATATTTTTACATTCTTTCTGTCCTAGTCTTTTTGTTTATTAAATTTTTCAGAATAATAAAACAATGGAAATGTGTTTTGAACATTCACGATTTAAATCAATGGGAGCTTTTCTTATAGCTTGAATGAAAGTAGGATCAGATGCTATTTGAAGTACAGTTTGGAGGAAGTTTATCCCAATTACAATGAGTCAGATGTCTTATATTCTGTCTTATCTGTATGAAAAAACTTGTATGTCTGAACAGTGCTACATATATGCAGTAGTTCCTTCCCATACTGTGAAAGAACAAGCGTGGATACAGTGAAAAAACCCAGCGAATACCGCTTCTGGAGCCAATACCATATTAGGATAGAAGCTCCGAGATCAGAGCAAAGGGAAGAACTGTGCACTTCAGTGAGAAAAGGAGCCGACAAAAAGTTAAAAAAAGAGGAAGAAAGAGGATCCCCAGGGGATCAGAAGCTTACCTTAAGACTCCTTGCAGCACTGCGGAAAAACAGAGCTCCGAGGGCGAGAAGCGGATCCCTGGGGAGATAAACTATGGGACGTGTTGGACACCGCAGACCTGCAAAAAATAAACAAAGAAAATAAGTTTAAACCAATCTCTTAGCCTGGGAGATGGTGCCCGATTATACACCACGAGAATTCAAGACATCAGTCGAGCCCAAGGTAAAAGGTAGACCCATTTATCATCCTGACGAAGAGAGTGTGAATATAGAAGGTTTGAAGATAGAAGCCCACAATGAAAAATAGAAAAATGGACTGACAAGATAGAAGGAGACTGTGCTTATTAATATTAGATTCTGTTTAGCCTCGTTGATACTTATTGCATAAGGACTTTATAGAAGTAGAGTTACCAGAGTTGATATTAGAGGCAAAGGTAAAGAAAAAAAAAAAAAGGATGTGAAAGACCATTTCTGCCTGAAAGTAAAGAAAAATTGTAGAGTGATAAAAGATAAAAATAAAGACAAGTTTTGATCTGAATCCAACTGTAATTATCTATATCTTCAAGCACGCGTGAATATCCGGAGAAGTGAGTGAGCTGATTTACCCATAGTGGCTGTGAACCCCTAATAGAGACATAATTAGAATGAACGATTGACCAGAAAAAAAGATAAGGCATAGCAACCTTCCTGACTAGTGACATCAGAATATCTGAATATAATTATAACATCCAAGATGTGGCAGGGAGGAAAGTCAAGACACCGACGGTCTGTTAGGTGATTATAAAGGGGTATGTGGTGACATCCTAAGCACGACCACTACACATACCAACGACACTGCTTGATTTTAAAGATTAATTTATACACAAAAAAGGGCTAAAAAATTACCCTGAGACCCTGTAGCTAATGCCTGGGTCAGTAATTCTCAAGTAGGTTTCCACAGCACTCCAGGGACCTATGACATCCTTTTAAGGTTGCCATGGGTTGCTGCTCATTATTAGCATAGTTAGGTAGCTGTTCAAACATAGTTCACAAGAAACCCAAAGATTTCAAATAGGATTAAAAAACATGTTGACCTCTTGTGGTCTTTCTCAGTTCTTTGCAATAGAAGAATTATTATTTTTCTGTAATGAAAAAAAAAGTCAAAGCTAAAAGTTGGCATTTTCTGGGGGGTGCCTTGAGTCTAAGAAAAGTTAAGAAACTCTGATCAGGGTTCACAGTTCTGAAATAGTCTAAAAGCCTCAAGAAGTAGCAGGATCCTTAGTTTCTAAATGGCCTTCTGGGGAGATTGCCCTTTTTTCCAGGGATGTTCTACAATAGCTGTAGAGGTCGGAATCCACAAGCATCACAAGCAGGGCCAAGGAGGTGATCTTCCCCCTCTATGTGACACTGGTCAGGCCGCAGCTGGTGTACTGCATCCAGTTCTGGGTGCCGCATTTCAGGAGGGATGTGGACAGCATTGAGAGGGTCCAAAGGAGGGCCACTCATATGATTCGGGGACAGCAGGGCAGGCCCTATGAGGAGAGGCTACAGGACCTTAACCTGTTCAGCCTTCACAAGAGAAGGCTGAGGGGGGACCTGCTGGCTGTCTATAAACTTACTAGGGGGGACCAGCGGGGATTGGGAGAGACCTTGTTCCCCCTAGCGCCTCCCAGAGTAACAAGGAATAACAATCATAAGTTGCTAGAGAGTATATTTAGACTAGACATTAGGAAGCACTGCTTCACAGTTAGGGTGGCTAGGATCTGGAACCAACTTCCAAGGGAAGTGATGATGGCTCCTACCCAGGGGATTTTTAAGAGGAGGCTCGATGTTTACCGGGCTGGGGTCATTTGAGCCCAGTTTTCTCTCCTGCCCATGGCAGGGCGTCAGACTAGAAGATCTACAAGGTCCCTTCTGACCCTACATCTATGAATGAGAACCTCACTCTAGTCCAAGGATGGGCAAAATGGTAGATCTGGCCAGCAGCCAGACTCCATTTCCCAGCAGCCCCTGCAC
>NW_017729032.1:114465617-114474578 GCF_001723915.1 Gavialis gangeticus
TGGGGCTGGTCTCCATGGAGACCCCAGCCATGGCTGTGCTGTGATAGCACAAGGCTGGGGTTGCCATGGAGACTGGCCCCAGCCGTGCTGCACAGCGCACAGTAGGGGAGGGCAGGGGGCTGCTCCAGAGCCACTGGAATCTTTCAGTAGGCATAGCTTGGTCTGGGGCCAAGAGAGTGCCACAATCTGCAGCCTTCACTCTCTGGACAGGGGCTACTGGGAAATGAAGTCCACTGCTGGCCAGATCCGGCCTGTGGGCTGGACTTTGTCTGCCCCTGCCCTAGTCTCATGCTGAAAGCTTCCTCCAGTTAACCAAGCTGTAAAAGATTACCTATTTCTTTGGACTTTGGAATCAAGACAGCTGGCTATGGTGTCTTATGCATCGTTCCTTTGCATGGACATCAGCTACATTAGTCAAATGAGCATTTGGTCTTAAGTGGATCTTTGCCTTTAACCCATTTATTTCCCAGACAGGATGGAGAGTGGCCAACATACCACATACTTTCAGCTCTGCTAGAAAACAATCTCTATTTTGGATGTCAAAGTATAATACTGACTGTCACTACTGGACTATGGACCTGAAATGTCCACATCTAAAGAATAAACTTCTTAAAGCTAATGCTATCTTTCTTGCACCTAGATTATAGTTAAACCATCTTTGGATCAGCACAGAGTGGCATTCTCATCCTTAGACACTGGTTGTTTAAAAGCTTATTCTTTGGCTGTATACATGACATTTCTGGCGCTTACTTGATCAGAGTAATTCTGTTACTGGACATGTAGTCCATCATGTGTGGATGACTATATATAACTATATGGACAGTAGCAGGCAGGTCAATACATATGTCACATGTGTACCCCTTGTCAATGCTTAGCAGCCTTAGATGACCAAAAGCCATGACTACCAGACTTAGACTCTGGAATTTGGTGGGGTAGGAAAGGGTCCTCCTGACTTTTTTTCACCCAATAGCTGAACAGCTAAGGCACTCACTTGGGAGGCTAGGAGATCTGGGTTCTAGGCCCCCACTCAGGGAAGGGAAGGGAGTTGAAGCTGGGTCTCTCTGTCTTCCCAGCACAGCACTCTAATCATCAGGTCAAAAATCAGGCATTACCTGTTTTCTTCTTCAGCACTCCTTTTGAAGCTTTCCTCCTGGGAAGTCACAAAATGGAGGTGTAGGGGAGACATATGAGGATGGGAAAGAAGTAAGTCAGAGAGTGTGTGGTTTAATGACATGGCTGCGGATCTGAAAGTCACAGGATCTTGGGTTCTAGGTTGGGGCCTTGTTCTTAGTTGGTGCGTCTACATGAGACGGTTTAAGGTGCATTAGCCTAAATTTAAGGCTTATTAGGACACTTGTCTACATGTGCACACCTTTAATGCGCTTAAAAATGGTGAATTTAAGCTGTTTGTGCCCAAATTTGATACAGGCATGAACAGTTAAAGCACATTAATGAACATGTAGATGCATTAAAGTGCATTAATGCTGTGTGTGTGGACTGACTTAGGACTAAATTTAGTCCCAAGTCAGTCCACACACAGTGTTAATGCATTTTAACAGGTCCACATGTAGATGGCTGCCTAAAGCTATTTAAAGTGCATTAAGCTAATGTATGTTAAATTTAGAAGTGCCTCCCTGTTGCAGTCCCCTCCGTCTGTTGGTGCCAGTGACTATATTAATGGATCAGCTTCTAAAGGAGAAGAAGGGTAGAGTCTGAATATTAGCTAACTTGTGATGTGGCAGTAAAAGCACTGGGCTAGAAAATCAGAATAACCCAAGTTCAAACCTCCTCTGGACAAGTGGGAACTAGAACCAAGGTCCCCTACTTCTCAGGCAAGTGCCCTAGCTTCTTGACTTTTGGGGGGAAAGGTAAGTTTCCCTCTCTCTTTCTCTCCTGCCATCCTTCCAGTGTACACATCTAAGTAGTCATCTATACATATGGGCCTACATATCTAGGAATAAAATTCCTTTGGGTATTCAAGTGCCAAAAATTCCATGTAGAGGACTAAGAAAAGAAACAATGCTGCTATTTGACAAAATAATTTAAACTAATGAATAACAACCAAAGTGCAACTTGCAGCCAACCCCATTACCTGAATAGCATAGAGGATCTATTACCTCCTCTTTATGTGTAACTGCTCTCATTATAGGATAGCAGTTCTATACATATTCCTATTCCATATTCCTTATGCACCCAGAAGGGAAAATAGAATAACTCCTTCGTTTTAGTTAAGTGACTCAGAGTTGGTCACAAGCTGCACTTTACTCATTTCTAGGTTAAATAGAACTCTGTTTTTAATGCACCCGAAAAGTGGGATATCACCACCACTACTACTGCCAAACCTGATACAAACAATGGATATTATTATTGGTGTTTCACAGCCTTTGAGAAGAAACAAAACAAAACAAGGCAAAAAAGACAGTCTTAATTCAAAGGATAACCTAAAACTGCTTGACTAGTACTAAAGCCTTTCTTTGCTACTTTCTCTTCCGTAGGAAAAACTAAAAGGGGGATGGGCAATGATTCTGCACATACCTTCTTCTGGCTAACACATCAAGCCAGAAATGCACTGCTTGTAGTGCTGAAGAAAGACCCGTTACAGGATTTTTTGCTGATACATAGAGGTGTGGCACTCTGTATCATGTGTACTCCTCAGCACTCACTCATCTATATAATAATACATAGGTCAGAATCTAGCACTTTAGTATCTTTGTCTTGTCTTTCTTTGCATTGTTTTTTTCATCATTTTGTGGGGCTCAATCATTGGTATAATTTGAGATGAGAGACAGGCAGATAAAGCCTCTGGCATCCTCTTGGCACAATTAGGAAACAAGGTTCAGTACAGCTGAGCAATTGCCATTCTACACAGATAGCATGTAAACTGTGTGGATCAGAAGTTCTTAGACTGTCTAGTACAATAGAGGTCAGAAGAGCAATCTATAGCACTGGTTTACACAGTTTGTTCTGCATTACAGACAACTGACAAGTGTACCAGTTACAGCTGCTTCTGTACCCTCTCATTCTCCTCACAATGACTGCATAACCTGTCACAGCTGCCCTGCATCTGACATAGTATCTATTGCACATCAGATGCAGAGGAGGCACGGCATGTTTTCAATTGTGGTTGTCAGAAATGGCATAAGGGAAGGGGAGCAGTACTCAGACAGCAAGCAATTTTCATTTTATTTGTGATTTTTTAAAAAATTGTTCCATGTGGCTATGGAAGTGTTGACAAAGGAACCAGTCATACCCATCCAAATCATCCAGTTTAAAAGAAAATCCTGATGGATGAAGATTTTTTAAAGGATGCTGCCTTTTTATAAATTAATTTTATGTATTCTATTTTGACTTTTAATATGCTGGCAGGGACAGCTGTCTTCTGCGAGGAGTGTTGCCAAACTGATAGAAAAAATGCAAATGCTGCTTTATCTATGGGTTGTCTTACAGACAAAGCAGTTTGCTTTCTTTAAAGTGACTCACATCCACTATGTTAGTGGGAAGGGAACCTAAGTCTGTTCATAAATCTAGATTATTTAGCACTGCAGAAATGTACTTATGTTCTGCCAGAAAGCTTTACTTCAGTCTCGGATGTAATAGAAGGGATGGATGTGGGGTTATTTTGACCCAAATCCTGTTTTCTTCTAACAAGTGCCCCATCTAAAATACAGTTTTGCTGAACACAGAGCTCAAATATTTTGGAAGGGGTTGATACAGCCCTACACAATGGCTCCTTGATGGCAGACAGCCAGGACTGCTGTATCCAACATTGAACAGAACTAGTGGTTATTGACCCTGTGCAATAGGATTGTGTTCAAAGACTACTGAAGACCCTGATAAATGAGATAGAAACGTTGCTTATGGAGGGTCTCTGTTTCTTCTAAGTAGTTCGACATGAGGAATAGTTCCTGAGCAGCCACAGAAGTTCCAAATGCCTGGTCTAGCAATTAGGAACAAATTATAACTAATTACCATTAATACACTCCTGTGTGTTTGTGTTTAAAACACAGACTAGAAAACTAAATTAGTGTTCTGTCTTTTTTTTTACTTTGTGCTATAGTTTTTTGAATTACTTATGTATTGCAACATTATGGTAAATATCTTTGAGGTGCTATTGTTGCCCACATTTTTAAATATATCATTTTAATATACAAGTGAAACAGTAATATTATGATGTATAATGTTTAATTATTGTCTACTTTACCAAAACCTTGCTACAAGAATGTAAGTAGATCCCATGTTACACAGGGGGTATAGCAAGAATATCATTACAAGAGTAGCCCCACCAAAATAAATTAAATATGTCTATACTACTTCCACAGCACAACTAAGAGTGCTGCCAAGAAGAGTGTCCCACATATTCACTCCTGCTTCACATCTATCAAACCCAGAAATCATAGAAAAAATAGGGCTGGAAAGGACCAGATGTCAGATATCCCTATCCAAACCATCCCATACAAGTCCTTATCTAACCTGTTTCTGAAAATATAGTAAACCCTACTGTACAACTTCAAGGCATATTACCCAAAAACATCAGGAACACCCTAACCTGCCACGGGTAAAACAGAGGATGAGGGCTGTCAGTGTCTTGCTGCTACAAGGGTTGTTAAGATGTACTTGAGAGATCCAAAGAGAACAATGCCTTCCTTTACAAAGGAAAGCAAAAACCTCCACAGTGGACATGTCTACACATGAATATTAATGTGACCCAATAAACTCCATCACAGTTTGCACCAGAGTTTATTTCTCCCCAGCACCGTGTTACACATGTGTCTGGGACCACAGCACATTAAGCTAGGGCAGCACAGCCCCAGATGGCAGGAGGCCCTAGGGGTCAGCCTGCCAGCCTGGGGCTGCTTCTGCCTGGCTCAACGTGCTGTGGAGGGGCTGGCTAGGGCCATACTGTAGCACCTTTGTGCTCCAGCCAGTAAGTAACCCCACCTTAGAATAGTATTTGTGTTGAGCAGTACTATCCTACAGCAGAGTTAATTAGTTTACTCCAGCCTAATAGTACCACTCATGCAAACAGTGACTCTTACTGCATAGTTAATTAGACAACTCCTCAGTAAGCATCTGTGTAGATGCACCCAGTCTATACCACTATGACCATGGGGTACAATTCCTTTTTGATCCCAAATTTGGTGATAGGTCAAAGCCTGGATGGAGTGACATTGCCAACCCAGTCAAGATGGGTGCTTGGCTATAGCCAAATGTTGAAGCTACCCAAGGGGCTGTCATCAATCTCTCAGTCTATGGTGTTCTTAAAAATACCAGCCAGAGTAGGAGGGGATGGAGAGAGAAACCCTCAGGCTACCTTCACTACCTATTTTCTGGCATTGATGCATGCGGGTAGAACATATTTTTCAATGGTGCTCTTAAGAGTGATGCAGAAGTGGTATAGTGCTGCCAAAATGGTCCCATGGTCTCCAAGAGACATTCTTTTCATTAATAACTCCTCTCTTGCCAAATACTTTTCCCAGAAATGCATTAGAATTACAGTGTTCACTACTCATCACCCTGTTTTCCAGCTTATTTTTACCTGTTGTAATCAGGGACCAGTTATTCTACTTGAGCAGGCAAGGGTGATTTTTACTTATATAAAATAATTGTAAACCTTGCATCATTTTGAACACCTGACTGCATTGTAATGTATTGCAGGTTTTTCAATTACGCTAATTTTATTTATAATATTTTTCAGATTATTTATACTTTCATGTTCCCATAATGGTGCTTCAACAGATTTAATGAGATTATCAGTGCACTGGAGTGGAAAAATCTTGATATTTTAATTGTATTCACAAAAGTTCTAATTCTTTTGGAAAATTTAAGTTTATAGATTTGAAGATTTTACCATTTCAAGGAAGTTTCTAGTCCTAGTTAAAGATGTTTAAAAATTATCAGTTATCTTTATTTTTTATTTTTTATGTCTTGATTTTTTGGATGCCAAGTTTAAGAAATCTTTCAAGGATCTGATCTTCATAAATGATCTTTGTGTCTGGTAGTTCTACAGTTTGTTTAAAGAAAAGAGAATTTGACTCAATTAGTATCTATAAATTATATATACAACTATTGCATGCATATTATTTTTTATTTATATATAACTTATGATCATATGCCCACTTGAACTTGATAAATACACACGTGTGTATATGTGTATGCAGTGTGCTGTATGTGTTTAAGTACTTCTCTGCATATGTAATCGCTTATATAAATTAAACATGAAAAGTTCTGCTGCTACCATTATTATTGTATTGGGGTGCACAGGTTTGAAATAAATATTCTGGAGACATGGCACTTTAATGACAGAATTTGGGCATCTGTAATCTAAGAGACAGTTATTAGAATATGAATTAATTATTCCATATGAGGGAATTGCTTTCTTTTAGGCCTGCATTATTAGCACTTTTAACAGAATCTTGTTTTGTTTTCTTTTCATACAATTTTGTTCAATAGCTAATCAGTTGTTTTCCATAGTAATTATTTTTGAGCTTTCAAACATTTTGTAAGTGGTTCAGAATAACAAATGTAGAAGCACTGAGGAGTTGCTAATCTAAGGCCGCAGTCCTGCAAATACTTAATCGTAAGCAGAATTACTTTACTCATAACAGTAGTCATATCAGGTTATGTGGACCTTTCTAAGTTATATTAAATTTCCTTCACTTCCAGAATCAGAGCCTAAATTTGCCATGACAAAGCAAGTGACATCAAATAACAAAGTAAAGGGGAAGGATATCATCTTGGGTTTACTCTGTAAGATATACACAGTGCAGTGCTGGTACTTGAGAGGCCTGAGTTGTTTTTGACTCTGAAGTTTACCTGCTGAGTGACCTTGGAGTGACTATTTCTGTATATCTGGGGTTATATTTCCATCCTTTTCTCTCTCACCTTTTCAGATAAAAATCTCTTCAGGATGAGTACTAAGTGCTGTGTTGTGTTTTTACAGGAACTAGCACAGTAAAGTATTATTCTGAATTGATTTATCTTAATTCATTGATGAATTCATTGATTAACCTTAATCTTAATTCAAATGACCATGCTACTGTAACATATACGATTAATTATGATATATATGATATACAATGAATACACAATCTACATGTTGAGTTTTTTCTTTTATTATGATTACTTTTCTTCCAAGCTTATTTTCACAGGTTAAGCAGAAACAAAGGGATTCCGTTCAAAAATGCATATAACTGAAGCATTAGTAGATTCATTTTAAGGCACACATCCCTTGTGGTGAACAGTTTATCTAAAATCAGAATTCACATCTACATTGCTCTTTCTTAAGCAATAAAGATTATTTTTCCCAGATCTGTTCACTCTGCTGCTCCTGCTCTCTCCCAGGGTTTTTGTGTGTCTATTGTTTAAATTGTGCAGCTGACATTCTAACTGAGACAAATTTGTGGAGTTGGAAAAAGTAATCCATCTCCTTTTATCTGTGTTTTTTTGTTTCATAATTAAAGATCCTGAACTGCTCCCACCAATGGATATTTCCCTTTTTTTTCTGATGCAAAGGATATTAACTAGCAAGGTGCTGAACATCTGAGCAAAAGGAAGACTCATAACAGATTTTACACTAGCCTCTAACCTGGCCCCCTTTGCAGCTCTCCCCCCCACACTTTACACACAGATCCTGACCTACCCCTTGATAGAAGAAAGCTATTTCAATACAGCAAATGCATAACTGTTAGGTTTATGCATGTACATAGCCAGTTAATATAAAGAGTGCCATCTACTGGGAAACAGAATATCTACTATCTGATAACAAGTGCCATGTCAACCAGATCCAGAATGCAAAACAAAAGAGAGAGAAATGTTTCAGGGGTATAGGTTGTAGCCATGTTGATCTAAGGACATAGGCAGACAAGGTTCTTTGGGTAAACGGGCATTTGTTCAATAGCATTTTCCCTTTTTCCATTTCCTAACTTTCTGTAAGCTGGTGTCCAGTGGTTTGAATCTGTCTGGTAGGTAACGCAGGCTACAACATGCAACTTCATTCCATTTTTTCATCTCTTCCTCCTCTCTCACTGTGTTAGTTGGTGATTTTCCCTACAAGCTAATACTGTCTATCCTGTTTCACAGATTGATACCTTCCACCACGTGGCAATCTGTTCTATGTCTTTCTGGGGCCAGTGGTGAAGCCCTAGAAAGTCATGTTGCCAGGAGGCCATCTGGCAACGAAGGGCATCTGAGTTAAGACACCGGGCTCCATAGGCCTGTGCTGATTTGTGAACATCAAAAGTTCTGGTGAACTGCCAACCCTCTATGAATCCTCTTTTGAGTCTCTCAGTTTCACCACCTTGACAGGAAGTTTTAGCAAAAACTGCAAGCTAAAGCTGGTCAAATTTACTGTCTTCTGTGTCTTCCCTCCCTCCCCTCCCCCATGTAAATGATTATCAGAATCTATGACATACATTCAAAAAAAGTGTTCTTTCATTACATAAGGTTCCCACACTAATACATTAAGCATGGTATTAGAAAGAAATGACTTAAATGATGTAGGACTTAAATGACATTTTAGTGACAGCAATACATTATGCATAGTCTACCAGTGTCATGATGACAAAAGTATACGTGCCAAATGTATCAGTGGGAAAGGGATGTTTTCTAACAGAGCATTCAGGAATATTTGGTTAAAGCTCCTCATCACCCTTGCTACCCTACAAGAAAATCCTTCATGATTAAAACTGTCTGAAGAAACACAGCAGTGTCATGCTGTGTTTAAGTCAGCCGGCCCGGATGATCTTCACCCTAGAGTCCTAAAGGAACTGGCTGGGGTCATTGCAAGTCCCCTGGCGTGGCTTTATGAACGCTCGTGGTGCTCTGGAGAGGTGCCGGAGGACTGGAAGAGGGCCAGCGTGGTTCCCATCTTCAAAAAGGGGAGGAAAGAGGACCCGGGGAACTACAGGCCAGTCAGTCTTACCTCGATCCTGGGCAAGCTGTTCGAGAAAATTATTCTGGCAC
>NW_017729032.1:114474750-114479976 GCF_001723915.1 Gavialis gangeticus
CACCTTGCTGGGGTCGTTTGACCCCAGTACTCTTTCCTGCCATGGCAGGGGGTCGGACTAGATGATCTGCTCAGGTCCCTTCCGACCCTAGAAACTATGAAACTATGAAACTATGACATTTTCTTCAGGAAAGGGTTCTCAGGTTAGGGATGGAGTGTTTGGTTAAAGCAAAAGTTAACCATGGCATAGTGATTAGGGTGCCAAACCTGCAAAACCCAAATTAAAGCAGACAGAATACAGACTGTAACCACCCAAACAGCAATTACGTGCATCAACCCTTTATCTACTCCTGGCTATCCTAGATGGGCTTGGCAGACTTTTTTTTTTTTCTTTGGAAGGAGGGAAGGCAAGCAGGCAGCCAAGCAGGAGGGCAGATTTTTTTTTCACTTTTAAAGTAAAAGACATAACAGACAAACAAACAAACAAAAACCTTCCAATTTTTTTCCTGTTCATAAATAGTCTCCAAATATATTGATAGCTGGCAACCCTGGCCCCTCCCCATTGCTTTGCATGTGGATACACATTTCAGACTAGCTGTCTGTCTTTCATCTTTCACACTGCCCCCTCCATAGTCTAGCATTACACAGACTGGTTCACAACTTATTGCAAAATGAAGTGTTGAAACTCAAATAACATGTGTGCCCAGACCAAGAAATGAAAGAAGTTGGAGGGTACTGTCAAAGCCAGGCATCTGAGGCTTTTCAAGGTCATCATCTCAGCACAGTCTGTCAGGAAAAAAAGGAGAAAAACCCCCCACTTTTTGACTGTTTAAACCTCTATTGTACAAATATTAAAAACAAAGAGGTAAAAATATGGAAGTGTGTAGTCTTTTGAAGCACCAACCATGAAATGCTTGTCAGCAACAAAGCACCATATCACCAGAGACTGAAACCTCATACTTCCTTCAGCACTCTCTTTGTCACACTAGATTTTGATTTCTGTGAGATTTTGTACATTTTCTCTCCTATACCATTTGGCTGAGGGGGTGTGATCTTTCTGTCAGTATCCTGCTGAGCCAAGCCAAGATGGTGATTCTGAAAAGCCGCAGAAACCATCTTGTAGGGTCTGGCTCAGTATGACATAATGTGGTCCAAATTTTGTTGCCAAGTGAAGTGCCCAAACTCAAATGAGAGATGCACCCAGACCAAAAAATGGAAAGGTTGTAGGGCACCATTGGAGCCAACTGCTGCAAGATGGTTGCTGTGGCTTTTCAGGGTCACCATATTTCTGGAAAAACAGAAAGTTCAAACCAACTTCTTGTGTTGTAGAAATGCACAAATATTGAACTCCAAATTTTTATGGGTTATTTTTTTTAGCTGGCCTTATTTTATATCAGATTAAAAGCTAGAAAATGAACAAAGGAAACTAAAGCAAAAAGCAGAGATAATTCATACAGTTTATATTTAAAAGTCATTTAGTTTAGGGGGGGAAACAAACAAACAATGCACCCAACCAAAATTCAAAGAACCCAAAGAACACTGCAAAGAGTTTTTGCATCGTGCAAATAAAAACATGCAGATGAATGCAGTTATTGAAAATTCCTGCAAGCATAAGAGAAACAAAGCTTAAAACAAATTTTAAACAGTTAAAATGGTATAATATGTGGAATCAGGCCAAATGAAGGCATAAAGCAAAGTTAAGAAATGCACAATTCCCACATCTCATTAGTGCATGACCACCTGCTAGCACTGCTGCCAAGGACTTTCAACCTTTGACTGTTTACTATAATTTGCATGAATAGCCTAGGACTCTCCCCAACCTGAAGGGGGTCCTCATCACTGGGCTATGGTGACAGGCTTCCGTTTATTTAATTTCCTTCTAGCTACATGACTCTGACTCATTCAGATATGGATGGTGTCTTTATCTAGACTGTTTTGGGAGGTGTAATTTGTGTTTGTTCATACTAAAGGGATCATAATTAAGGCTTTTACTTCTTGGTCAAGTGCTATAACCACTAGGATAATGTACAAAAGATGCACATCACCACCATCACCACTTCCTGTGTTCTTGCATGAATGGAGCCACGTGATGCTGTAGTTTGAACTGAACTTTGTTGTAGATATGAATTAGGTGTCTGTACTTCGGGGGCTCTGGATCTTCAGAGGAGGGAGATACCTAAAGCTAGATTTTAGTGCACCATGAGTGAGTGAAACGGGGCAGGTAACAGGGCTGTTTGTAAGAAGTTTGCAAGTCAGTTCTTTGAAGGGGAGCCTTTAAGGTAAGTCCTTTCTTTAATTAAGAATAACTACCCTATATATAGTTAGTGTAAGTAGCTAACACTCAGCCATTAGACCAGTACTTAAGCCCCTTGTTTAACTAAAGTCCAGAGCTAGCAGGAGTTCACTGGGGATTTTCTCTGGAGACTCTCTCACCTTTTGCAAAGAAGGAGCAGCAAACAAGCCATCTTACAGGGGAGTTTGCTAGGAATAGTCTGCTGCGGGATAGGGGCAGGAAATCTCATGAGGTTCAATAAAGAGAAGTGCAAAGTCCTGCACTTAGGACAGAACAATCCCATGTACCAGTACAGGGTGGGGACCAACTGGCTAACCAACAGCTCTGCAAAAAAGGACCTAGGGGTCACTGGACAATAAGCTGAATATGAGCTAAAACTGTGTCCTTGTTGCAAAAAAGGCTAACGACATACTGGGCTGCATTAGTAGGAGCATTGCCAGAAGATCAAAGAAAGTGATTATTCCCCTTTATTTGGCATTGGTACGGCCACATCTGCAGTACTATATCCAGTTTTGGACTCCTGCTACAGAAAGGAGGTAGACAAATTGGAGAGAGTCCAGCAGAGGGCAATGAAAATGATTAGAGGGCTGGGCAGCATGAGTTATGAGGGGAGGCTGGTGGAACTGGGCTTACTGAGCACATTTACACGAGATGCTAACCTAATAATACTGCACAGTAGCGCATCACAGCACAAACAGTCTGTGCTGTACAGTCTGTCTGTGTGGTAATAACACTACCGCACAGTATTATTAGGCTATTGTGCAGTAGTGTCACTAAAAAGGCATGTGCTGGCATTACTCCATAGTAGCACCAGTTACTGTGCATTAATTTAGTAGTAGTACTTGATCATAATAGTACTAAACTTAATTTGCAGTAACTACAGCACATTGATGAACATGTAGCCCATTTAATCTAGAGAAAAGAAGACTGAAGAAGGATTTAGTAACAGCCTTCAACTATCTGAAGGGTGGTTTCAAAGAGGATGGAGCTAGACTATTCTCAGTGGTGGCAAATAACAGAACAAGGAGCAATGGTCTCAAGTTGCAACAAAGGCAGTTTAGGTTAGACATCAGGAGGGTAGTAAAACACTGGAATATGTTACCTAGAGAAGTGATGGAATCTCCATCCTTGGAGGTTTTTAAGACCCTGCTAAATAAAGCCATGGCTGGCAGGATCTAATTGGGGATGGTCCTGTTTTGAGCAGAGGGTTGGACTAGATAACCTCCTGAGATCCCTTCTAAATTTAATTTTCTATGATTATGCGATTCTGTTATTGATTAACTAGAGTTAGATGTCTAATATAATCTTATCCTACCCTGCCTGAGTGCCTGAAAAGTTGTTAATACAATTTCTACCTCAGGCTTCCTCCTCCCTTGTGATTTAGGTTTAAAGCTAAGAAGATAACATCACAAATATTGATGCATAAATGGATTTCCAGGGACTTGTGCAGGGTGAAATAGAACGACACTTCGCGTTCTATACCCGCTTATGTTCCTAATTGGTGGAATGAATCTAGCCTGTAATATACAGTCCTGAGTCAGGCACCTAAGCCATGAAGAACGGTGAGAATTTAGACACAAGTTTCTGTCTGATAGTTCCAATGAGCTAGTTTTGGGTGCCACCCTGCTCAGCAGCTACGCACAATGAAGGGTAACATCCCTGTTAGGGATGTGTAGCTTTCTCCACTCAGGACCTTTGACATCTTCTTGTTTTACAGGTGTTGTAATGAATGCCTATGCTGAGAGAACTGTTTTGGTATCACTCCAAATCTATTTAAGAAACCATAGTTGATGTGCAGGCAGCCACTTAATAGTGCCACATGAGAGGAGAACTCCAATGAATAATGGATGGGAATACCCAAGCTTCATTTGGGGTTTTGCATGCCTCTTGGAATTTCTTTGTTGTGGTGATTATCTTGTGAGACTTGTAAAGGCAGGTAGAGAAATACTCAGACATACTCCCTTCATTTTCTAGTCTGTATTTGCTGTTACCTTTGTTCAGGCTCTCACTAAATGGATTTTTTCTGTTTCTCCTCTGTAAGCTTCTTTATAACCTTTCAAGCAGAATGCAAAACTGGTAATAGACTCATAGACATTAGGTCTGGAAGGGACCTTGGAGGATCAAGTCCAGCCTCCCACTCCAGGGGCAGGAAGTCATCAGGAATCATAGGATCCCTGGAAGATTAACATCCAAATGTCTCTTGAAGGTGTTCAAAGTAGGTGCTTGAACCTCCTCCGGCAGCAGTCTATTGTGTCTTGAATTGTTATTATGATTATCATTAACTTGTTAAGTAATAATAATATGATCAATAGAAGACACAAAGATCCCCAGCAGATCTAAATTACTATCATTCTTGACTTCAGTAGACAATAGATCAGGCTCTGAAAGGAAAGTGGTGACATAACTGTTATCTGTGGTTCTTTGTAAAGCAAAGTGAAAAATGCTTCATGCTATGGAAGATATTAAGCATCACTGATTCAACTAGCTGAAACATTCAGACATCAAACTAATGGTGTCAGAAGTCTCAAGCCTACTGCATTATTCAGTATCTATAGCATTAGAATCAAGTCAGGCCTCTTGTTTTACAGCACTGCATGTGCAGCTATAGCCCACACAACACAAGATGTTGGCCCACTGGTGCAGAGAGGAGATACCTGTTTGGTAGTTTTTTTGCCCATTTTCTGTGATTCTATCCACTCATCTTGTTTCTAAAGATCAAAGAGATACCTGGAAAGGAAGAACGAATGCTGCTAACCTGAACCTGACAGTGATTTTCTAGGGGAGGTGCAGTGTATTACTAGAGCAGGGAAACCAGTCTTCATTAATTGCAGAGTGAGGATTTAAATCTCCATTAAGTGGCTGCCAGGATGGGGCACATGTAACAGGCTTTCTCATATTAACCTGAATAGATTGAAGAACTGCTTTGTTTCACAGTTAGAATCCAGTCTTATAACCAGATTTATATTTAAAACGCTATATATATACATATATATA
>NW_017729032.1:114480196-114485417 GCF_001723915.1 Gavialis gangeticus
GAAAACATATATAAATTCTTAAAAGAAATTCTGCAAAAAATTTCCCTAATGGCATATCAAAGATGATTAAAAAGTTGGGACTTTTTGTAAGATATGTATAACATAATGGAGTATAATGCCTTATAAAATTTCAGCTATGCTTCTAGATTAGTATTTCTTTCCTTCTTTCTGTAACAGATATCCACCTAGAAATCCACCTTGAGGCAAAATCAGTATGATGATCAGCTTATATGGTAATAGTCTTTCTAAGTAGGTTGAAAGTTTTCTGGATAAGGGAAGTGGCTCTCACAGAAAATCATACAACCAGTAATTTTGAATAGAAAAACTGTAATGAGAAAAAAAAATAGGCTTCTTGTTAAAACGTCCTTTACATGTCAGTAAACACTAAGATGCTTTCTCTAATAAGATTATGAAAGCTGTGATTTTTAAAGTTTTAATAAAGCACAGGTGTCTTCACATTTGTTGAATTTTTTGGCATTTAACCTTAAAATATCTAATGCCAATTTTTTCCTAAAATTTCCTAAGATATGCTACTGTACCTAGGAGCCTTGCCAATTTTTTGATTGTAACATGGTATTCAGCTTGAATTGAGCTATTCCCTTGGACTTTCCTTGTATTCTTTAATGCCAGGCAACCATGAAATCATCTTTCAAGGTTGCAAAACAAAAATGAAATGACAGTTCAGGTAAGCTTGAGTGTGCAAATTTGTAATTATTTCTGTTAAAGTTACTTATCCTTTTCTCATAACCCCCTGCTCCTTAACAAACACAATGAAATTATATTAATTGGAAACTCACTGCAAATCTGTTCTTACCACTTTCATTTGGTTATGTGTTCTAAGTCATCCTTTTCCAAATACCTGAACCACTCCTATCATATGGCAAGTGTTTAGTCTCATCACATTCTCCATTCAGTAGAGTTTCTAGGCTGATGAAAACAAATGTTAAAAGGGTAAGTGATTTTGCTTACAGATTTAAATAGAATAAATTGCTTATGTGCAGGGATCCTGGTTTTCTCTGATAAAAAAATCCCCAATTTTTGGTTTTACAAAAGTAACCCCATATCTATATATATTAGTGGTGTTTCATTTTAATCATGGAAAAAAGTGGATTTGGGGTTACTTTTTCGAGTAAAAATATTGGGGATTTTTTTTGTGAGGAGGGCATGAACCCTTGGCACTAAGGTGCTGGAATGGATGCATCTATACCAACTGTGGGCAAAGTCTGGGCTGCAGGCCAGATCCAGCTGGCAGTGAACTCCATTTTCCAGCAGCCCCTGCCTGAGTGGCTGGGGCCAATTTCCATGGAGACCCCAGCAGCAGCCACACTGTGATGGGTGGGACTGGGGTTCCTGTGGAGAGTGGCCCCACTACCACTGGCTGACAGCAATGGCACCAGCCTCTTCCTGGTGGGAGGGATAAGGGAGGACTAAGTGGGGGCTGTGCTGCAGGTGGAAGCGGGGCGGGCTTAGCTGCTGCCAGCTGTACAGGGCAGGCAGTGGCTGTGGTGGTAGTGGCACCACTGGAAAGGGTGGCTAAGCGGGGCTACAGAAAAATTTAGGGTGTATATCGCCCCCCCCACCCCCCCAGTTCTGCCCTGGCTATGGATGACACTGTCAATGCCACAAGATTCTAGCTGGGATCCAGAAGAGGGCACATGGCAGGGCACATGGCAGGGCACATGGCAGGGCAGGGAGCTGCTCTGGAGCCCAGCTGAGATCCTGCAGCATTGACAGTGTCATCCAGAGCCAGAGCAGAACTGCAATCTGCAGCCTGCATACTCCAGGCAGAGGTGTGCAGGCAGTGGATCATGGTTCTGCCCTGGCTCTGAACCATGCTGTCAGCACCAGTGTTCCCTCTAAGCTGTGCAGCATATGCGACGTGCTCATGCCATGCTGCCACAGTTGTACATGCCGTGCAGCTTAGAGGGAATGTTGGTCACCATTGCAAGAAGCCAGGACAGAGCCATGATCTACTGCCTGCATATCCCTTCCCATGGCATGCAGGCTGCAGAGTGTGGCTCTGCTCTGGCTCTGGACCATGCAGTCACCACCACAAGTTCCCAGATGGGCTTCGGAGCAGCTCTGCACCCTTTTGCATGCCCTGCCATCACCGCTGAGGTCAGCATCTACTGAAACCACAGCCTCATGCTATCACAGTGCAGCTACTGCTGGGGTCTCTATGGAAACTGGCTCCAGCCACGCAGACAAGGGCTGCTGGGAAATGGGTCTGGCCACCAGATGGATTCACCATTTTGCCAACCCCTGATCTATATTGTGGCTTGAGGTGTATGGAGTAGGTCCAGGGAGACTGTAGGATGGTGGCAGCTAAGCACAGGTGGAAGAGGAGACAAGAATCAGGTAGTGATGATGTTGACACTCATACATCTGTCAAGATGTGGCCATCCAACATCTTGACAAATGGAAGGAAATAGGATGAAGACAAACATTCAATGGTGCTTGGCAGTGGTGTGGGAGAAGAACCCAGTGCATGAGTGGCAAGCCTTTCTACAGTGGCTACATGTTCACTCATCAGATGGGGGTTGAAGCACACTCTTCCTGGCTCACCTGCTTCCTGGCTCACCTGTGGACCTCAGCCTGGAGTCTCTGATGGCTCTCTGGGGTGACTGCACCAGCTTTGACTTGGGTTCTCCAGACTGAACAGTAGTGGGAAGGATTCTCCCAGTTGTTAGTAGGAATGCTGAAAACCTGAGACCTTGCATGACCTTCTTGCTGCATCGGAGCTTTGGCCTTCTTCTACTTAGTGGGTGGTTCTTGAGATGGTCATAGAGCACAGCCTTTGGCAGACCATCTTGAGGCATGTACTTAATATGTCCCAGCTAGCAAAGCCTGTGAACTTCCAGCATAGTCTGCATAGACTGTAAACTGGCCCTCTCAAGGATATAGTTGTTAGTGAGCCATTGGTCCCAAATGATTCAAAGGATTTTTCTGAGACAGTGCAGGTGAAACCTGTTGGGTCTTCACTCCTGTTTCTGCTTAGAGTATATGACCCATCTTTCACAGCCATAAATGAGGGTACTGAGGACACAAGCCTGATAGATGGATGCCTTTGTGTTCAGGGTTAACAGTTTGTTGTTCCAGACACATGAGGTAAGTTTGCCAAAGATGAGAGAGGCTTTGAGAATTCTTTCATCAAGTTCTCTAACAAGGTTAAGTGAGCTGGTAAGAGTTGAGCTGAGATAGCAGAAGTGGTCTACCTTTTCCAGAGCTTCATTCTTAACATAGATTTTGGGTGGGATGTTGGTGGTCTGGGACATGACAGCCATTTTCTTAATAATGATTGCCATGCTAAACTTGATGCATGCATCAGAGAACTTGTTCATCATGATCTGCAGTTCAACAGGTGAGTTAGAGATGAATGCAGCATCATCTGCGAAGGACAGATCCTGAACAGTGAGCTGGGTGGCATGGCTTTTGCTCTGAAATCATCTGATGTTGAATAAGTTGCTATCTGTCCTTGATTCAATTAGTGTGCCAGATTGATCATTTCCAAAAGTGTACTTAAAAAGAATAGAGAAGAAGATGCCAAAGCCAGTAGGTGCTGAAATACAGCTTCAGGCCGGTATCAATGCTACTCTCAGATGATATTTCATTTTCAGACTGGATGGTTGTCTTCATTCCCTCATGGAACTCCATGTCACAGTGATGATGGTGACACTTGGCCTACTGCTAAATTAAGAGTCTTCATTCAGTATGGCATTCAGTGGCACCTGCATGGGGCAGGTAAGAGGCATAACACCTCAGCTGGTGAAAATCCCTCCCAATTGTAGTTGGAAAACTATTGAAAGTGTTTCTTTTGCATTTGTTTCAAAACTGTGAAATTAGTATTTATTAATACTTGTAAAATGTTAAATATCAATGTCAAGGGTCAAAAAGGCTTTGAAAAGGATTTGGTCAAAGGCACATGTCAGCAAATTTTGACATAAAAAAACAATGGAGATTCTTTACCAAAATATATGGCAGGACAGAGTTCATCACAGAGTACAATAGATACACTCCCTACTAGAAAACCACTGATTCTATGTCAAACTATGTCAGAAACAGAGTGGATGATGAAAAAAATTAAATGACCCATGATAAGGGAATGATTATGATAAGGTTGTTGTTTCAAGCTTCTGTTATTGTTTGCAAACTTTTAGGCACTATCACCCTTCTTCAGGCATAGGGAAAGTTTGCTGGCATTTTGTGTGCTCTCCTGGGTAGAATAGAAGACCATATGTAAAATGCAGGTCTGTGAAAATGCAAATGTGTGGCAGTGAGGATCAGAGAGAATGGGAGACAATAGGTGTGAGACAGGTAGGTGGGGTGGGGAATGGGGAATCTTGAACTGGTGATAGAATGTAGCTGATAAAATGCAGACAGGTTACCTGGGGTTATCAGATGACAGGCAGGCAATAATGTGTCATAAATCCAATGTCTTATTTAGTCCATTATTTTTGGTATCCAGTAGATTTATGAAGTGAAGTATGATCTTCTATGAAAGGTGTTTTGTAAATTTCCTTCTGAGGATTAGAACTGAGAGATTAGAGAGAAAGTAGTTGTCTTGTTAGAAGTGTGCAACCACAAGTAATTGGTTATTTTTTACTATGATAGGTGTACTTGCACTTATTATATTTAGAATGTCCACGAGTAACCAGTTTATCTCCACACAAGAACATTTATCTATACAGATGATAGATGCATTACCAAGGACTTTGTCCAAAGCAAAGCTAGGTTAACATCAGCCTTCCCTGGACTCTCTAACTGCTACACTAAAACCCAATTATATGCCAACTTGGATAAAATGTAATGGAGTCTTTTTCACCTCTGGAACTGCAAAGCTAATAAACAACTGAATGTAACCTGGAAGGGGTATAACTCAGCCACGGCTAAAATCCAGCCTAACCAAAAGTGAAAATCATAGTATCATAGTGCTTAGGGTTGGAAGGGACCTGAAAAGATCATCAGGTCCAACTCCCTGCCCCAAGCAGAAGCAGGTGCTAGGGTCATATCACCCCAGCCAAATATCTGTCCAGCTTCCTCTTGAAGACCCTCAAGGTAGGAGAAAATACCACTTCACTTGGGACCCCATTCCAGAGTCTGGCAGCACTAACTGTAAAGTAATGTCTCCTGATGTCCAGCCTGAATCTTCTCTCTAACAATTTGTGGCCATTATTCCTAGTAACCCCAGGTGGTGCCCAGGGGAACAGAGCCTCACCCAATT
>NW_017729032.1:114485531-114499834 GCF_001723915.1 Gavialis gangeticus
ACCAGATCCCTTCTCAGCCTTCTCTTGTGGAGGCTGAATAGGTTCAGGCCCATTAGCCTCTCTTCGTAGGGCCTGACCCACTGCCCCTTGACCATGCGAGTGGCTCCCCTCTGGACCCTTTCAATGCTAGCCACATCCCTCTTGAAGTGCAGCACCCAGAACTGGATGCAGTACTGCAACTGTAGCCTGACCAATGCCACACAGAGGGGAAAGATCACCATCCTGGACGTACTTGTGAGGCATCTGTAGATGCACAACAAGGTGCAGTTAGCCGTACTGACCACTTCCTTACAATGGCAGCTCATGTTTATCCTGGAGTCAACAATGATTCCAAGATCCCTTTCTGCCACCATGATGACAAGGATGATCCCCAGCCTATAGGTGTGTTGCTGGTTCCTTCTCCCTAGATCCAGTACCTTGCACTTGTCTGCATTGAACTCCATCCTATTCTCACCTGCTCATCACTGTAATTTGTCTAGATCTAGCTGGATTCTGTTCCTCCACCCCAGTGTGCCCACCTTGCCCCACAACTTGGTGTCATCAGTGAATTTGGACAGTGTGCATTCCACACTCATATCCAGATCACTGATAAAGATGTTGACCAAGCCCCGGGGGACTCCACTGCCCACATCCCTCTAGGTCGAAACAACCTGTCCACCACCACTTTCTAGGTGCGGCCATCTAGCCAATTTGCCACCCATCTGACTGTGTAAGTATCAAAGCCGCAGTCACCTAGTTTTTTTAAGAGAATGTGGTGGGAAACTGTCAAAGGCCTTCTTAAGGTCCAGGAAGATGACATCCACCTTGACACCCTTGTCCAGGGACTTTGTGACCTGATCATAAAAAGAAACCAAGTTATCAGGCAGGACCTGCCCTCAATGAACCCATGTTGGTTTTCCCTGAGCGTTACCTCCCCTGCTGGGCCTTTGCAGATGTGCTTCTTAATAATTTTCTCAACGGTCTTCCCAAGGACCGAGGTAAGACTGACTGGTCTATAATTGCCAGCGTCCTCCTTTCTCCTCTTCTTGTAAATGGGGACCACACTGGCCCTTTTCCAATCCTCTGGTACCTAGCCAGTGTCCCACAAGTGCTCATACAGCCGTGCCAGGGGCCCTGCTATGACCCCCACGAATTCCTTCAGCACACTTGTGTGAAAAGCATCTGGACCTACTGATTTAAACACACCCAGTCCCTCCAAAGTTCCCTAACTAGGTCATCCCTGACCCTAGGCATGGTGGTGCCTCTCTTGGGTGCAGCCACAGTTCTAGTGAGGGAGAAGTTCTGGTCCCTGTTCAGGAATATGGGGGCAAAGAATTCATTAAAGTGAATTTACCCTCAGGTAACTTTTCCAACTTGCTAGCCTGTCTAGGTCTGCCTGTATCTGCAGCCTATTTTCAAGCATGATTATGCTCCCATGTTCGTCTGCAAACTTTCCCAGTGAGCAATTCACCCCCACATCCTAATCATTGATAAAGATGTTGAAAAGCAGTGGAGCAAGCCTGGACCCCTGAAGGACAACACTGGCCAGCAGGCCTGTGTGAATAGGCAACTATTTGATTTGGATTTAGATTTGGTTGATTTGGATTCAGCCAATTTGATTCAAGGATCTGAATCGCTTCTCTGATGTCACCTATGTCATGAGTTTTGCTTGTCAGCAGTTTGAGGTGCAGTTTCCCAGAAACCTCTGCACCTGTATTCTTGAAACTTGGCAGGATTTGTGGCCTGTGTACAACCTACCATCCCTGCAATGTTCACACTGCTGTGGCTTAATAAACACACGTGACATGGGTTTTGCTTTCAGGATTTGAGGTGCAGTTTCCCAGAAACCCCTGTACCTATCACCTTGAAACTTGTCAGACTTCATGCCCTCAGCAGATTCCACTATTCTTGAAAGGTTTATTTGAATTATTCAAAAAACAACAAAGTTAGAGATATTTCATTGATTCCCCATTAATGCCCTATGGCTGAATCTCCAAATTGCCGAATCTTTTCCAAATATTTTCCGAATTGATTCAGAAGCTCCAAATTGAATTGGAAAGCCTAAAGCTTCTGGTTATTCAATTCAGTTTCCTAGATTAAGCCTCCAAATTATCCAAATCATCTCCAAATCCGAATCGTGATCCAAAGCCTAGCGCAGCCCTACGGGCCACTTGTCACCAGGATGACACAGATCTGTTCATTAAAGCTCTTTGGGTCCTACCCCACAGCCAGCTTCCTACCCACATACCTGTTAAGCAATTAAGCATGCAATCCTCCAATTTTCCTGTGAGAACATCATGGGATACCAGATCAAAGGCCTTTTAGAAGGATAGGTATATGTCAAACTCCGCTCTCTTATCCAGGTGGTGAGTTACTTAGTCATAGAAATAGATGAGATTGGTAAGACAAGACCTGCCTGCAATGAAGCTATGCTGGCTATCATTCAGAATACTACCTTCTGCAAGAGTATCACACATAGACCCCATGGTGATTTTTTTCAGGATTTTCCCTGGGGTAGAAGTTAGGTTAATTCGCCTATAGTTGCCTGGGTCCTCTCTCCTCCCTTTCTTGAAGATGAGCACAACATTGACCCTCTTCCAGACTTCAGGGACCTCCTCTGAGTGCCACAACCTTTGGAAGAGTTTTGCCAGAGGTCCCACAATGACTTTGATGAGCTCCTTCAGCACTCTCAGATGAGTGTCATCCAGTCCTGCTGACTTATAAATATTTAACTTTTCTAGCTGATCATGCACCAGCTCAACATCAACATTAGGAAGGAGGTCATTCCCACCATGTCCATTCTGATCCTTATCTAATATGATTCACCCCTTAGTTCAGTGAAATACCAAAGCAAAATAGTCATTCAGGAGTTCAGTTTTCTCCTGAGGGTTGGTAACCAGCTGTCTTAAGTTGTTAAGCAATGACTTAAAGCTTTCATTTGTTTTCCTCCTGTTCCTACATACCTAAAGATGGACTTCTTATTGTCCTTGATTTCTGCTGCTAGTTTAAATTCAATCACTGCCTTATCCTTTCTAAACTTCTCCCTACAAGTGCAGGCCATTGTCTTATAGTCCTCCGTGGGACTGTCCTAAGCTTCCATTGTTTGTCGTCCTCTTTCTTCTTTTTCAAGAGGACCTTGATATCCTTATTAAGACAACAGGGCTTACCAACCCTTCTGCTACCTTTCCTCCACATTGGAATGGACTTATTTTGTGCTTCGAGTATAGTGATCTTGAGAAACAAACACTCTTCATGCTTTTCTTTCACCTTTGGTCCCTGGTCCCACAACACTTCCCCTATATTGCCCTGAGCCTGTTGAAATTCACTTTTTTGAAGTCCAAAACTTCAACCCTGGTAGCTGATTTGCCTGCCTTGCAACAGTGAGTGAATGTGATGGTTTGGTGGTCACTGTTGCCCAGGCTAGCTTCTATATTCAAGTCACTCACCAGATCATCTCTTATGGCCAAGACCAAGTCTAGGAGAGCTTTATCTCTGGTTGGCCTGTGTACTTCCTGAGTCAGGTAGAACTCTTCAATATAGGTCAGAAAACAATGTGACCAATCTGACTTAGCTGAGTATTCCTCTAAAGAGATGTCTGGGTAATTGAAGTCACTGATGATGACTGTCCCATGCACTCATGGCCTCTGCCAGTTTTTGAGAGAACTCCAGATTGAGCTCCTCCCCCTGATTTGGTGGTCTGTAGTATAAACCTACAGTTAGGTATGTCTCACTGCATGCACCCCATAGTTTGACCCAGAGGGTTTTGAGCTGCTCTTCTTTGGAGCCAATGTTGACCTCCAAGGAGGTGTACTGCTCCCTCACATAGAGAGCTACACCTCCACCTTTCTTCCCTACTCAGTCCTTTCTGTGCACTGTGTAGCCCTCTATGGATACATTCCAATCATGTCAGGAGCCTCACCAGGTCTCCATAATCCCTAATAGATCATAATGCCCACTGGACAGTAAGAGGGCTAGCTCCCCCTGCTTGTTCCCCATGCTCCTGGCATTAGTGTACAGGCACCTGAGTCCTCCAAATGAGACCCTAGATTTTCTGTCACACTGAAGGAGAACCATTCCCTCAGCTCTTACAAGAGTAGCGATCCTAGTGTCTACAACTTCAGAGCTTTCTTGTGTGCCGGTCCCTGGACATGATCCAGTCTGTGTTTCCCTGTCCCTCAGCACTCTTAGTTTAAAGCCCTATCTAGAAGGTCGGCCATCCTGGGCTGAGATCGGTCAAGAACAGGGACTTACCCCTCCACATGAGGTGGATGCCATCCCTTCCCAGGAGTTCTTTCTCCCTGAAGTGTGTGCTATGATCAAAGAAACTGAAGCCCTCTTGGTAGCACCACCACCAGAGTCGTTGGTTCACTTCTTTGATGCATCCCTCTCTCCTAGGTCTTGTCCCATAACCAGGAGCACAAAGGAAAACACTACCTGAACCTCCGACTCCTTGACCCCAGCCCCCAAAGCTCTGTAGTCACTCATGACCTGGTCGAGATTACTCCTGGCCATGTCATTCATGCCCACATGGATGAGGAGCATGGGGTAGTGGTTCTCTAAGGTCACGTCATATGCTATTACCTTGATTCATGTCATAACTCAGAAATGTATAGTATAACAGGATACATGGTGTTATCTAAAATAATTCTCTGTGACAAAGTGTTTGAAGAAAAGTGTCATTGGGAATAAAATATGCAGTTGAAGATTAGGATGGCACAATGAGTGAACATTTTGTTTTAATTTTTGTTTTGGTGCAGTCCAAAAAAGATTGAAACATGGCTGTGAAGTGAATCCTTTAGAGACCTCTACCTTTTCAGTAAAATAAGTGCTAAGTATTAAGCAGACACTTACTAATACCAGCTGTGTTGCACAGGATTGGTTAGTCATCTCCTTTTATCTTGAGAAACATAAAAAAGTAAAGATAGGGAAAAAAATCAATTTAAACAAGTCAGGAAAATGTCCTATATAATTATAATTGCTATATGGTAAAATATTGTGGTCGTCTGATAAATGGATTCATGTAAGACTTTTCACTTGCGAATGAGACAAGACATAAAAATGAACATTTAGTGTTCAAGCTAATTACAATTTAAGAACAATTCCTTTTTCAGCTCATTAAAATAATCCTTGATAAATTTTGGTTAAGAACAAACTTTTAAGCTGAAAATGATATTTTCCAAAACTTTGCTGTATAAACTCATTGCCACTTTAAGTAGGGTAATTTCTCAGATAAGCTATTTCATTAAAGAGGGTTCACTATCTTTGCTTCAGGTAAGTCATATTTTCACAAATTTGCATTGCCTGTAGCTTTTCATTGAATATGGTAATGGACCAATCTAACATTTCTGAAGTTAAAGGGGGTTGATTCCACTTTCCAGTTTAACTGTTGTGATTACATCTGATTTACACTGGTAGAAAAGACAGACAAGATTATATTTGAAGTCCAAACTACTAAATGTGGAATAGGGAGGAGAGTTTTCAAGACGGAGAGCTTTACAAAGGTTCAGAAAATAAAATAAAATGGATATTTTTTCTTCTCCCATACCTTACTTAAGAAAACAGAACATGATCTCCTTAAATTGAAACATATTGTTTTATGGCTTGATATCTTCCCAACATAGGCTCTCTTCCATTCTGAAACTGAGAATGTAATAAATAGAAGTGATCAAGTGAAAGCTCCTGTGATTTTCTTTGTCATCCTATGTTCAGCGTATTCCATTTACATTCACAAAGTGCATAAAACTATGTCAGTCCCACTATAAAAAAGCATTGTTTATGTGCATATCAGTTGAGTACATAAACAACTTACATGCGTGACACCTTTCTGCCATACCGTTTACTTCGTAACATAACTGTACTCTAGTTAACCACACAAAACTGATGAAAGGAAAGCTTCTACCAAAGGGTTGCTGTCAGAATCTTTGAAAGTGAGCCAGTGAGATTCAAGGTTGCTATTTCCCATAATTTTCAAGGCATCTTGTAGAAAACCTGAAACTAACTATTATAAGCTGCCATGGCAGGGGGTCGGACTAGATGATCTTCTCAAGTCCCTTCCGACCCTAGAAACTATGAAACTATGAAACTATACGCTTTGAAAATTGTAGAAACTGGTTAGTTCTAGGGCTCTTTATACTATAGCACTTATAAAACTGTGTACTTTAATGAAGATTGGATAAGTGTATATTTTGGGTAAGCTGATAGACTTTTTTCAGTCCTGAGGCTATTCACTTAAACAGAATACACTAGAATTAAACAGATTTCAGCACTGAACGATTTAGTACAGAGCTGAATCCTGTTTTACCTTCATGGAATTAAAAGGCACTTACATAGTTACATAACAGCAATGTTTGGCACTTATGCACAATTTGGATTCCACATGGCTGCACTCATCTTGCTCCTCCCACTGAATGCAGACTGCATAGATACCCATGGAGGAATAGAATTGTTTGGGCATGCAGCAAATGCAGCTAATGCCATGCATCTAATGCCAGGTTAGTCCCTAAAATTTAGTCTAAAAAACAACCAAACCAAACCAAACCAAACCAAACAAAAACCCAAGAGAAGGATAAGGATACCCTCTTGCACATTGCTCTGTTCCTTACCCAGCACACACAAAGTTACTTTCCATTTCTCCCAGGCAAATGTTGGTCCTGCAGATACTGCTACTAACTTAGCAGCAGTAGTGTCTGCCTCAGCATCAACTTGAGTGTATTTTGGGACTTGGCTGTATTACTCTGCTTAAGACACATATCCAGTTTTCACAATTCTCGACTTTAGCTTGCAGTTTTCAGGAAAAAAGATTCATGTTAAATGTGAGAAAATACAATATTATTTCTTCAGTGTTTAAGAATCCCACTGCCATTTTTTGTGCTACCCTCTGGCATGATTCAAATACCAATATCCATGTCAACAGAAAGACTATCATCAACTTTAGTGAGTTTTGGGTCAGATACCTGGAGTCAGGTCTTGGTCTTACATGAATATAATGTGTGGTTAACTGTTAAATTCAGTTGGGGAGCAGTTAACTTCTGGTCTTATTTCTTCAGTACATTACCTGCCCAGTCTGTATAGGTTTGTAAAGCAGATCTAATATAAATGTCATGTTCTAAAATAAAATGTTAAACATTTGTCAGACCTACTACTATAAGAACACAAGAAGGACCTTGTGGCAGGGCACTGTTGGTTCCTGCCACTTTAAGGACTCAGCCAAGCAGCCAGCAAATGCTTGATTGCAGCAGCCATTTTAGATCTTTGGCCGCCTATATAAACAGAGCATTTTGTTACTGGCAGCCCAGGCAGTAACATTGCCTTGCTGCAAGTCTGCTTGGAATATTTTGGAGGTAAGGGCAGGAGGTGTAGGGGATGGTTTGGAGGCTACTGGTCCTAGGAATGACCTAAAACTGCACCCTGCCAGGAGTGGGTGGCCTGGTGGGGCTCCCAATGGTGCAGGAACCCCCAGGAATTGCCAGCCAGTTACCACCCTGGTGAAAGGCGGGTTGGGGCACCTTAATAATCCCAGCTCCCACAACTGTTTGGATTACCCCCTAGTAGTGGCCAGAAGGTGGACCCAGTAGAGAGGGTGGGGCTACAAGCTCAGAGACCTGACATAGGGTATTGACTGGTCAATGATGGGGCCAGGACCAGAATGGTCAAAAGGGCCTGGGGCCTACCACGAGTGATACCCAGAGCTGAGGGCCTGGGGTTCTGACTGGCCTTGGAGGTGAGGCCAGGGCCTGTGTGGCCAAAGGTCTTGGGGGGACTATGCTCAAGAAGGGAAATAGTTTCAAGGAGCTAGGCAGCCCAGAATGAGGGCGGGGTAGGCCACCTGAATGGAGGGATCTTAGAGGGGTCCTGATTGGAGGATTCTGGGGCCCAGTATGGGGCCAGGGAGACTAACATCTATGGATGCCATCTGCGAGGCTTGGGCTGTGGTGTAGGGGAGGAACAGAGCTGCAGATAGCGCCCCCTGGCATCTTAATTAGATAACAACAAGGCATGGAAGGTTAGCCCTGAACAGGTAGGCAGACCAGGTGGTAGACTGGTCCCGAGGAAGACCCCCTGTGTTACAGACCTCTAGAAAACCAGAGTGAGTGGTGGTATCAGCATCAGAAACCCTGATCCACTGGCCCATAATAAATGTTTTTTCTTTATGTGGCCAAGTTCTTCATGGCATCACAGACAAAAAGATATCATAATTTTTACTGTATGTCACACCACAAGTAAGATGTGTGGTGGGCTTGCTGCTTTGTTTGGCATGCTGGGCTTGGAGGAGGGCAATGCTGATTGGTGGAGTATCTCCACCAATCAGGTGGTAGCAGGAGAGGCTTGCCCTGCCCCTGTCCAGAGGCAGATGGGGCAAAGAGCCCTGGGCCTGATTGAGAACTTTACCTTTCAGGTCCAGCAGACTTTGGGGGCAGAGCCTCTGGAGAGTATAAAAGGACAGCGTGCTCAGCATGCAGGGGAGATGTTGAGGGGCTCAAGAAGAGTGGGGGCCAGAAGAGCTGGGGAAGAGCTGAACAGCAGGCAATCATCCAGAAGAACCCCTGAAGACACCACTTGGGGATTCAAGCAATGGGAAGCTCCCGCAGTGCACAACCTGGTACTTGGAGCCTTGACCCTGGGAGTGGATCGAGACTGCTCAGGCCACCTCACAGTGCATGGACAAGTACACAGAGCCTTGGCTCTCGGAGCCACTTAAGGCAGTTTGGGCCTGGGATCCCAGAGTGAGGACAGGCAGCCAGAGCTGGCAGCATAGCTTGGCATATCTAAAAGAGCCCTCAGTGGCCAGAGCAGGTCCTGGAGAAGTCCTGGTGTGAGGTTGGATGGCTGGAGCCAGTGGCAATGTGGCTTGGCATAGCCAGCGGAGCCCTTGGTGCCCAGAGCAGGACACAGGGCTCTGGAGAGAGGACACCCTCCCGTCACAAAGCTGGATAGCTGGAGGAGGCAGCGTGGCTTGGTCTGGGTGTCCAAAGCAGGACACCTGGCCACAAGAGGAGATGAAAGCACTGCTGGGGAGAAGCCACGGGGAGTTGATGTCCAGGGGATGAGCCCTGACTTCTCTGGAGAGCAGGAGCATGAGTTGCTGGAGAGTGGGTCCCACAGGGGAGGCACCCTGGAAGGGGCCCCTGTGGGAGATAATTATACAGGGTCCCAGGTTGTGGGACAGAAACCCGGTGCTGTCAGAGGGAGAGGGGATTCTGGAGCCTACCTTCTCCTTTACTGGGAGGAGAGCCCAAGCCTGGACTCAAAGGAGAGAGGCTCCATGGGACTCCCCGTGGGGTTTTGAATATGCCTGATTGATGTAATGTCAATGTTAATATAATTATGGGTATTCTTTAAGATGTTCATATTGAGTTACTGAACATGGCTGCTGCCTGTGTATTCTTGCTGAAATAGTACTTGGACTTACCTGTGTTTATTTGTTTTGTTGTCTGTATTTGCCTACTGTATTATTACCGGACTTGTCTATGCTTACCTAGTTTATTGCCTGTATATGCTTATTAATGTGATATATTAACCAATCTGTGCTTCCCTGCTTCAGGATCCATCACTCTTCTGTGCCTGGGATGACTAGGGGACTCACCTTGCTTGTTGCTTATAGGGTTCCCATATCAGGTGTTGGTGCTGGGTGTGACACCCCAGTGGAGGGTCAGTTCCCAGACCATCAATTATTTTGGAGTATTGTTTATAGTCCATTCTTTGTAAATACTTATTCTCATATGTCAGATATATTTTTATATTTATATTATGAATCAATAAACTGTATATAGTTAAGTAGCATTTGCCTGGCCTGGCTCTATAGAGGATAGAGGCATCTGAACCCAGGTGACAGCCTCCCTCTCACAGCACTATTGCCTGTCCACCTATCCCATCCTGTTGAGGATGGGGCACACCTTTTCTGTACTTGGGCTAGAGATATAAATCTTGGTTTTGGAATCCAGAATATAGATTTTTTTTCCAGAGCCATGGCTGACTATAAAGCAAGTCCTTCTGGAAGCAGTGTCCAGGAAGCATGGTGTTCCAGAAGATAGTCTAGGTAAGGCAGTAGGAACTGGTGTGTCATAGAAGCAACAAGGCTCTTGGAAGGGCCGTAGTAAGATTGTTACTACTTTACTGTAAATAGCTCTTTATATAAGTTCCTGTAAACAACAAAGTGTTTCCACACCACAGCCCTCATCAAGATTTTACAAAATACATGCAGAAGTTCACTTACACTCAGGCAAATCAGTGACTCTTCAACCCAAAGCTACTGCTTCCCCAGTGACTATGAGCGGGTGAACACTGGACTCCGACCCTTCTGCTTAATGCCTCAGGGAGAAATGGAAGCTATTTGGCAACCAGTTTTGTACAATGTTTGCTTGCTTCTTTTCTTCCCTGTTTCTAATCCAGGAAAGAAAATGCAGCTTCTACATTTAAGATATGCACCCTGATTTTGGAATACTAATTTTTTTGGAAAAGGATGTGTGGCAGTTTGCAAATAAATGTGGTATAAACTAACATAATTCATTCATTAATATTAAGACAGATTTTTTGCTTTTGTTGTTCTTGGGCAATAGGCCAGCCTTTTGGAATGTCATAATCTTCTGATATACCAGGAAAAGTGATAGATTTAGCACAGTTATATAGTAGAGCTGGGTAACATGCAATGATAATGCTATAGGTGTTGGTCTTAAATTAAAATCTTTAAAGGAGGAATAAAACATAAAGTTAAGCACCTCCTCCCCTTTTTAGAGTACTAGAGGGAACTCTGTTGCTGGTTACTTCTTGCAGATGGCATGTCATGTATGATAGCACCACTTCAGAGCATCTTTTATAGCAAGCTTTTACAGTTGAAAAGTTAATGGTTGCATTAGGGTTATTTTCTATGCATCTTTCATCTCAGTGCCTTGCAATATTAGTTTTTAATTTGGGGATATGGCAAGGAGCAGAATGTGAGATTAATATCAACTTCTTTCTATAAAAAGGAAGAGTGGACACACAGGTATTTTAAATTGGGATGAATATTGTAGTTAGAATATAAACTAACTTGTTTTGTTGATGGTTTAATGAACTTTTGTAAGTAAAAGGGAAAATTGATGCATTACTTGGGTATTTTTTAATAATTAGATATTTATACATAGTGATTTCTGTATCTCTTGGGTTTTAATTAGTTTCTCAGCCATTACTTGAGAGTCTTTAATAAGATTCTGAGTTTCTTGGCACTTCTGCTAGAAGTGACTTTGTAATTAATTGTTATTAAGCAAAAAAATAACCCAAAACCATAAACAAAAAGACACAAATGAACCTTGCCTTCTGAATGTTGACATTTATTTTAAAGAACTATGATTTTAGTAATGGTGTCAGAATACATCATGAAACTGTAGCACTTTAATATTAAAATTTGCATGTTCAAAATGTTGCTAACATGTTAGTACTCTATTGGGTATGTCTAGCAGGAATTCATATTTTCATAGAGGATATTGTTCAAATAGGCTGCTAATTCAATTCCCTGTTTTGCAGACTCTTGTATCTATCAAGCTAATAAAAAAAAACCCCTTGTGTTTCCTCTTGTCCAGCTTGGAGACGTGTATCCAATATATAGGTTAGCTCTCAGCCACACTAAGTTGAATGTTGTGAAGAGTATGATGAATATGGAAATGCAGGTATGAAACTAATAAGACAGTTTCAGTACTCTGTCTTGCAGTAACACTTGTCTATGACTGCATGCCATTAAAGTTGAGTGAGTTAAACTGCCAAATAATGGAGCACCAATCATAAGAAGCTTATGTTAGATGATTTCACTGGTCAATCAGAAAAAAAGAATACTACAGTCCAGTAGTATTAAGCTACTGTTTAGTTAGCATCCAAAAAACCCCCCAAACCCATGAACTGGCACTACTGCCCAGTATCCCTAGTTATTGTGCACTGATTTAGTACTTGGTTATCCAAGTGTTAAACTTAATGTGCAGTAACAAATGTGCATTAATAAATGTGTAAAGAATCATACCCAGTAAGACAACTGTTCTCATCCATGCTAAAAGAATGTATATTTGTAGCAAAACTCCAGTTTCTTTATTTTAATTTTAATATACATTCCCTCCCCTTCCCCAACCATGTCTAACTTTCTCTCTGCCCTCTCTATCCCTTATAAGTGATAACAAGTAGTACTAGGTAAGTTAAGTTTTTGTATGCTATTACTGTAATAAGCCCCTTTTTATACTGTAAATAGTGTTCTGTTGTGTTTGCATTGATTGTTACTGTTTTGTGTTGTATTCCTATCAGTTTTGTATTTATTTTTGTTGTTTCGTATTAATATTGTATGGTTTAGGCCTGTGTCTGTCAAATAATGTCAAGTTTTCATTTTGTATGTCAAGCCTCCATCTTGTGTCACCTTCCCTATACAATATGTTACAACTGTGACTCATACCTACCCCTCCTGTGTAAATTGGTTCCTGAATGAATGGGAATAAATAAGAGTGCTTGAGGCAAAATGGTAGCAGGCCTCTACTGAATGACCAGTAATGACTGGGACCATCAAGTCAACAACCCGAACATTGCCTTGCATTGACTCACCCAGGAACCACAGACCTCACCCAGGAACAGAGACAAAACCCAGCATTTGAAAGATAAAAAACCTACAGGAACCCAACATTTGGAAGACAAAGCCGAAACCAGCAACCCCACCATTGTATCCCACCAGACAATGAGGACACCAGGATCTGCACATTTGCATCTGAGCAGGACTAGCCTTGCCTAGGTATGTCCTTCCCAAAGGAGACACAGGTAGCCCACCCCTAAAAGAGGGGTGGTAGAGTGTGACCTCCTTGGGACACCATCTCCATCTAGACCAGCACCATGCCATACCACCTATCCACCCAGAGACCCTGCTGGCAACCCCCTCTGGACAACACCTTGCTGGAGAAGACCCCAATTGGCCATTAAGGATCAACTCGCAGTGTAGTGTGTTGTCTGTTTTTAATAAGCCTGTTATTTTGAAATCCCAGGTTGGGTTTTTGTCTTATTGACCTCCCGACCCTCCTCCTTGATTTTCTGGCTATCTCCCAGCTTTCTGCCTCTGTTTCCTGGCTGTCTCCTCCTTGCCACTGGGCTTTTTCCCTTGCTTCCACCCCAGCACCAGGTGACCCCAAGTAACCCCAGGGCCACTTGACCTTAAGTAATACCAAGCACCAAGTTACTTCAAACGCCCCCTAGTGTTAACACACAGCCATGAAAGTGCATGTTTGTGTATGTGTATTTGGTGTACGGGTATTGACAACTAATTTTTGTCGAATTTTTGGTGTGTATAGTGTATATGTGCTTGAATTGGTAATAGGTGTGCCTGTGCTTAGACTGGTAATCTTTGATGTATACGTTTCACAGGCCAGCTGGGCACTGTGAGTGTATCAATTTTATCACAGGCCAACTGGGCTGTTTTGATTCAGTTTCAGATTGAGGCCGCAAAGTTGGGAGTGAAGTAAAGGCAAATTTATTATAGCTTACACACACACAACAGTTAACAGAAAGATAAATGCAATAAGCAGATAATGCACTATTAAAGAGCTAATAGTAAATAATAACAACAGATAGATCAATTCTGTTGCAGGCCAACTGGGCACTGCGAAGGTATTAGCCACTGGGCTTTTCAAAACAACAGATAGACAGACATGGGTTGGCAACTTATCGATAGTCCCTCAATGTCAGGTACACATCAAGTGATTCCAGTGAAGTCAGGAGTCCCCTATCTACACTGTCAAAGGGTTACCAGGGAAGGTCCCTTGATCAGGATCCAATCCTCACTCACACTGGGAGTCTGGGGCCTGGGCGTGGAACAGAAATGACCATTCTGTTCCCTCCTTCCTGCTGATCACCTGATGCACATGCTTTTTATACCTAGTCTTATGTTAATCTGTTGGCTTTAGAGCCACTCACAATGTTGCCCTATAGCTGTTAACCTATGGGATTGAAAAGTATTAAAAATTATCATAAAAGGTTACTACCCAAACTTGGGTTTATCCAATAAGCAAATTACAATGCAGCAACTTTAGTTTTGAAATTGACATTGCTCCGCCTAAACCCTAACTCCTTTTAAGTTTCATTTGAATATGCTTTCTTGGGATGTGCTTTCCTGGAACGTGTTGGGTGTGCCAGGCAGTTAGATCCAGTTTTAGCAGCAAGGCTGAACCCTGAACAAAAAACAATTACGTCTCCTAATCTTGCAGCTACAGCTTTGCCTATGAGGCCCAGTCAATTCCACGAACAGTTAATTTATCATTTTGGTTAAACTTATGACAGACAAGTTACATTTGTAGTTTACAAACTTACAAGCTTTATATTAACTAATATTA
>NW_017729032.1:114499933-114516065 GCF_001723915.1 Gavialis gangeticus
TGTGTGTGTGTGTGTGTGTAATTGATTTTTGTGTGTGTATATGTGCAGTTGTCACACCCTCACATCTAACAGCACAATTTTGAGATCCTGAGAGTTGGCCTGGCCCCACAGGACAACATATTGAGCCTTTTCTGTTTAGTAGTTTGACTTGACTTTCAAGAAGGAAGGCCATCTCATTAAGCTTTCAGGACAGCGTAATATTTTGTTCCATTTACTAAGTGAACCTATTTTTTTTTAACTTTATTCATCACTTTATAGAATTGTTGACAAGTTCCCAAAGGGTAGAGCTATAGGCACCTATTCAGATCAGCAGAGTAATAAACATGATGGGCATAAATATTTTATTCAGATCCTAATCTAAGGGAGAATTGTGAATTCAACTCCAGAGCAGTTCAGGGTTTGAGGCCTTACACCCTTAGGAGTACACTGAGAGAGAAAGAGGACAGAACGTAACGTGCTATGATGCCTTTTGCTTCACAAACCAAGTATTGGACTGGAGATCTCCAGGAGTAAAATAAATTGCTGCACGCTAGGCATAAGAGCTATGCTGAGGATCTGTAATGCTTTCATCCTCTATGAATTCTCAGAGAGGCTTGCAGCACATGCCCATCACTGAATTATATAGGCAGCCTTGTAACTATGGTAGTGCTGAGCATATCTAGTTGTTTGTGCTAACACCAAGTGAAGAAGAGGTATCATCTTGCCTTAAGATGTTTGATTATATGCCCTCCTGACATCCCTTTTAACCCTATAATTCTATAACATATTGCAGTATTTTGTAAAACACAAAATATGTTTAAAAAAGTAACAGCAGCTATCACTTGATGTTGTAATTTGATCATTAATGTCCGGAGTCCTGCCTTTTTGTTTAAGTTTTTAATGAAAAGATTTTGTTCAGGTAATTCCTGAAGTGTCTGATAAGCCTGAGAATCCTTGGCCCCATGGCAATATGGGGTAATAGCCAAGGTACATCATGTGGCATTTTCTGGTTGGATTGGTTGTCCAACCCCTAACCCCAGTTGTTTTCCTGCCTAGAGCAGGGAGGCTGGACCTGATGATCTGCAAGGTCCCTTCCAGCCCCTAACAATCTATTAATTTACGAATCTGTTGTTGATGGTGTTTCTCTGGTGATGAAGAGTGGAACTGTATCTCAAAATTAATGTTACTTTATTTTTAGGTGCCTTAATTGCTGCTGATCATGTGCTTCTTATTTACATTCGAACCACATCATGGATGTATATGTTTCAGAAGTTCCATTCTTTTCTCGTTAAGCATTTCAAAGGTTTGATACATGACACTTTTCAATTACATTTTAGAGGGTGTTCTCCTATTTATTCTGCATATGGACCCTGCTCTCTGCAGCTTATACACATTTGTATATTTCCATATGGCCTAATCTAATCAAAATAGTCAACTACTTTGCTTAGTGATTACAAAAGGCGAGGGATTGGGTGAAATGTGCTCACTGAAATTCATTTGAAGTGATTTGTTAGCTGGTTGCTTGAAGAAAAAACTGCAAACATAAGACCTGTTCTGACTGAAGACATTTACCTTCAAATTATAGTACAGGTGATTAATTCCTAGGTGCTATTACATGATCAATTAAGTGCTATAATCAAGTTATCTTTTTTCAGATGCAAACACACAGCTGACATCCATATATTTTTAAATTTCTTATGACAGTACTACAGTGCATTCTGCACATAGTTACATCTCTGCACTGTTCTAAAATAGAAGCTGCAGGAAAATTTATCAGGATCATTTATTATTATTTTTGTGAAAGCACATACACAGCAAATATGCGCTATGCCAGTGCCATTGTATCTGCAACCATCTACTGCTAAGTACTTGTTGACATTTAAATTACTGCTTTTGATCTTCAAATCATATGGTCTGTTACCCATTCCATACTTCCATGTTTAAGACCAGCAGATATTCTTGAGTGAGGACCCATCTGTAGACAAGAGAAAGTATCATTTAAGTTATTAAACTGAAGATACTTTAGTGAATTGCTATTCCAGTTACAAATGTGCAATTTATAAAAATTATAAACCAGTATCCAAGTTTTTTTCTAGATAATTACTGTAGTATGGTAAATGAGGTTAACCTACTTAGGTAACCAAGAGGTTTAGCTAATTTTACTTCAAGGTAGTTTATGGTTCATTGGTTGGCTTTGTTACCCAGATACTTCTGTGCACATATATCTTCATTTTGTTCAAAGTTTTAAGCTTTTCTCTTACCCCCCCATCCACAACTAACTTCCTCCTATTTATAATATTCTCTGTAATTGGTCTCAATATGATATATGCTCATAGATTTAAAAATTAGAACTTAATCACAAGTAAAGCAGCATATTTAAAAAACTACTGAACATTTAACACCTGCCATCTCATCAGTGCTTGGTCTACTTCTCTGCAAATTACTACATACATCATTCCTGACATGTAAAGTGATACGGAGATTAAAACACAGCTTTCAAGTGAACCAAGTTGCAAAAGGAAGACCTGTGTCTTGCTGAATAACCTTCCTGGAAAAGAAATTAATTTTAAAGAAAACTATTCATTATACGTGTAAAATCTAACTATGGGCTGCCTTAAACCTACTCATATTCCATTTTCTTGTAAAAATGTCAAATGATTCTTTCCTTGATTTCTTGATTTAGAGATAATAAAGCAATATCATAAATGATATTGAAATTCCTACCACATAGCAAATGATTTAGTTCCAGTTTTATACAATACAGAATTCGATGTGTTCAGAATAACTAGATAGGACTTTAAAACTGATTATTGCAGAAAATCTCCACCTACTTTCCCAGCTCTTAATTACATTGCACAAACTGCTAATGTGCAAGGGTGTCAAGCTCAGAAAACCCTGTGGGCCAGATGAGTGGTGAAGAGCTGGTTCATAGGCTAGATTGGACCCACAAGCTGACCCCACATGATGGGTCCAGCACATGTTCCGGAGCAGCCGGAATGGACACTATGCTATATGCACCAGTCACTCTGTTGCTATGAGGCTACACAGAATACAGCTGCTGCTCTGCCATTTCTGGGCTGTACTGAGTGCAACAGCTGCTCCATGACACGTTGCTGGATCCAGTGTAGAGCCATATGCATTTGCAGTGGCAATGCAATATGCAGTGCCATATGCAGCACAATCCCACACTGGCTGAAACAGGCTTCATGTGTGGCTTGTGGGGTCATCTGAAGCATTCTACATGCTGCCTGTGGTTGAGCTCTGAGGCCCACAAGAAGCACCAAGAGCCAGGTGTTGGGGGTCCATGAGCTAGATGTCATCCATGAGCTGTATACTTGACACCTTGCACTAGTAAACCTTTATCTTCAATGAGACATACGCATATGCATTATATATCCCCAGTAATGGCTGTCATGCCGGCGACCCTGTTGCACATGAGCGTGGACGGGGACAGCTTGAAGGTGGGGGAGACAACAGTGGGGGTCACCAACCCCTCACCTGTCTCCCAGCTGCTGAAATCGGGTGGCAGTAAAAGTGACACAAAATGCCTCTCTTCTGGAGGCCTGACCCAGAGGGCGGCAAAGGAGTCTGCTAACCTCTTGGTTGCATCCCAGCCTACTGAGTTGGATGAGAAAGCTAGTGAGATGGAGATCTAGCTTTCTGAGTGTCACAAGCAACCTTGAGAGCAGGATGGCCTCTCTCCACACAAGAAGGCAGGGATCGCTCTCTTGGAGCCAGTCTTTGACCTGGACGATGAGAGGAGGTTGATGTGTCTAGACATTGGGGTGTAGACACTGCATTTGTGGGTGAACTCCCACCTGGGGTGCAGCCTCACTGTGCACTAAAATGTCCAGCTCACCTGGCTCAACCTTGATTATTAGGGTCTTCTGGCCTTTTTGAAGCAGACCAAAGGATAGAAGAACATAGCAGGGTGCATCACCCAGTGGTGCACAGATCCTAAACTCTTTGTCAAGGCTTCCAAAGCTGTGGCCAAACTTATGCAACAGGATCTAGGCACTTGGCAGATGGCTTGCCATCTGGAGAAGCTCGAACAGTGGGTGAGAAATGAGTGGGGCCTGGGGGGCCATTGGCAATTTTAACTTCAACGACTGCCGAGATCTAGTGAAACAGGATGCTGTCTTGGAACTCCTGTGCGAGAAGTGGCTGGCCATCGCCTTCCTCCAGGAGACACATTCCAATGGGCTCAACCAGGTGGCTTGGCATGCTGTCTGGTTAGGCCATTTGTTCCTGAGCTATGGTAACAACCTTAGCACTGGGGTTGCGACTCTTCTATCGCCACAACTACAGCACTATACGCTCGTGGTGCAGGAGGTCATCCCCAGCCACCTGATGACTGTCTACATCACCCTAGCACAATACCACCTACTACTCATCAATGTCCATGCATCCACTGATGGCCAGGAGAGTGTTACTTTCTTCACGACCTTGGCTGCCTTTCTGCATGCCCTCCTGCACAATGATGACCTGCTCCTCATAGGTGGGGACTTTAAATGCACCACTGACACCTCACTAGACTGCAAAGGGCCTGAGCCTCACCTGCTCTCAGCCCAAAACAGGGATGCAGTCTGCCCTGGAGACTGCAGACCTCATTGACATCTGGTAAGTCCTGCATCCTGATGTGCGCCAGTACACCTGGGCCAGAATAAACGCCGGTGGTTTCACCATGGCCCCCCTTAACTGCCTTTATGTCACTAGGCACCATCTGCCACTCCTGTCAGATCATGGCCTGGCGTGCTGTCAACTGAGCCTGCCAGGGAGAGTCTGCATGTGGGCACCCTATTGATGCTTCAGTGTTAGCCTGGTTCAAGACTCCTACTTCTGGGACTGCTTTGCCCACTTTTGGTGGGGCTGGCAGGCTGCAAGACTAAGCTACTCCTCCTGGAAGCTATGGTGGGACATGGGCAAGGTACTGATCCGGGCCTTTTGCCATCAGTACACCCAGCTGGCCACAAATGAACTGTACCGCTGTATCCAAGAGCTGGAGGAAGATGTGGCAGAGCTCAAGGCCACCCTGCTAGCTGCCAACAGTGCTGCATGAGAGCCTCTGATTCTGCAGGAAATGCCTGTATGACTTGGTGGAGAGTGTGGCCTGTGAAGTGAGGATCCATGCCCACTGCCAAGAGCTGGAAGAAACCAACGTTCCAACCCACTTCTTCAACCTGGTGTGGCAGAGGGCAGCAAGCAAAGTCTTAGATCACCTCAAGACCCCTGAGGCCTAGGCTGCCCACTGTCAGGCATGCTCTATGCCCTGGCCATTGAAGCACTGCTGCATGTGCTGCAGTGCCACCTGAGAGATATAGCCTTGCCATCAGCCATGGGCCAATCCATTGGCTCTCTGCTCTGGCTGTCGGCATATGCAGATGACCTGGCCATCTTCCTTAACATGCAGGAAGATGCGTGGGCCCTGACAGACTGCCAGTGAGCCTGTGAACACACTTCCTTGGCCTGTATCAACTGGGCCAAAAGTGATACCCTGCTGCTTGGCATGTGGATCAGTGTGACCCCCCCCAGATTTGCCAGGGAACCTCACCTGGTGTCGCAAGGGCCTCAAGGTCCTGGGCATGATCCTGGGGCCACCGACCTTCATGGCATGCACCCGGGACGGCTTTGAGGAACGGGTGGAGGCCCACCTACAATGGTGGCACTGGCACCTACCCAGCCTCTCCTACTGTGGACACGTCCTCATTGCCAACATCCTGGTGGGGGGAACCCTGTGGCACTGATGTGCCATACTTGACCTGCCACAGGGCCTACTCAAGCATCTCCTGGTATATTTTTTTCTGGGATGGGTGCCACTGGCTCCCACAAGCTGTCCTATACCTACCTGTCACTGAGGAGGGCCAGAGCCTGGTTGGCCTGGCAAGCAAGGTGGCTGCCTTCTGCCTGCAAGCCCTTCAGCAATTCCTCTACGGTGAGGAGAACCTACCCTGGCAACAACTGATGTGCTGGTTCCTGCAGAGGGTGGGGGTCCTCGGTTTCAACCAGGAGCTCTTCTTGCTGGACCTCATGCTCCTGAACTTGGGGGTGCTTCTGGCATTCTACTGCAGAATGGTACAAACCTGGCAAGCCACCTTGTGCCTCCAGCCCCAGGCCCAGCACCTGCAGTTCCTGCAGCTGCTGAGGGAGCTCCTCGTGCACAACCCAGCCCTGAGGCATCCTGTGCCGAATCTGGCCTCTGTCAGCCTCACGGCCGCTTTCATCCAGACATGTGTCCTCCACCTGAGCCATCTCCTTGACCCTGCTTAGTCAGTCTGACTCTCGCTTGAGGCCCTGACCACCCAGCTAGACATGCACTTCGTCCACAGGGCAGGCCGTGTGCTGCATGACGTTCAGGCTGCCCTCTCACCAGAGGCAGCAGCCACCCTGGATAACCATCTCTGGGCATGCCAGATCCCCTGCACTGTGGATTCCCCAAGCGAGGCTTTTCCCATGCACCTAGTCACCCTGAAGATGGATGGCAAGCTGGCTGGTGGGCCTAACACCCTGCTGTTGCTCCCGGTGCCTCCTGACAGTGACAGAGGTTACCCCTTTACTTTTCTGTTCCATAGAAGCCTATATGCCTGGGTGGTTCACATCCGCCCTGCCCTGGTGCTGGTGGACCACCCAAATACACTGTGTTGACAGCACCTGGGGCTGCCAGATTCCCCACACTGCCCCAGCTTGGTGCACATTGTATAAGCCGCTAGCCACCAAGAAGACTGGTGGCCTGCAGTGGCGGTTGCTGCATGGCATCCTAGTTACTGACATATTTGCATCCCACTTTGACCCAGAAGCTTCCATGGCCTGTCCCTTTTGCCCTGGGGCCACTGAGGAGAACCTCTTTCATGTTTTCCTTGACTGCCCCACCAGTGGCCACTCTTTGTTGCCCTCAAGCCACTGCTGCAGGCGCTAGGCAGGAGCCTCTCGGAAACCACCTACATATGCTCCTACCTGTACCAGGTGGCTGAGTGGGGCGCCATCTGCCTGGCCAAATTTCTACTGGGTCAGGCCAAGATGGCCATGTTCAAGAGCCGCCACAACCGGCTTGCTGGGACCAGGTCAGACGAAATAAATCCTCAATTTTCAGATTAAAAATGTAACTGAAAATCCACATTTTCCATGATTAAAATGAAACACCACTAATATAATCATGAAAAAATGTGGATTTGGGGTTATTTTTTTTAACCCAGATTTTTTTTTCTTTTTTGTCTGAGAAAACCAGGATTCCTGATGAACAGTGGTTCCCATAGAGCATAGGGCATCTCTATTGACACGTCTTCTGTGGGGTTCCTCCTCCTCCTAAACCCCATCCCTTTCCACTTGGGTATTTGTGATCAGCCTGGGTGACACTCAGATGCAGTGACAGGGCCTTCTGGTCTAGTGCTGGGGTCCAGTGAGGATGATGCAGGGGGGTCTTACTGCTGCTGTCCCATATGCTCTGAAAATTACAATATAACTGAAAATTCAACTTAAATAGCTCAGATGGTGAGGTGGGTAGGGAAATACTGTCCCCATACTTGGCACTTTCCTTATATGCAAGGGTGCTTCAGTGCTTGGTACATCCTCCACTCACCCACCTTTACGTTTGTGATGCCTCCTAGTGGGCTGGTTTTCTGGTCCAGGTTCTGCCCATCCTGCCACCCAGCAAGTATGGTAACACTCTGGGGTGCACCCTACCATGCCTACATGAAGCTCACAGTACCATCAATCCTCCACTGTGCAACCTGGGTCCATGGATGCTCGGCCTTCATGTGCAGTGCCAGAGGGGCTCCATGCTGGGTTTTCCCCTCAGATGATATCTGCAGTACTCACATTTCCAATTTTTGTTCATTGTGTTATTATCAGGGATCCTGGTTGTCTCTCATAAAAAAAAAATCCCCAATTTTTGAATTTTAAAATGTAACCCCAAATCCACATTTTTCCATAATTAAAATGAAACACCACTATATATAGATTTGGCATCAAAGTTGCAAAGGACATGAAGCACACCTCCTGAGGTGACTGGTACCATGATTGGATAAAGCTTGAGAGATTGATAAATGTAGGCCAAAGTTATAATTGGCATGTGCATCTGTTGGTTGGAGAAATGATCGATGTAGTCCCTAAGAGCAGAAATGTGGTGTGACTGAAGGTTATAAAAGGGACCAGATCCAAGAGCTCTGTGTCTCCAGAAGAATGAGTGTTCCTTGCACATGGGTGCTGGTGAGTATGTGTTTGGAGAGCCTGAGGCTAGAGGGCCTGGGAGGCCATAGGCCAGCATGGTCTAGTGCATGATTGCACCTCATATGCTTGGTGAGAGAGTGGCAAGAGATCATAGGTTGATTCAGCCAAAGTGAGAGACTACCCCACAGGAGTGTAAATGAGAGCCTGGGAGACCAAATTCTTCAACATGTGTTTCAGGTTGTATATGCGGAGTGAGGGTCCAGTGGACAAATATCTGTGTAGTGTATGGATTTGCGTGAGTGGTGCTGTCTGCAGTCAATGTTTTCTGTTGGTGAAAGCTGGCTATTGCTCTCTAACACTCTCTTTTGGATCTAGCATTGGCATTGTTTGTTATTGTTCATATCTGGATTGTTATTGTTGTTTATATCATTGTGGTTGTTGAATATATTGCTTTTGTGAAGGCTTACCATTAATGAGGGTTGAGGCTCCACCGCTTTCACAGAGGGATCCTAAATTGGGATTAACAGCCCAGTTGCATAATTAAGTATTTTCCATCCAGCAGTGTAAACAACAAGTCATGGTGGGTGAATAGACTCAGGTATAGCATCGCTCAAGGGGTGTTTGTTGGCTGCTATGGTGGTTGTGAGCCAGTCACAACCCCCCAAAAAACAAAAATGGTTGTGCTATCTCAGTTGAAACCATATTGCACCTAATGAGGAAGGAGTAATTTGTCCCTAGACTAAAATTATTTTATAAAACATTCATTGAGAATCTTAAGTGTCCAGACAATGGTCTACAAACTCCTTATAGAATGCATTTTCTGTTAATTGTTTTTTTTCTTAAAAATGACTAAGTTATTCAAAAATGTATTATGTACATTTTCTCCACTATTAGCATCATTAGTTATTTCATGTTATATATTGGGCATGTCCTAGCCAACCAGTTTACATGAGTATTTGTATGAGTAAACCATAATGATAATTCATATGGCTATTCCAGCTAGGTAGCCAAGTGAAAATGTGATCCTACTGATACCCTATACACAAACTTCTTTACAGCCTTTCTGTGAACTCTGCTTGTCTGCACAAAACTTATGCCTGAAGTATGTTCAATTTTCCACGTAGCTCCATCATTTCTTCTGTAAATATAAAAATGTCATTTCAACAAAAGTTACAGCCTCCAGTATAGTTTCATACCTTCTATATTCTAGTCATCTAATAAGTATACTGGTATCCTTGTTCTACTGCTGAGCCAAGCATAATTTCAAACACATCTCACTTGCTTTTCAAGTCTAACTATTTGCAACCTGAACCTAGTAATCATGCTGCACATCAGGAAGTCACTATCCTTTAAATGACAGATCTTATAGGTCTTTTTGTTGCATAATAGTATATTTCAGGAATGGAAGAATGACGAAAATATGTCAGTAATAACTGGAAAAGGGACTGGATTCTCTCTTGCAGCTAAGTGCCGTAACCACTAGAAACAGTTATACTCATTGCTCTGTGTTTTTCTCTCTGTTCCAGTTATTCAGTTATTCCAAAAAATACCAACTGGAATAGCTTCAACAAAAGCTATTGAAACGTCAACCACCTAAAACACTTCCTAGTCTGAACATTTGTACAGAAGATACAAACTCATCCAGTACCCAGTCAGAAGAGGGAACTGAACCTAGTTCTTCTACATTTTAAAGTGAGTGCTCTTACCACAGGATTGCTGGATAAAAAGGGGGATTTCCTGAAATAACCAGTTAATCACAACTTCAATTCTGACTCACCTACAAGTTTAGTCATTAATGGCATGATAAAATGAGGAATTAGCTAAAAGGATATTCCACAAAAAAATGAGTAACAACTCTGTGCCTTATTCCTATTATGCCATTAACTGAATGTGTGGCTAGATACTCCCCCCGGCACTGGGAGCCCACAACTGATGGGGCTTGCTGCTACAGGGGTTCCCCATGTGATCTCATGGCTGGGAATCCCATTGGATAAGGTTGTCCAGAAATTGGGGATTTTTTTTTAAATCAGAGAAAACCAGGATCCCTGCACATAATTCCACAATTATACCTTCTGCTGTCCATGTGTGGCATGGCAGGATGCATGATTATGTGGACTGTACATCAGATCCTATCATGCCTCTACCTGAACATGTGGCAGGAGCCTAAGATAAAGCTGGTGACAGAATCTACGTCAAGGTGGGAATTCTTGCTTTGAATAAAATGTCCTAACACCAAAAAGGGGAGGGATCTAAGACAAATCCTTGACATTTCCTATTGGATAGTTTATTTAAAGATAATGGTCCTTTAAGAGGTATGGTACTAACATAACTATGTTGGTTGGAAACAACTGTTTTTGAACAGTGTGTTAGGAACCGGGGCTCTTAGTAGTTGTACAATAGAGTTTTATCCCAGTTATACCACTCTCCTTTTGTTTATTGTATTAAGAAAGTATATAATCTGTACCAGAAAATTTACTGTGGCACTTGTGTCAACTCTCCAAATAATGCAGTTTAACCAGCACCCTACTCACTGGGCTGTTTTTTATGGATCTCGTTCTTAAGCACTTAGCTCTCCCTAAACACTGGATAATTTCCAAAAATGAGGCTGTGAATTTTGCAGTGGTATTCAAAGCAGTATGATGCCTTTGAATGTATCTGTGTCGGTGGTTCTTAACATTTTTAGACACACCATAACTTTATTGAATTGACTAGCATCCTGTGACAAAACTTTAGTGAAACAGCACCCAGCTTCAAAAACTAATTAATTTATTACAGTTCTTACCTTGTTGCAGAAGAGGTGGATAGTGGGAGTGGGGGACCACCTGGACTAGGGAGGAGAGCCTGAGTCTGCCCTTATCTGCTTATCTTCTCACACTTTCTGTCAGACCCTCCAAAGATCTTGCAGTATATTACAGTGCCCTAGGGCCCTGGTTAAAAATCACTGATCTATGTAACGAAATTAAGGTGTGATTATAGTGTGTTTTAGCACGCTGTGCTAATCTAATTTAGACAGCATAGGTACCAGTAGTAGTGGAACTCAGCAGAATACCCTTTAGTAATTTGTAGAGATCTGGTTTGTCCTCTGGTTGCGGTCAGCCATATGTTCATTACTATTTGCAAGCATATCTTCACTAGTATTGTTCATCATATGTACGCCACAATCTCGACTTCTTTTTGTTGCGTAGACATATTCTAATCTGTTTTGTAATCTAATGTCTTCAATTTAATGCATATACCAAAGAGCCTAAAATCACAAATGACAAAAGTTCAAAAACAGAAAAAAGAAAAACACTGTAATATAATATGCTTCAAGCAGGGATGAAGAGAATTTGACTCTTATTTGCAGAATTTGAATGTCATTTTACATCATACATATTAACATGATGGGTGCCTAAAGAATATAACATTTCTTAAAATAGCCTAGTCTTTTTCCATTTTTAACATATAAGATCCACAAAGACCCCTGATAAAAAGAAACTATAACCTAGGACGTCTTCCTCCCTGGGCTATGCAGTAACACTCTTGCTTGCTTTCTTTCCTTCTGACGTCCATTCTTCCTGCTCAGTGGCCCAGCTTCAATACCATGTATGACCTATATCTTTAACCTTCTTAGACCTAGTGATCACCAGGGATTCTGGTTTTCTCTGATTTAAAAAAAATCCCAAATTTTCAGTTAAAAAAAAGTAACCACTAATCTATAGATAGATAGATAGATATTAGTGGTGTTTCATTTCAGTCATGGAACAATTTGAATTTGGGGTTACTCTGGCTTAACCAAAAATTGGGGATTTTTTTTTTTAAATCAGAGAAAATCAGGATCAAGTTAGATGCACTTGTCAGAGAGAGCTAGATTCCTACAGTATGCATCCTCTTTAGGTTACTTGGATTTCTTTGGATCTAGACATGATAGAAGTGCATTAAGCTACCCTTTGAAAGCATTGAAGAAATATTTATCTCCCTATGTGCAATAGGATTTTTCCATAGGAATACACTAAGCTGCTCATCAAGAAAATGGAAGGCCAAAGTACCTTAGATATGGAACAGGATCAGTCTTTTGAGCCAGAATTCATATATCTGAGTAACTCCCAGTCACCATAGAAGCCTAGATGACACAGTAAAAAAGGTATAGAATGTGGATATATAAGCATGGTGGTGGAGGTATAGCATGCCTTTGTAATTTGATTGCCCTGGTGCTTCAGAAGTACCTGGACCTTTGGAATTAGGTCTACAACTCTTGTTGCTATATCAAATTTTCTTTCCTCCAATTTTTCATGTTACACTAGGTTTACTGTTGACTAGTCCAATGAATTTTGGTCTAGATTCAAATCAAAAGTCTTTCTTCTGTTCTTCCTCAGCTCTTCAATATATTATAAAGCAAAACAAATCTCTGAGGAAATAAAAAATGCTTCAAAACATTGACCCACTTTTCTTTTGACTTTGACAATTATGCTTTCTTGCTCCTCCTGATTGATCTCTGGTAGATCACACACGCTATTTAAAGACAACAGTATCCATCCTTACACAGGCAAAATATATATATATATATAAGCAAGCACACAGAACTAAGATGAGCACAAAGGTATAGAACAAGCATGGATAAAAAGGCTTAGGTACCAGATAAGTTACAACCACCAATGGATTTAAACAATGTGGAGAGGGCTGAAAAATTCAATGCCTTCTAAGTTTTAGTGGATGTGTCTACACATGCAAATACCACAGGATCAGTTTACTTTAGAGTAAACTACTCTAGAATCAACTGTCCACAGCACACATCTACACATGAAGTGACATAGAAGCAGATTTGCTGCTCTTAGCAACAGACTGATTCCACTCCCTGCAGCCCTGGTCTGGGCCCCTGCAGCAGCTCAGTGCAGAGAGCACGGGGCCAGGAGACAGCTGTGTCCTGGCAGGGGGTGTGATATTGCTCTCTTCCCCCAGGAGCTGCCTGCTGCTAGGGCAAGCTCCACCACCAGAGTCCAGGTGGGAACAACGTCTCCCTGCCCCGGCAGCAAGAAGCTCCCAGCCCCTACTTCCCTATCACAACTGGGGAGCAGGGGCTGAGAGATTCTTAAGCCTGTGGCAGAACAAGAAACTCAGGACCCTGATTGGGATTGGAAAGCAAGGGCTGGGAGCTCCCTGTTGCAAAGGCAGGGAGACATTGCAGATCCCACCCTGGCAGCAGGCAGCTTCCAGGGGCAAGAAGTAATTTCCCGTTCCCTGCTGTCCAGCTGACTGGCCATCTACATGTGCCATACTGCATAGTAAGTACCTGAGAGTAAATTCACTACTTGTATTTACCGGTAGCAAATTTACTCATGATTACAGCAAATTACTGCACAGTGAGCATCTGCACATGTAGACTGTAACACTTACTGCACAGTAATTAGCTCTAATCTTGAGTAAAGTATCTCATGTAGCATGGCCAGCCCTTACAATAACTTACCTGTGACCAGATATATAATTATATTAATGTTGACAAGGAGACATATGTACAGGTCAGAAAAGGCAGCATTCAGGTTAAAGAACATTTATGTAAGTCACAGGCTTGATTTGATTCCACCTATTTGATCTCTGAGTGGAATTAGGCTCCTAAATCCATTTGCATTCCACTCTGTTCAAGTCCATGAAAAATCCATGTTGCATCTAAATTTGTAACATATCATCTGTCCCTTAATATTGAATCACAAAGAAGTAGAGTAGGACAAGGATCCTACTTACCTTTCATATCAACCATTTTTAAGGAACTCACAATGGAATAGAATTGCACTGAGGCACCCAAGTCCATTTACATGCTAACAGGTAGAGTAGAGTCTGGTCCTAGGTGCCTAACCAGGTGAGTAGTATTGATGGTCTGAGGCAAGGATCCCACATGTAAGGCACTATTGTGCCCAAGAAGAATCAACTTAGAGGTTGATTGGGATCTGGCCCAAAGTCTTTAACTGGCTCCAAACCCTCAGGGTATAAGGTACTAATTATGGGATGCAGAAAAATTAATGTAGCCCCTGGCTACCCCTGTACTTTGATTTTAAGGCATCTATATTTTCATATAAATGTTTTCAGGTGTAAATACTGAATCTCTGTTCACAGAGTATCATTAAGTGAAATTAAAAGAAGTACTGTAACACTGAGAGCTGACAAATGTTTATCTGTATTTTGCTCAGATGCATTCTAGAATTTAGCTTGCACCAGTGTAACATTCTTGTTATTTAAGGCATGAACAGTGGCTTACTCAGTGACTCATGAGTAACTTACTTATGGCTGTCATCTGCAAGACTTTTAAAAACAACTTCAATCACATCATGTTTATGTAACTGTTTCCAACATTGACTACAAGCAAATATCATCTTTTTATGCCTCAATGCATGCCTATTATCTTCACTTTTCTACATGTCACACTGTTTCTCCACTGGATTATGTAGTATGTATAAATAATATAAATTCAATAGTTTTTTCTGCATTTATGAATAAATGCATCTCTATTGCCTACAGACTTTGAAAGAGAGAGAGAGAGAGAGAGAGAGAGAGAGAGAGAGAGACTATCCCTACTTTTTTCATATTTTTTACATTTTCTTTCCTTATTCAGCAACTTCTTACAGAAGCAAAAAAGAGATCTGTTTTATTTCATTTTTCCTCCTCTAAGTGAATTTTACTGTTTGTGAAAGGTGATAATCTGACAGCTCTGGAGAATGAAAGTAGCAGACGGCTAAGCCTCATCACACTACACTGTAATGTACATGACACTCAAGTCTAAGCTAGAAGTAACAAGAAATGTTCTATCTTCATAGCCATTCAAATCTTTGACATTTCACTGAAATGGCCAAAAGGACTGCAATATCTTTGGTCAGGATTGTGATACGAACATTGTTCACTTTAGGAACTTGATTGGGACCACTATTTTAGGCAATGCTGTCAGTTTTAAGTCTTAACTAACATGGAATGGTTCCCTTTCACTGATAGGTTCTTATTCCACTAAGCTAATGATCGGTTGCTAGGCAAATCAAAAACAAATTATTCTGATACTTTGTTTAGTAGTTTAATATAAAGTGTCCTTCATCAGTTTAAGACTTGTTCATGAAGATAAATGTATGTAAAAGTTTTATCAAATAGGTATTTTTCAAATCTCTGAAATTTGGACAAAAGGAAAGTGGGTTATTTGTGGGGGGGAAGGTTTTGTTTACAAATTTTCAGACATTTTTCATCAGAACCATGCATGTATTAATGAATAAGTTGAGAGCTTTTCTATGCAGTTCTATCTGCTATCATTATTAAATTACTAAAACATTTACATGATTTGGGTTATTTAAAAAAGTACAAAGGCACATCTGAAACATACATTAAGTAAAGTGCAGGTTGAAATCCAAAGAACAGGCACAGAATGATACATATATAGTAGAAGCCCTTAGGCTAATAACACACACATACACATTGTCTCTGGTGAGTATCTCCTAAATCCAGTTACATATTCTCAACTTGTTTAACTGGGGTTTAAGCAGGTATAACTTACACATCAAAGAAATGGGGAAGAAGTTGGACATGAAACTAACCCTTTAAAGTATACTATCCCTATTCTTTTTCCTCATCTGAGTTCAATGGAGGCAATTTGTGAACCTGTAACTTTGAGATCCTTTCACTTTCATTATCACTCTTGTGGGAACAGATCTCCCCGTCTGAACCAGTGTGTGCTCTCTTAACAGGGGCTTCTGACGGCAAGAAGGATAGACTCTCATAACTGATGTTATGAAGGCCCCAACCTGTAACACCTTTGCAGAGCTGCAGTGGAGCTCCCACTTGTAATATTAGAATAATGCAGATAATTCCTCCATTCCAAGAGGTTTATTATTATAAACTTCACTATAGCATAGTAAACCCTTGACATTTTAAAAGATTTTTAACAAATGGTTGTAGTTTGACTTGAAAAAAAGCTTTTGGTTTCAAACAAATTATTAACAGCTGTTTTAAAATTCTTAGCTTGACTTACTGTGAAGGTTAA
>NW_017729032.1:114521065-114527738 GCF_001723915.1 Gavialis gangeticus
CAGAGCTGCAGTGGAGCTCCCACTTGTAATATTAGAATAATGCAGATAATTCCTCCATTCCAAGAGGTTTATTATTATAAACTTCACTATAGCATAGTAAACCCTTGACATTTTAAAAGATTTTTAACAAATGGTTGTAGTTTGACTTGAAAAAAAGCTTTTGGTTTCAAACAAATTATTAACAGCTGTTTTAAAATTCTTAGCTTGACTTACTGTGAAGGTTAAGACATGAATATATGAACTATAAGACATGTAAGAATTCCCTGAATCCCTTAGAGCAATTCAAATTCTTGCTGAACTTTCCTCAAAAACCTGACGTTGGATACCCCTGCTTACGTTAATATGTGATCTCATGAGTTTCAATGAGGTCACTTGAGTGGTAATCTATCCAATATGAATAAGAATATTGCAAGATGACTCTAATTCAGTAGTTTCATTATGATGTATTCACTGTAGATATTCTAAATAATGACCTATTGCTTACCATTATTCTGTATGCAGAAAAATGAGGGCATAACTTTAAAAGCAATTTTCCACATGAGATTTTCCTTCCTTCACTTGGAGTCAGCTATTAGCAAAATTTAATAATTTCTCTTGAGAATGGTGTGAATTTTGCAGGCAGAAATGATATGATTAGAGGAACTTTTAATAAAACATATTTTTAAATTGTTACTTTTAAACATATTTTTCATAAATTGTAAGCCTCAAATGTAACACTTTATAGGCATTTATTCATCTCTATATATTTATGTAAATTATTTTTTTAAAGTTCCAGGATAAAAATTCATTAAGCATCTCGTCTAAAATAATTCTTTTTCTTTTGAAGTTTTCATTACGTCTTTGCTCTTCCCTCCCATCTTTCCTTTTCTTTATTCCCTGATTTTCTCTGTTAGTCACGTTCCTGGCACACTAGGTTTTCAGCAATGTAGTTTATCTCCAGCAGGAGATCCCTCTGAAATTCCCCTGACAAATTACCACTGCACACTGCAGACTAAGTTGAAGAGAATTTGATTTCCTGCCAACTTTATAACTCTTCTCTGCTAGTAGAAGGAGACTTTGTATACATTCTCCTTCACATAACTCTTGTATTTCTTTGCTTGACATTTCATTTTAGACTTAAAAACAGTTGATATTTAGCTTTCCACTATAGTATTTTTAAGTGTTTTGGTTTACTAGATTTACCTTTATGATAGATAATATTTACAGGAATTTAAAGCCCATATTTCAAACTGAAGAGAGGTTGAAGAAAATAAAGTGTGTATAGAAAAATGATCAATTTAACTAGTGTTTCCAAAAGAGTAAAATGTTTTTGACCAAAAAACCATTTGTACTTGTGCAAATCAAAATAAAAGGAAATATATATACATGAAGATAGATAGATAGATAGATAGATAGATAGATAGATAGATAGATAGATAGATAGATAGATAGATAGATAGATAAATGAAGCATTCCTAAATGACTAGTAGTGTCATCTAGACTTCATTAACTAGAAAATTAGAATTGTCAGTTTTGTTTTCCCTTTTTTAATTTAAATTTGTACTAAAATTAAAAGAATAGAGCAACAGTCCATGGCTGTCTACCCTCCATTCTTATAAATCTATAGAACTCTTATTAACCCAAGATCAAAACAAGCATCCCAGTGAGCACATCAAAATAACTGAGACTAACTGCTTACCCACAAAACATCTACATCGTCACTTCTGATTCCTTCATCATTCCCATTTCTTCAGAGGGAAGGGGAAAAAAAACCAAACCTGTTCACTGTGACTAGGATGCTGAAAAACTCAAGCAGCCATGGACATAGTAAAAATGGGTATGTTTACATGTCACTGTATGGTGATGTTGTATGCTGTACAAAGCACGGTGCAGTATGGGCAGTTACTGCATTGTGATCATGGCACATGATTATATTTTTCTGCTATGTCACTATAAGGGTGCGCTATACCGGGGACACGTGCTACTACAGCAATGTCGCTGCTGATCACATGTAGACCCACGTGATCACTATATCACGGTAGCATGCTGTACTGTGATGTAGTGCATTGCTATGTCACCTTAGGGTGACGTGTAGATGCGCTCAAAGAAAACAATGTTTTGGACCTAGTGCAGCTGTGTTCTAGCCCCCCTCCTACTCCCTCGAACCACACAAGGATAATTTAAAATCACCATTATCATAGCTTTTTTAGAAAATAAATTTTCTCTTCACACATCTCCTTACTCATTTGGTTTGTTGTGGGGTATAGAGTTGCATTACTGTGAAGTGTCAGATGCTGTTTTGTAATCTTTATTCTAATTCATAACGACTAATCCTGTATTCCACAGAATTACCTGATACACTCTGATGTTATTATTAATACCCATAGTGTAATCTTATTTAATAGGTTAATAGGTGGCCAGCTACCAATTTTCCTTGGAAATATTTGGGGTGATAAATGATCCAGCTCAAGAACATCTTATTGGAGGCACAGCATAAATGTATATCACAAATCAGAAAAAATGGAAAGTGGAGCAAAAGAAAGTTGGCTTTAGGCCTCATTGGAACATTGATTAATATGCACTGCTCAAAGAAAGGCTTTGCTAAAGCATTGGCCACTGTAGGCCTGACCAGCAAACTTGACCAATGCACAAACTCTTTATGTAAGCAAAACTTGGTATGTGGGCCAGATGGGCACTCCTACCAGAAGATGGGTGGGGGAAATGGCTTTACAAGGTGTGGGATAGTTCAGTGCCTGCATGATAAGACTAGAACAGGAATGCTCAGGTCGAGATGTAAAATGAGCCATGGCACAGACAGCTTAAGATATTCAAGATGGAACATAATATGTAATCTGTTTGGATCACTGTATACAAGAAAGGTCGGAAAGTATGAAAACTTTGCATTAGGTTAGGAGACACTGGATGGTGTTGTGCCAACTACCTTGTCAGAGGTACTGATGCATTAACTCTTGGCATAACATACTTTTTAGGTCAAAATGTGTTAGGGCTGTTCTTGTGGACAATACCCAATGACACTGATAACACCCAAAGACACCAGCTTGATTTGATGGCAGAATTGCAGAGGAGGCAATAAGCAGAAAAAAGGCTTCTTTCAAAATGTGAAGTCAAATCCTAATTAGGAAAATACAAAAAAGATTAAACTCTGGCAAATCAAATATAAAACCTCAATAGGACAAGCTAAGAAAGAATTTGAGGAAAAAATTGTTAGAGACACAAAAGGTTACAATAAAAATGTTTTTAAGTATATTAAAAATTGAAGACCTGCTATGGAATCAGTTGGTATGATCAGGACGTAAAAGCGATGCTAAAGGATGACAGGGCCATTGCCAAGATATTAATGCATTCTTTGCACGTCTTCACTGTAGAAGATGGTAGGGAAATTCTCTCATCAGATACAATCCTCTTTAAGGAGGTCAGTGGAGTTGATCTGATGTTTCAGTAGATGTGGCCATAGAGGAAATTGACAGTAGCAAAAGAGTAACAAATCAATAGGACCTGATGACATCCATCTCGTGGTCCTGAAGGAGCTCTGATCAGAAATTGCTGAGCTCTTAACTTAATATGTAAGCTATTATTAAAAATCACGCTTGATACCAGAGACCTGAAAGGTTACTTGTATGACTCCAATATTTAAAAAACAGGCTTTAGAGGGGATGCAAGGAACTACTGACCAGTGAGCCTAACTTTTCTTCCTGGAAAACTGGTAGAGACAATGATAAAGAAAAATAAAGAAATGTTCAATACATGGCTGAGCATCACTTGCTGAGCACGAATCAATATGGCTTTGTCAAAGGGAAACCATGTTTCACCAGCCTACTAGAGTTCCTTTAGGGTGTCAATAAGCAGGTGGATTGGGGTTATCCTTTGACATAGTATATCTGGACTTCAAAAAAGCCTTTGACAAGGTCCCCCATCAAAGGCCTTTAACTCAATTAGGTAGTCTTGGGATTACAAGGAATGTCCATTCATGGATTAAAAATTAACTTAAAGACAGAAAGCAAATGGTAAGTATAATGATCAGTTTTCAGGATGAAAAGAAGTAAGCAGTGGGGTCCCCCTGGGATCTGTTTTGGTATCTGGTGCTGTTTAACACATTCATAAATTATTTGGAAAATGGAGTGACTAACAAGGTAGCCAAATTTGTGGATAACACAAAATTATTCAAAGTGATGAAGACCAAGGGGAACTGTGAGGAACTACAGGAGGATCTGGCATGATTAAGCGAATGGGCAACAAAATGATAGATGTAATTCAATGTGTAAAATGATGAAGCTAGGCAAAAATAACCCAAGCCTATATCTAACATATGATGGGCTGTACACTAGCTGTTACTACACAGGGAAGAGAGTTGAGAGTCACTGTGGATAGTTAACTAAAAAATAAAATAATCAGCCCACTGCTCAATGGCCCTCAAAAAAGGCAAACAAAATGTTAGGGATTATTAAGAAGGGGACTGTAAGCAAAAGGGAAAGTATTATCATGCCCTTTTATGTATCCATGACACATCTTCACCTTGAATACTGTACCCAGTTATGGTCCCCACACCTCCAAAAGGATTTAGGAGAACTAGAAAAAGTACAGAAACAGGCAACAGGGATGATTAGTATGGCGAGGCTTCCACGTAAGGAAAGACTAAAGAGGGTAAGCCTGTTCAGTTTAGAAAAGAGATGCTTAAGGTGAAATATGAATAAGGTCTACAAATGGTGAAGAGAAAGTAAATAGGGATTTATTATTTACACTTTCTCACAATACAAGACTAAGGTTTACAAAATGAAACTAGTAAGTTTCATTTTAATGTAAAACTAACAAAAGGAAGTTCTCTGTCCTACAGTATGTAATTGAAATGTGGAACTCATTGCCCCCAGATGCTGTGGAAGCTGACAGTTTAGCCAGATTCAAAAAGGGACTGGACAAATTCTTGAAGGAAAGAGACGTCAATACTTATTGAGCATGGGAGGTAGGGATATAGACTCTGAATTAAACCTTCCTATACCTTAAATACTGGAAGCTGCAAGTGACAGAGGAACAGTGGGAAAAAACCCAATCATATCCAGTTCATTCTCCTTTTCAGCATCCACTTTCTGTCACTGTGTGACAGGATATTTGGCAAGATGGACTGATTGTCTTACCCAGTAAATGGCAAGTTTTATGTTCTTGTGTTCAGCTTCTGATCACTTTTTTGGAAATGGGTTGTTGTGGGTTTTGGGGCATTTTTTGGGGGAAGGGGTTGTGAATTTCTTAAGGACATTAATGAGGACTGGCAGCAATTGACATGGGTTTACAAACCTGGGGCACACCAGGTGGAACTAGGAAACTAGGAAAATTAGCACATGCTGAAAATTCAACATAATATGGAAGATAGATCCTTCATTTTTCATACTGTTGTATAGTTTATTAATAGCTACCATAATCATTATCTGTTCAAAGGTTTCTTATAAAAATCAACAACATTTAAAATATTTTTATGTGTCTTCAAATGATTAGATTTATTTCATAACCACATATAATACCACAATTTTTTCTTTAATTCTTCAGGAAGCTGAGGATCTAAGAAATATGATTTTTTCTTGGCTCCTATTATATATGAAATACTCCATTTCAGCATTGACACAAAGATCAAAAAGCTATTGTGTAACATTTTTCTTATAAAAGTTAAATCCAATTATTATAATACCATCGACTTTTGAATTAGTCCTTTGTGATCTTAGTTACTGAGTAAATGTACGGAAGGAAGCTATCTGTCTTCCATGGTAGTCAGGGAAATTTTCATTTGTTCTTAAAATACCACAATTTCAGAGTCAAAGTTTACACTATAGCTTTAAAAACATGGTGTGTATATCTAGATCTAGATCTATCACTGGCATTAGCATTCATTGTCTTTCTGACCAAATTTCACAGACCCTTTTCATAGACTTCTGAGAACTTTCTCACCTAGACATTGCATGTTACCAAGTTGGCTACCCCTTCTGATCAGCAGGGATCCTGGTATTCTCTGATTTTTAAAAAATCCCCAATGTTTGGTGCTGGGTTTCCCTCCCCAGAGAAAGGGTCCCAAGTGTCACGGTGGAACCCGAACGAACAGGCTGGGTCTAGCGGTGGTGGAGTTCTGAGTGACACGGAAGCTGGATGTCCCTTAATTGAATAGGTTTATTAACTTATGCTTGGTAGAGCGCAGGTACGGAGTCTTCAGTTACAGTTAACAACACACAACAGGGGGGACCTGTTGTCCCACGGGGTTCGCTGACAGGCCCTTGCTTTCTACTCCCGGGGCTGGAGCCCGGGAATAGGTGCGGCTGCCTGTCAGGTAAGTCCCAGGGATGGTCAACAGTTTATGAAGGAAGACAAATAACGGAACAAAACTGTAACGCGTCAGTGTCGCCAGTCCACAGAACAGTTGGGTAGCCGAGGTGATTGCTGAAGTCAGGAGCCAGGTAAGTCATGCCGAGGTTGCAGTCAAAGTCCGTAGGGGTGATCCGGAATCGTAGTCGAAGATGGTTGTAAGCCGAGGATCAATACAGTTAGCAATACAGAACGCCAGGCGGGGAGAGAGGCCAATAGGCCCAAGGGCCTAACTGGAGGACAGTCCCTGAAGGAGTCAGCCTCTGTCTCCAGTCACGCAGGTCTCGGTCTCTGTCTCTCTCTCTCTCCCTCTCTCTCTCTCTCTCTGTGGGAG
>NW_017729032.1:114532738-114536855 GCF_001723915.1 Gavialis gangeticus
TACCAGGATCCCTGCTAATCACAGAACAGAACTGATTGGACAGGGATTGTTTCTTTTGTGGTGGTTGACAGGAAGCTGGGAACTTGAAATGAAGGACATATTTCACCTAGTTGATGACTAAATGGACACAGCTTGCAACCAACTCTAAGTTACCTAAGTAAGGTGTAGGAGTGATTCTTATAGGGAAATCTTATTCCTGTAATAAGGACATTTAGGCATCCATAGAGAGCAATGGGATCTCTCATAAACTTTAGCAGGTAATTCAAGGTGGGGTGCATAGTTGGCTAGGGTACAGGGGTGTGGGGTTAAAAAAAAAAAACAACACATGACTAATGGGTGTGGCTTGGAACATGTGTATTCTGTGAATTTTCACTAAAGCATTCCAGGAGTGGGCAATTATTTCAGCTGGAGGGCTACTTTGTGACTTTTGGTAAGCTGTCAAAGGCCACAAAGGTAGCCCCACCTCTTGACAGGTGTCCTGCCCCCGATCACCATCTTGGAACCAGAAGACCCACCCCTAACCCCTGACCCTTGCCATCAGAAGTCTCCCCATCTTGCCCCTGAATATACTCCTTTTGGGAGAGGGGGGTTACCATCTTGGAACTGAACCCCCCTGCCCCAACAAATCCAATACTAAAAATCAAACATCCACTATAACATATTTTTTATTTAAAAGGAAATGTTCTGATTTACTTGTGTTTGCATAGTGTATATAGAGGTGATTGCATAATAGCTCAAATCAAGTCTTACTCCTGTATATTGTGTGTGGGGGTGGGATGCATGTTGAATTTATGGGAGTGTTTATATGTGGGGCTTCTGAAAGGGTATAGGGTTTTTGCAGGGGCTGTGAAGGAGAGTGGGGGGTTTGGGGTTGTGGGGTGTGGGGTTTGTGGGTGGGTGTTGGAATTGTAGGTGGGTGTAGGCCCCTTGCCACATGTCCGCCTCAAGGCATATAGACCTCACCACTGGCAGCAGCAGCAGCAGCAGCAGCTGGCAGATTATGCAGTTGTTGTGGCAGGGCCTTGGAGCACTCCTGACCCATGGCAGGCAGAGCCCCCTGGTGGCATGTGGCTCTGGCTGAATCCTGGGAACTGTATGTTGTGGCACAGAACCAGCCTGGCCCAGCTCTCTGGCATGCCTTTGAGCCAGACTGGGCTGGCTCCATGCCAGCGCATGGAGCTTCCAGCAATACAGACAGGAATCACGCACCATTGGGCTGGGCTAGTTCTGTGCCTCCACATGGGTTTCAAGTATTCCAGTGGGGAGCCATACTTGGAGGCATGGAGCCCTCCTTGCTCCACGGCATGTGGACTGGGAGCTGTGGGGAGTCGCACGCTATCGGGCCAGGTGGGCTCCATGCTTCCACTTGCTGCTCCCTGCTGGAGTGCTGGAAGTCCCATGTGGAGGCATCGAGCTGGCCCAGCCTGGTTTGGTCCAGCCAGGTGGGTTTGTAGGTGGGTGAGGCCCCCTTGCCACATGCCCCCCTCAAGGCATATGGAGTCCCCCTCACCTCCCACCCCCCGCCACAAAGCACATAGGGAAGTGGGAGACAGTGCAGAACTTTATAGAGTAAATTTGTTTCAGGTAGGCATTTACATATGCACTACTGCATGGTACCTATTCCACAGTTAATCTGTGATCTGCATTTGCAGGTAGAAAATTAACACAGGAATAGATCACATTACTGTGCCGTAAGCATCTGCACATGTAGACAGTGACACTTACTGCACAGTAATTTGAACTATTGTGCAGTAAAGTGTCTCATGTAGATGTGCCCACTGACACGAATTCTTCATGAATGATTCTGCCTTTGTCCTATTTTCTTGCCCCCATTGCTCTTCTGTAACCAGATTATATACAGGAAGTTTGCTGCCATCTGGTGAATTCCATTATAGATCACTCACTACAATTATGAAGGCCTATAGGAAGGTAATTGAACAATATTATTTTTCTGCTGGTAATCTAATCGGGAGTCTATCCAGACTGTGAAAGACAGTACAGCAGAGTTTTATCAGACTCTGGCTTCAAATCCCTATCACCAAGCACCTTATCTTAGAGGGAACTCCAAGATTCTAAGGGTGAAAAGGATTGTGCCACTTAAATAACAACCCCACTTCAAAATTGGTATAATAAACTATGTTTATTTCATGTGCTTCTGGTACTAATGTGAAAGGGATGATACATCTCTTAGGGATTAATGGTCAGAGTTTCACAAGGGCCAAAAGTGCTAGTAATAAATAAGCAAATAGTGTTTTTCATTGAAAGTTCACTCCCAGATGTCATATATTTTTAAACATCTCTATAGCTGAACATCTACAACATTCACTGATGTCAATTTGGGCTTCATGGGAACATCACTTATGCATCATGCCCACTTCTTAAAAAGAAAACACTGAAAAAAATTTTTCTTATATAATTGTGAAATGGCAAGGAACAAATATCCATGGTAAGAGTAGTAACAATTACAAGTAATTGTATATTTTCTTACTATTATACATATCACACATTTTCACTTTGGATTGTTTATGTTGTTTTTATGAAGCATGATTCAATGACAACTGTATTCATACACTCTGTTTCAAAGTTTATTTTCCTTTAAAAATAATCCTGCAGCATTGAACTAGCATGAAAAGAAAAGTGGGAAAGAAATAGCTTCAGTTTGTACAAGTCAGAGTTTGTAAACAACAGTGAAGAAAAACCAATTTGAAACATGAGAAATATGCTACAGGTCCTCTTTTCATTTTAAAATGGCATGAATCAGAAGAGCTTTGCAAGTGAAAAGTCAAACTTACAACAGGAGTTATTCCTTACAATCTTACACTGCATGTAATTTTCAGTAGGTGAAATTATATTCTGGCAGGCAGATGCAGTGCAGAGGAAAAGATGGGAATTCATAGATTCATAAACACATAATAAAAGAACTTGAATGGTTCATGGGGTGTTGAACACTTCATCCTTTTGAGAATAGCTATTAGAAAGCTATTAACAATAATGGGATTAATGTCGCCAAATCATTATGCATCATATTAAAAATATGTCCTAAAATACTTCCTAGAGTGTTGTGGTTTTTAAATAACATAAGCAAAACATCCAAGAAAAAAAGAAATTTCAGACTATTGAAGCTGCCTTATTGAGCAACTGAGAATCAGGACTCATGGGAGCAAAAAGAGAGCAAATATGAAGGAGTTTGATTCTATGGCCTAGTGTTATGTTATTCCCATGATAAGGGAGAATTGTGTCTTGTTACTAGGCCCTTTGAATTTTTATAACAGCCATTGCTTAAAAGATAGAAATAATCAGGATAAAACTGAACAGTCTGTCCTTCAAGGGATTGCCTCCCTTTCTTGTCTACAAAGTTATTTTTTTGCTTTCCTTCTAGCCCTTTACTCTAGAGCTAATGTAATACTTTCATGATGTCCTTCTGCGGGGGGGAGAAGAATATGCTACTGTCAAAATATCTGATATTTGTAATAAGGAACAGCCTATTGCAGCTATATAAAGCAATCCTTAGACCCAAGTCTTCAAAGCCATTTTCCCTGACTCTACTCCCTGCCATGAATTAGGGGTTCAGGGATGGCTAGCAAATTATATCACTTCCCTATGGCTTCCTGCCTGCTCCAGCAAATATACAGAGCCTGTATTGGATATACCACAGAAATTGGTGTTCATAAAGTGGCAGAATCCATTGGACCAACAGCATCAGCGGTTCCCAGCTGCAAATACTATGACAGGCTGGCATGTCAAGGCAAGGTAAAGAAGGACAGAGGCATGGTTTTGGAGCCATGGTTAGAAATGGTGAGAACAGGGAGCCTTAGAGCCCAGACAAAGAAAACATTTTTCAGTGAGATACAGAAAGCATGAACTAATAAAAACAAAACAAAACTGATCAATGCCTGCCCCCCCCCAATATATCTATATATTAGTGGTGTTTTATTTTGATCATGGAAAAAAATGTAGTTTTTGTGTTATTTTCTCAAGTCATCAGTGACTTGGATGTGGGTGTGAAGTGTACTCTGTCCATGTTTGCAGACAATACTAAATTGTGGGGCAAAGTGTACACTCCAGAGGGTAGGCAACAATTGCAGGCAGACCTGGACAGATTAGAAAAGTGGGCAGT
>NW_017729032.1:114541855-114542187 GCF_001723915.1 Gavialis gangeticus
TGACTTGGATGTGGGTGTGAAGTGTACTCTGTCCATGTTTGCAGACAATACTAAATTGTGGGGCAAAGTGTACACTCCAGAGGGTAGGCAACAATTGCAGGCAGACCTGGACAGATTAGAAAAGTGGGCAGTACACAATAGGATCCAGTACAACAAGGACAGGTAAAGAGTGGTATACCTAGGGCGCAAAAATATTCAGCGCACCTACTAGCTAGGAAGTGACCTTCTCAGCATCACAGAAGTGTAAAGGGATCTCAGAGTCACAGTAGACTCCAAGATGAACATGAGTCGTTAGTGTGACAAAATCATCAGCAAAGCTAACTGCACTTTAT
>NW_017729032.1:114548233-114553493 GCF_001723915.1 Gavialis gangeticus
CACACAAGCCTGGCTCCTTCTCCAGCCACCACAACACAAGCCTGGCTGCTTCTCCAGCCAGTATGGCAGAGATATTGGTCCTCAAGAACCCTCACTCTGCATGCACTCTCATACACCATACTGAGGGCCTACACACAGATCCTGCCTACCTGAGTAGTAGACTAGAATAGTCACCAGGTAAGCCCCACCAACAGTTCAGGGCATCAGACAGCTGTAGTGTGCCTATCTTCTCAGTGTATATCAGGCTTGTATTCCACTCTGATCACCTTACTGTTAAGACAGCTAGTTGTGATTCACATCAACCCCGGGACTGGGTAGTTCTGCAGTGATACCAATTTGACAAATGTCTTGCTTTAAGAATATCTCTGAAGCAGCCTGTACACTCCACATTGTTGGCAGTCTGAAAGCTTACTACAAAATATAGGACAAATAACAGATATCAACCAACATGTACCTCACCGTGCCTGGCACATTGGATCAGGGGGAGAAGGAGGGGAGGACCTAAGTCATCAGCTGGATTTCTGCTACCCTTAAGCAAGCCCTTGAACCAATTTATGAGAGATTACATGAAAAAAAGAACTTTGGGGAGGGATTTGACAAGATCTTACTGACTGAGAAGGGGAGCCTGCAAGAGTCTGTAAATGCAGTAAAAGGAAGAGACAATGAGTCAGTAAATGAAAAATAAAAAGATGAGCACATAATGACAGAGCATTCTCTTCAGGAGCTAATTAAGTTGAATCATAGCCTATTTTTTAACATTCCTTTAGGTTCTGTCCACCTTATCCATAACTCTGGCGAAACTGGACTGATTCAATTCCAGCTGTGAATCTTTTGTTGGTAATGGGGTCATTGTGGAAGGAGATCTATTCAGCTTTCTGAGGACCCAGCAGCCTGTGGACTGACTGCTATACGCCATCTGGGTGGCAACTCTGAAAACAAAAAGAAACACAATGACAAATGGCATGCAGAAGCTACTGGTGATGGAAAGGACGAAGTTAGCATGGTATCTGGCCTCCACTTGTCTGAAACAGTGTCATAGATGGGGTAGGGAGCACTAGATGAAGCCAGACTTGCTTGTTAATGCCCTAGAAAGGCAGATTACTGCTTGTGGATAACTCTGGGTTTCAAGCTGGGACTGCCCCTGAACTTTAGTTGCTTGACCTAGTCAAATCAGAGCCCTTCTTAAGTTTGTGTTACACAGGATAATTGAGCCAACTTTCTGGCCATCCCTTTTTCACACTCCCTAGAAATCCTATCCAGATAGATCTGTGCCAAGCCACCCACAGCCAAATGAGGGAATTCTTTCCAACCATAGCTTGGGTTGCTATTTCCTTGTCTTTGTTGACTATTACATTCATCCTAAAGGGTTCTGATGCTCTTTCAAGTTGCCCTCTAAACCTCACTCTGCCAACTTCTTATCTAGTCAGCTTATCTTCCCTAGGTCTGCTTCAATACTACTCTACATCCCTGTGTCTCTTGCTGTCCTTGGATAAAATCTCTCAGGTTGGGTCTCTGCATGAATTTCGGCTGCTCCCACATCCCCTTACATAGAAGTCTTGAATGAGGTATGTGGAGTTGACTGAAATGTTTGGGTCAGTAGTAAAGTCACCTTTAGTAAATGGTTGCTGATAATGTCCAGAGATGTTTGACAATCTTGTATGGAATTTGGCTTCTCCCAGAAGTGGAATAGGTCACAGTAAGGCACAGATATACCTTAGTCATTGAAGGATAGTATCAAAGAGATGATACATTATGATGCATTATGGCCAAATGTCAGATGCATAGCATATTAACGGAATTAATAACAGATGAATTCAAAATGACTTAGGAGGTTAAAACTGGCATGAGGTTAGGAGTGAAGGAACCAGACATAGTCAGTGACTATCAGACCCCACTGATAAAAATTGAATTGTATGTAACATATGTGTAGAGAAGAAATAAAAGTGGGAGTTAAAGGGTGTGTGAATCCAGGAACACAGCAAAACCATACATTGTCAGCTTGGCTGTTTTAAAGGGGCTTATGTTAAGCTGCAGAAATGTGGCTAAAGCAGAAAGTACAAAGCCTGCTTCAGAATTTTCAGGTGTTACAACTACCATAGTCAGCAAACTAAAGGAAATAGGATGTGACAAGTAATATTCCCAGATGGTCAGAGGAAGAGATAAGACCTCCTTCCAGAATTGTAATTTTCATAAGGACCAAAATCCAAGCTAAAATTAACATCTTCCAAGTCTGCAGACAAAAAAATAAAATATACCAAAAAGAAAAATAAAGCACCTAGATCCCAAAGTCTCAGTGAAATAAAGAAATTTAAATAAAACCAATCAGAAAATAATTATCATGATACACTAATACTCTACATAGTAGGTGTTCTAAGAACATTTTAAGGTATTTTTGCTTTCTATTTAGTCAAGCACTGTATAACATTAAAAGCACCAGAGATTTAGGAAAGAAAACAGAAAAGCGTACTGGGAAACATGTTATTTTGCTGAGAATTATGTTGCTACCAGTGAGTTTTGTAGCGGTGTGTATATGGTTAAAAGTATTGCACTATGTTAAGCAGCACAAGTACAGACCAAAGCCTCTTGAATCCTGTAAAATTTTTGACCCAATGCCCCACTGAGCTAACTTGGGGATGAGCTGTATTGTCAAAGTGAGTGATGGGAAAAGCATGAGTGGTTCTGAGGTGCCTATCTCAGTGGTTCTGAAGTGAGCAACTAGAAGTGATTGGTACATCAATCAACAGGCCCTTTACACCAGAAAACTGGTTAGTTAAAGTGCTGTGATTAGAGTCTGTATAAACCCACATTTTGGTGCTTGTGAGTGGTTCAAGTGTGGTTATAGTAAGTGTGTGTCCGTTTGAGCTTTGTGGATCTGTCAAGTTGGTGGTATGTCTTGTGAGTTTGTTGCTTTTTGCCTGGCTGTATTAGACAGTGGTAAGTGTAGAGGTTTCAGCTATTTGATGGCGGGAGAGAATCAGCTGCACTTCTACCAAGTTTCCTTTGACTTTCTTACCTTTTCACTTGATTGGATTGACCTATGGATTGTCTTCTCCATTTTTTTACTTGAATTGTGCTCTGACCTGTTGACTGCTGTTCACATTTCAATTGTTGTTCACTGTTTTGCTAGCTGTTTGATCTCTACATTGCTGTTGGGATATTTTGGTACCATATATACCATATTTTGGTACCATATAATACCATATATTACATCTTTGTTGTGTTCCCTCGTTATTATACCCATCTAATTGTTAGCACATTTTTTCTTTTTGTTTTATGATTTGTTGTTATTTCAATAAATTCACTTTTTATATTTTGAACCTTTAATTTTGTTTCCTTGTATGTATCTCAGCTCTAATGAAACTCAGGCCAGGGAGGGATCCAAACAGGTATGGTGAGGGATGCCATCACAGTTGGTTAGCCTGATATTAATGTACCACTACTTGTCCACCAAATATAAATGTATTTGTAGATTACAGGGTCTGAGACCCAAAATTTGGCCCACTACAACATTATGCCCACCAGACATAGCTCTCAGACTTTTTAGGATATACAAAGGGTACTTTCCTATCACAATAGCTTTTGGTATGACTATCAGCAAAAGCCAAGGTCAAACACTTGTTAAAGTAGGTGTGCAAACACCACAGCCTGGGTTTGGACATGGCCAGCTATATACTGCAATACCAAGGGTGAAATCATTTGACAACCTGAAAATGCAAATTATGCATCAAAGGATCAATGAATATTACCAAACATGGAAGCATGTGTACTGAAATCCTGAAATGAAGTTCATAATTATCATACGCCCCCTGAAGATTACATGCTGCTTATCTCCCTTTCATGATTTACAAAATGATGGAATGTGCTCATGCTTGTTTAAATGAGGCTTTCCAATGCCCTTCTGAAGCTACTCTGACTTCAGCAAGTGATTTCAAAAGGTTGTGTACTTTTTTATATTTTTAACCCCAGTTTTGTTCTAGGGTTCTGTGGAAATATTGTGAAGCAAATGACTACAAATCACTTGATTAACAATATAATAAGGTTTGAAGATAGGTTGGAAAATAGATATTACAGAGAGGGACAAAAGTTTAGACAGAACCATTCTGCTTACCATATTTCAAGGTTTTTCATGATCTGTACACAAAACTGACACAAAATTTGTGTGAAGATCTACAGAAAAATAAAGAAAAAGCTAGTCTTAAAACAGGGAAAAAACTGTGGCACGGTAGAAGGAAGAAGAGAAGTTGGAAAAGTTATTAGCAAAATACTGCTGGGTACTTACTTGTCTATAAACAGTGGGTGCAGATGGGGAGGGGAGGTGGATTTTGTCTTTAGCAATTCAAGATAGCCTGCTGCCAGTCTGTATGCTACACTCATTTGCCCTCCTAAGTGTAGGTGTTGTTGAAAGTAGCTAAATCAGCATTGAGACAATTTTTTATTCTTGTGTTTTCAGGAGTAAAAATTAAAAGTTTGGGCTACATGCCTGTCTCTTGCCTCATTATCTGACTTGCATGATAGTGGTACCATATCTGCTAAGATGAAGTGAAGGATCACTTGGAACTGTATCTTGAATTTGGTGTCTGAAAGGGGTAGTCGTTAAAAGAATTGCAACTATACCTGAATTCTGTGTCTAATCTTGCAGAAATCCTCCTCATCAGGGATCGTGTTTTTTCTGATTTAAAAGAATCTTCAATTTTCAGTTAAAAGGGGTAACCTCAAATCCACATCCTTCATAATTAAAATGAAACACCATTTCATTTCCTTGTCATGGAAGAAAATCAGGTGCGTGTGTGTGTGTGTGTGTGTATATATATATATATATATATATATATATATATATATACACACACACACACACACACACACACACACACACCCCTATATATATATATACACCTGATTTTCTTCCATGACAAGGAAATGAAATGATGGATACAGGGACAGCAGTGCATTTAACATATGTTGACTTTAGAAAGGTTTCTAACCACTTATGCAACTAAATGGCCACCATTTGTGAACCTAACCTAAAATCTGCCCTACTAGTATAATATGCATAATACATATATATGAATATATACATATACATGTATGTATGTATGTGTGTGTGTGTGTGTGTGTGTGTATGTATACATACACACACACATTCATAGATTCATAGACATTAGGGTTGGAAGGGACCTCGGAAGATCATCAAGTCTAGCCCCCTGCCCCAGGGGCAGGAAGTCAGCTGGAGTCATAGGATCCCAGCAAGATAAACATCCAA
>NW_017729032.1:114554013-114557794 GCF_001723915.1 Gavialis gangeticus
TTTTCCAGGCTGAAGAGTCGCATGGCTCTCAGCCTCTCTTCATGAGGTCTGTTTCCCTGACCTCTGATCATGCACGTGGTGCTCCTCTGCACCCTCTCAAACTTCTCCTTGAGGTATGTGTATGTATATATGTATTTATATATATTATTAAAAATAGTATATATTAAAAGTAGTATGTTTGTATATATATGTGTATGTATGTGTGTGTATACATACATAAACACACACACATATGTGTGTGTGTGTGTGTGTGTATGCATGTATATGTATGTATACACACACATACATACATATACCTATATACATATATATATGTATTATGCATATTATACTATTAGAGCAAGTTTTAGGTTAGGTTCACAAATAATGGCCCTTGAGCTGCATAAGTGGTTAGAAGTCTTCTAAAGTCAACATATGTTAAATACACTCCTCTCCCTGTATCTACCGTGTCATTTCCTTATCATGGAAGAAAATCAGGTTAGTCAAGTATGACTTACTTTTAATAATCCAAGCATATGTACCGGTTGCTGTTTCACCACAAACATTTCCCTAACAGCTTAGTAGAACACTAGAGAATACTTGTGAAAGAAATATGAAACCAGAATTACAGTCCCATGCCCCTGTGGGATTATAAACCATATCTCTCATTTCCTGGGAGAACATCTTAACTACTAGGCAATAGAGTAGCTTAATCTCCAGCACTCCTGTTGAAGTGGAATCCTTGGTAGGTAAGAGTAGAAGTCACAAAGACAAAAGGAAAGGAAAGAAGAAGGACTTTACCTTTGTAGACTAGTAAATGTGACCTTCCCTGGAAACACTAATAATGGATTTTCCAAAGAAAAATATAACAAAATAATAAGCTATGTCTTCAGTTGGTCTAAATCTGCCCAGATCTAAAGACAGATTGAAATTTTGGATTAGCTGAAAGTAGATTTATAAATTGCTACATTGGTCTCAGTGTTTATAAGTCCAATGTTTCACTGATTTTTATATTAAATGTGATCATCTTATAAGCAAGAAGTCCCCCGCCCGCAAAAAATAAAACCTGGGAAAAGAACTTTGAATAAATGAAATACAGGGAAAATAAGAAGAAGATAAAAGAAATAAAACCCTGCAAATACTATAGAAATTATAAGCTAGGAGATAAATCCGTAAAGGTCAGAGTGATAATAAAAAAGGGGAAAATAGAGTTCTAACAAAAATGGGTGATTATAGCCATAGTAACTCTACTAAAAAGAGAAATATAGATCTATGAGCAAGAAAAGAAAAAGGGTATTAAGCATATAGGAAGACAGACTTGTTAGATACTTTGCATATTAAACACAAATGGAAAACTGGGCAATTGCCCAAGAAAAAGAAATTAATAATAGGGATTGAAGAAAAGAAATTAGGTAGTCTAATTAGGAAGTAACGACACAAATATTAATTAAATGATAGTGTTAAAGGCTTATATAATATTAAATTACAGAAGATATACATTAAAGTTATGTCTTTAAAAATCCATTCCAAAATCTATTAACTTCTGAACAGAAATAATGCAAAATATCCAAACTGATTTCATTAAGAGCAGGATGATGTATATCATAAGGTAGTACATCACTTAGGACCAGATCATAGCTTATGCTGAATATGTCATGAAGAAGTTAATGGACATAAGTTGTGCCTACATTCCCTGTTGTCAGTATGTAGTTGGAAACATAATCTGAAGACTAACTTCATCCTGGTTCAGAAATAAAGAAAGGATTTAAGGCACTGAGAGCCTTAAACAGTTGGATTCTGCCTCACTTTCCTGGGAGTATTGTTATGCATGGATACTGAGAAAACTATACTACAACAGGTGAAGAATTGGCCTGTAGTTTGTGAATCATAGAGAAGCAGAGCTGGAAGGGAACTGCATAAGCCATCTAATCCACCCCCTGCCTTAGGCAGGATCAACCCTATCCAACCCATCCCAAAAATCCATTTTTTAGCCTCTTAGCAAAATTCTATAGTCAGCCCTAATACAACCAAGAAATAATACCCTAACCTACCAAATGTGAAGTAGTGGGGCCATGGTAGGTAATGTCCTGCTGCTGTAAAGGTTGTTAATATATGCTCAAGATATCTAGGAAAAGGGCCATGTCCCCTGCTACAGAGGAAAGCAAAAACCTTTACCGTCCATACTGATCTGGCCATGGGGTGACAGTCAAACCTTACCCCAAATATGGCAATAAGTCTGACACTGAGTGGAGGGGCAAGATCCTATAACCTGGGATCTCTCTGACTTTGGTGCCAACAGGAGCATTGGCACACCCTGGACAAAATCCCTTGCCTGGGCTGCAGCCAATACCCAACAACTCTGAGAAAGGCTTAAAAAAATTCTGACACGTGGCAGGTAAGAAAGGGGGAGGGAAGACACATCCCTCCCAAGTCCATGTGGCAACCAGCAAAGCCCAGAAACATGGGAAATATGGATAACATATTTTAGGCATAGCTACACCTAGAATATCCCAAACCAGTGGCTGTACAACCTCTTCTTGAACATTTCCAGTCCACCACACCTCCCCTAGGCAGACATGTCCACTGCCTCCTTGTTATAAGAGTGAAGAATTTTTTTCTGATATCCCATCTAAAGCTACTTTGCTGAAACTTCAAGCCATTGGTCTGTGTCTTACTCTGCAACCAGAAAGATCACATATTTTCCCTCTTTTTTATGGCAACCCTTCAAGTATTTGAAGACTACTATCATGTCCTTTGTTAAGCACCTTTTCCACAAGCTAAAATACCTAGCTCCTTTAGCCTTTCCTAACATGTTTTGCTTTCCAAGGCCTTTACCATGTTTCTTGCCTTTCTCTGGGCCCTGACTAGAATGTGGAGCCCAAAACTGCACACAATACTTTAGATAAGGCCTGATCTGAGTAGAGAAGTACTATTACCTCCCATGTCTTGCACCTGAAGCTTCTGTGGATGCATTCCAAAACCATATTTGCCTTTTATGCATCTGCATCACACTGTAGATTCATATTGAGTCTGTAATCTAACAAAACTTCCAGATCCTGCTCCATAGTGCTGCCATCCAGGAAGATGTCACACATTTTATACTTGTATTTTTTATTATTCTTCTTGAATTTCACCCTGTAAGCTCTAGCTGAATTTCAAACCTATCATGATATTTCTGGATATCACTCCTGTCCTCCAGTGTGTTTACATTCCTTCCCAGTTTCATGTACTCAAGAAACTTTCTATGTGAGTATCCAAAATATTAATAAACAAATATTTTGAAAAGCACTCGGCCCAGGACTGACCCGTGTGGGGCTCTAATCAAAACCTCCTACCTTTTTGACATCATCCCATTAATAATTCCACTTTGTGTGCAGCTGATGAACCACTTGTCTATCCATCTTATAGTTTTGTCCAGCCCACATTTCTCCAATATGTTTATAAGAAGGTCATAGATTCATAGATTCATAGATTCATAGATTAAGGGTCGGAAGGGACCTAGTAGATCTTCTAGCCCGACCCCCCGCCAGGGCAGGAGAACAACAAAAAACCCCAAAAAGAGAAATGGGACTCAAATGAGTCCAGCCAGGTAGGCATCCAGCCTCTTCTTAAAGACCCCCAGGGTAGGGGCCAGCACCACTTCCCTTGGAAGTTGGTTCCAGCTCCTAGCCACCCTAACTGTGAAGTAGTTTTTGCGGATGTCCAATCTATACCTCCTCTCCAACAACTTGTGCCCATTACTCCTTGTTATGCCAGCGGGCGCTAGGGGAAACAGCGTCTCCCCCAAACCCTTCTGGTCCCC
>NW_017729032.1:114557923-114559481 GCF_001723915.1 Gavialis gangeticus
CAACTTGTGCCCATTACTCCTTGTTATGCCAGCGGGCGCTAGGGGAAACAGCGTCTCCCCCAAATCCTTCTGGTCCCCCCTAGTGAGTCTATAGACAGTCACCAGGTCCCCCCTCAGCCTTCTCTTGAGGTCATGTGGGACTTTGCCAAAAGTATTGCTAAAGTCCAGATATAGTATATCCACCATACCCACATACCCACAGAAGGACATAAAGTTTGTTTAACATGATTTAGTCTTAGTAAATACATGCTGGCTGCTTGTAATCAACAGGGATACTGGTTTTCTCTGATTAAACACCATAGAAAAATGTGGATTTTTGTTACTTTTTCAAATCCAAAAATTAGGGATTTTATTTTTAAACAGAGAAAACCAGGATCCCCAGTGATCAGCCTTTTCTCCTCCAGATGCTTGCAAATAAACCTGCTAGGGTTGTTCCAGTAACTTCCTGTGTATTCAAGTGAGGTTAACCAGTCTGTAGTTTATGGGATTCTCCTTTATTCTTTTTTTAGAGAGGGGCATGATGTTGGCTTTTTTCCAGTTCTCCGGTACTTTGCCCTCTCCCACAACAAAGTGAGTATCATTGCCAAGGGCTCTTGAGATCTCCTCTGCCAGTTCCTTCAGTACCTTAGGAGAAAGTTCACTAGGCCCTGCTGATCTGAATTCATTCAGACCCATGAAAAGCTCTCTGACCGTCCCTTTTTTAGCTTGCCCCTCAACTTGTCTCCTTCCTTATCCAATAATCCTTATTAGCTGTCTTGCTGCAGCTTACTTTTTTTGTGATGACTGAAGAAAAGTAGCTGTTGAATAGCCCTGTCTTCCTCTTCTGCTAAGGGTTCCCCTTGGCTTGTTTATAGTGGGCCTACAGCTTCCTTGGTCTTTGTTTTCTGAAAAATATAGTTATAGAACATCTACTTGTTGGCCTTAACTTCCCTTGCCAGCTGCAGACAAGGTTCTTTGGGTGAATCTGATATCTTTTATTAGACCAACTTAAATGGTTGGAAAACAATTATTAAGCAAGCTATCAGGTTCAAAAACCCTTCAATGGATTTTCATTCCATCCAGGAAGAGCACGCATCAACTGCTGAAACTTCCTTTTTAAAGTACTGTTTATATTGGTTGGCTATAACCAATATATCAATGCCTCTGAGGGAGGCTTACCCAGACAAGCCAAGAAGCCTGGAAAATACCCCAAGCAAAACATAGACATAGCTACACCTAGATCACCCCAAATAACTATCTGTCCACCCTTTTGAACGCTTTATTCATAGTCATTTTACATGTGCTTCAAGCTCAGAGTCGAACTGTACAAATCCTTATTTTGAAGGCTGGGTATATGCAGATGTTACATTTAAATCAAGCTAAGTGGGTTATGTTTATCTAATCACCAATCTACCAATCTGTACATATGTGTGTGTGTGTGTGTGTGTGTGTGTGTGTGTGATCACAGAGAGACTGCCAAAGTTCATCCATCCTTCAGAGCACTACCATTTCCTGCTTGTCCATACTGTCCACGTTGTCCAACTACATATATATATATATATATATATATATATATATA
>NW_017729032.1:114564481-114568679 GCF_001723915.1 Gavialis gangeticus
ATATTGTGTGTGTGTGTGTAAATATAGTGGTGTTTCATTTAAATCACAGAAAAATGTGGATTTGGGATTATTTTTTAACTGATAAGTGAGGAGTTTTTTAAATCAGAGAAAACCAGGATCATCCCCAATCTGATGGCTGCCAATTTGTGACACAGCTTTACTGTCCTGCTTGAGAAACTCCAGAATCTCTTAGTAAACAACTCCTAGGATGGTGGACTTCTCATCCCACTGGCACCAGCAAGCTGTCCACTACCTTCCCAACGCTTGATGGTGGGGAGGGGGAGTTAGAGCTTAATCGACATGTTGAGTAAGTTGGCTGCCTTCTATTTAGAAGCCTATCAATGGCTGCTCTTGCTGTTAAACTCTTCCCCTTGAAACAACTGGCCCTTAATTCTGGCACTGGGTTGGAGGACTCAGTGGGAGTATCTACATAAGATGCTATGTTGCCGTAGCAACAAGTTTCATTGCCGTAGCTCATAGCTATGGCGACATAGTATCTAAAAATAACTGTAGACTGCCAGAACGGCACAGTACCAGTGGGTGCTGTGCAGTCATTTAATACTTGCTAAAGCAAATACTACATTATTGTGCAGTACTAAATGTGCAGTCAGGGGCATGTGTAGACACAACCATTTTTGATCAGGAGCTTTTCCTCCTGGATCCTGATTGCCTTTCATGCATTGCCCTCCTTCCTTCCTTTCTTCCATAGCTTTGCCTAAGCCTGGCACCTGTGATTCCTGTAGCAGCTGGAGGGACTACTAGCCTACAGTCTACCCTTTCAGAGGGTATAGGGTGGGGTGCCACAGCACTGAGCTTCACTTCAGGGGCTTCATTGCCTCCTTGATCCAGTCACACTTTATCAAGCATATCTACCTCCTCAACCCAGGCATACCCATCTGGCTTCTCACACCTCTTATATGCAGTGAAGCTACCTTCACTGTGGATGCTGTTGCTGTCCTGGAGGGCCACCTCTACTCACAACAAACTCTCTTTGATGGCTGCTGTCTCGACACACCTTCTTCACCACCGCCTGTCACCCCAACTGTGGTTGGTGATGGCAGCGGAGTGCTCAGTGCATTGCTGTGTCTCCTCATGCCCAATGACACTGATAGTGCTCTCTGCTCTGAGATATTCTCTAGAAAATTGTACACATGGACAATACAGGTTGACATACCTGTCTTCACTGCTTGCCCCAATACCAGCTGGAGACAGTGCCTGGCAACAGCAGTGTCACAATAGACCTGCCCAACCTGTTTCACCTTACATAAACTGCCTGTAACCAAAAGACCTAATTACCATCAGTGGTAACTGCTGCACGGGGCTCTGACCACCTTTGTCTGCCACTTAGATATGGTAGTATCATCAGCCTGCACCTTCTGCAAGAATGAGGTAGTGGAGACACTCTTCCAAACCTTTCTTGACTTCCTCTATATTCAGTCACTCTTTGCTACCCTTATCACCCTCCTTGGTGTGCTGGCCTTGGATTTCTCCATTCTGTATTGGGCAGTTGAAGATAGCATGATCAGCATACCCAATTTTCTGCTGGTCCAAGCCAAGATGGTGACCCTCAAGAGCAGTGCAAACTGACTGACAGGGACTAGCTCTGCTGATATTCTTCACCTATTTCATCTTCTGGTTCATGCACACTTTTCCTTTGTGTTTGGGAACTTCACCCTACAACAGAACATAGATGAATTTCTGTAGCTCTGGGCAATTATGGGGAAATACTGTACCTTGGAAGATGGTCACACAGTCTAAAAAATATGATCACATGAAGGACATTTGGTAGATGGTAAGGACTTTTAATCTTCTGTTTATAGTGTAAGTTTATTGACGAACACTTTCAAGACCTACTCCTTGTGAGGCCATATCTGCCTTTTGTATACTTTTTACCTTTTTAACATTTTTATAATAAAGGTCTAACAAGTCTATTTATCTAGTTATACATCTTTCTATCTGCCTATCTATCTAATGTTTTGGAAAAATAGATCCCTAAAATATAGTTTACCTGAATCTTTGCTACATATAAAATGCAGTGTTCATTTTTATTAATAAAACATGTCTAAGATACACTCTTAGACCATAAGTGAAGTTTAAAAATGGTGACTTTGAAAAGTGACCTTTTTAAATACTCAAGGGGCATTGAATGCACTTTAGCTACTCTCAGAAAGTCTTATGAAGGAATTCTACAATCACCCAGAACTTTAAATCATGTTCACTTAGACTCTATTATCTCATTAATCTATTCTAGATATAGTTTCACTGCTACAGAGGATGCATACTAAATATCTGTACTTTGTTTCCAATATTTTCCTGTTGGTATGAATAAGGTTACAAGTACATGTAAATAAATGTTGAATTTAAACAAATACACTATACATTCTATTTTTCACATACAGATCATCGTATTCTTGCAAATATTGACAAATATGCTTAATTTTTATAATTTAGCAAAAAGTAGAATTTCCATTTCTTTGGAAATGAGGATGTCCTGAATCAGATCAAAGTTTGATATATGAATTTTTCTCTCTCCACAATGAAACATGGGGGGTGGGGAATGAATGAAATAAAATGTTAACATTTCTGGTGCTCATTGTCACAGGGAAATCGTTGTTTAGGTTTCATATCACTGTTTTTTTCTTTGCCTGAGCTTCCTAGCTTGACTACATCTCTCATGATGAATATACAGTTATGTGACTCCCATAAGTGTGTCACTTGACCAAAGGTGTAATTGAATTGTATCTTGAGAAATGCAGTCCAGCAAGGTAGACAGGCCTGTAATAGAGAAAGGGTATATCAGGTCTCCGAAATCCAACACAGAAAAATGAGAAACAGTGTGCTTTAAACTAGCTTTGCCGGAGGATGGGGCCACAGGAGGACACAAGGATACCTCCCAGCCAAGACAGGTGAAGAGCACAAGAGGTACCCAGGTAAGTGACAAGGGTCCAGATAGTCCTAGGAAACAGAGTGGGTACATGCACTGACAGGAGGCCTTAAATGCCTTTACACTAATGCTCATAGTATGGGAAATAAGCAAGAGGAACTGACCCTCTGGATAGCTAGTACAAACCCAGACATAGTAGGACTCACTGAAACCTGGTGGGATTCAACCCACAATTAGGCAGTAAACATTAGGGGCTACAGACTATACAGGTGGGAGAGAACAGGGATAAAAAGCTCGGGTATGGTGCTGTACATCAAAGAGCAATACATATCCTCAACTAACAGGATGGTGTCAGAGGAGGGGGCAGGCTGAAGTGCTCTGGGTCAGAATACAAGGGGGTTGTGGGGAAAGGGACTTAATAGTGGGTGTCTATTATAGACCCCCCCAACCAAGGGGAAGGGCTGGACCAGGAATTCTCTGGTCAGCTCACAGAGGCAGTTAAGTCAAGGGATGTGGTCATCATGGGTGATCTAAACTACCTGGACTTTTGCTGGGAGGAGCAGTCAGACAGGTCTGTCCACTCACATAGGTTCCTTTCTGAGATACAAGACCTCCACCTAACCCAGGAGGTGCACAGTCCCACCAGGGGGAATGCCCTACTGGACCTGGTCTTGGCCACAGGTGATGACCTGGTGAGGGGACTCCAGGTCCCCAACCACCTGGGCGATAGCGATCATCACCTACTGGAATTCACCATCCAGCACAGGGTGTCAAGGGCCTGCAGCAAGGCAGTAGCCCTTGAGTTCAGGATGGCCAGCTACAATGAGTAGAGGAGTTTGGTAGGAGAGGCATTGTGGTCCTGGAGAGTAGGGGAATTAGGTGTCCAAGACAAGTGGTCATTCCTTAAGCAGAGGATCCTTCGAGCCCAAGGGGTGAAAGTCCCAAAGCAAGTCAAAGGGGACAAGAGTGCTCAAAAGCTCCCGTGGCTCACCAAAGGCATTCAGAAATGTCTGAAAGCCAAAAAGTGGATAGGTTACAGGAGTGGGCTAACATAAACAGGATGCGTTTCAATACTGACAAGTGCAGGGTGCTGCACTTAGGCAGTAGAAACCAGCAGCACACTTATAGAATGGGAAACTCCCTTCTTGAGAGCATGGAGGCAGAAAGGGATCTTGGAGTCATTATTGATTCCAAGATGAACATGGGCTGACAATGCGAGGTCATGGTTGGCAGGGCTAACCAGAACTTGTCGTGAATCCACAGGTGCATCTCAAGTAGAGCCAGGGAGGTGATCCTCCCCCTCTATGCAACACT
>NW_017729032.1:114569677-114579354 GCF_001723915.1 Gavialis gangeticus
TGGGGGGGGGGGGGTTATCACCATATATGGATTATATGGATTATATCTCCATAGCACGAGTCTGTCAAGAGTCTGTTAGGAAGGCTAAGGCAGAGACGGAACTAGGGCTGGCAACAAAGTTCAAGGACAACAAAAAGTCCTTTTTTAAATACATAAGGAGTAAAAAGAATGCACCAGGCAACATGGGGTTCCTGCAGGATATGCTTAGCAATCTGATGCTTGCAGCAGATGAAAATTCAGACCTTTTAAACAAATTTTGTGCCTCCATTTTTCTGAGCAGGGACTGGGACTTCTCCCCCACCAGGATTCAGGATGAACTCAGGAGTGACTCTGCCAGGCCTAGGGTAAGGGAGGACTGAGTTAGAGAACTTCTGGAGGAGCTGGAAGTCAAATCAGCAGGTCCAGGCGCTCTCCACCCTAGGGTGCTGAGGGGATTGGCAGGGGTCATCGCAGGGACCCTGGCATGGCTTTATGAGCACTCAGTGGTGTTCTGGCCAGGTGCCAGAAGACTGGAAGAAGGCTAATGTGGTCCCCATCTTCAAAAAAGGGAGGAGGAAAGGCCCAGGCAACTATAGGCCCATTAGTCTTACTTCGGTTCTGGGGAAGCTCTTTGAAAAAATTATTCAGGAGCACATTTGGGAGGGATCAGCATGGGGAAGGATGCTCAAGGGCAACCAGCATGGGTTCCTTAAGTGCAGGTCCTGTCAGACCAACATGAGAGCCTTCTATGATCAGGTCACAAAATCACTGGATGCAGATATCGTGGTGGATGTAGTCTTTCTGGACTTCAGGAAGGCCTTTGACACTGTCTCCCACCCCATTCTCATTAAGCAGCTAGGTGACTGTGGCATTGATGCCTACACAGTCAGATGGGTTGCAAATTGGCTAGGGGGATGCACCCAGAGAGTGGTGGTGGATGAGTCATATTTGACCTGGAGGGAGGTGGGCAGTGGAGTCCCCCAGGGCTCAGTCCTTGAGCCCGTACTGTTCAATTTCTTTATCAACACCTTGGATGAGGAGGTGAAAAGCAGCCTGTTCAAATTCGCTGATGACACCAAGATTTGAGGTGAGGTGGGCATACTAGAAGGGAGGGACAGGATACAACTGGACCTGGATAGGTTACAGGGGTGGGGAAATGTGAATAGGATGGGATTCAATACTGACAAGTGCAGAGTACTGCACTTGGACAGGAAGAACCAGTAGCATACCTATAGGCTGGGGAACTCCCTTCTCAAAAGCACAGTGGCAGAAAGAGATCTTGGAGTCATTATTGATTCTAATATGAACATGGACCGCCGATGTGAGGACACAGTCAGCAAGGTTAACTGCACCTTGTCATATATCCACAGGTGCACCACGAGTAGGTCCAAGGAGGTGATCCTCCTCCTCTATGTGCCACTGATCAGGCCACAGCTGGAGTACTGTGTCCAGTTCTTGGCGCTGCACTTCAGGAGGGATGTAGAAAGCATCAAGAGGGTCCAGAGGAGGGCCACTCAGGAGGCAGCAGGGCAGACTTTATGAGGAGAAGGTAAGGGGCCTGGACCTGTTCAGCCTTCACAAGAGAAGGCTAAGAGGGGATCTAGTAGCAGTCTATAAACTTACCAGGGGAGCCAGAGGGGAATGGGTGAGACCTCATTCCCCCGAGTGTCTCCTGGAGTAACAAGGAATAATGTCCACAAGCTGATTGAGAGTAGGTTGAGGCTAGACATCAGGAGGCACTACTTCACAGTCAAGGTGGCCAGGATCTGGAACCAGCTTCCAAGGGAAGTGGTGCTGGCTCCTACCTTAGGGGTCTTTAAAAGGAGGCTTGATTACTACCTATCTGGGATCATATGAGCTTAACTTAGTGGGTGTCATATGATCCCAGTATTCATTCCTGCCCATGGCAGGGGGTCGGACTTGATGATCTGCTCAGGTCCTCTCCGACTCTACATCTATGATTCTATGAAAATACAGTTTACCATTGAACTAACATGAATTTTGGGGTCAGTTTAACAAAACTAATTATTTCAAAGTGGGCCAAAAAGAGGCAAGGAAAGTATTTTATTTCAGGTTTTACAGTAAGCAGTTGTAAATTTTTAGGAAAGTCACAATTTATTGGCTGAAGCAGTAATTTTGGCTGAAGAAATCAGTTTGATATACATTTCTCATATCACATGAGAAACCTTATTGCTTTCAAAGGAGTTAAACTTGTGTAAAAAGATTACAGTTATACAGCTGATTGGAAGAGGAAAGGTATTAGGAATGGCTTGGGAAGATCATTGAACCTATGTTGCAGAAGGGAAAAAGTTCTGCATACAAGCCAACAGGCCATTTATAATATGCATGCAGAGTTAATACGAGTGACAGAAATAGTCACAATAATGGCCACGGTGTTTACACCAGCACAAGAAGTACCTTCGGGAGCAACAGAAACCCACTGGGGGCTCCACATCCTGGGCTGCATTGGTCTCAAAATTTAGCTTGTGAGAATGAGGGCGGGGTCCTGTTGCAACACCCATGGTCCCACATATGGGGCCAACTATTCTGGGCCATGTCTCAAGGCTTGATCAGCGTGCCCACCAATAGCTTTTGTCAGAATAAGAAAATCACAGTTCCTGGGCACAGAAAGCAAAATGCTTTTTAGCTCATTCATACACTGAGTCCTTGGACCAGAGACCCTTTATACAATAATCAGTGACAGAAACTTAGCCCATTCCAAAAAATCTTGTGACAAGATTTCTGGAGGGTTGTGGCCAGGGCCAATCCTATGTAGCAAATAGAGATGGGAAGGAAGCCATCTATATTGAACAGCACAGACCAGCTTTGCTACGTCCCTCCAGCTCCATCCAGAGTTCTACCCTCTTGGCTCACAGAGGGACCAGGTTAACCACTTACCCTCCATCCCATTTTGTCCATGATGTACATGGACAGTCATGTTAGCTTAGCGTTTTTTCTCCAATGCAAGAAATGATTGTGCCCCACAACCTGGGCTACTGCCACATTCCAAAAGCATTATCCTCCTGATTCAGAAAACATGGAGGGCATCTCTTTTCATGCTGGGAATTGTGGGTCCTTTGAAAAGTGAAAACATTCAGTGTGATCTTACCAAAGTAAGATCCCTAACCTTACCTCAGAGCAGGTGAGACCTGACACTGTTGGGCTTTGTTTTGCTTTGTTTTGTTGTCTTGTTTTGTTGTGGTTTGTTTATTTCCTTTGACTCCTTTACCTTAAGTGCTGATTTTGATTTTCCTGTGTTAAAGATCCCAAAGAAATTTTTTTCTCAATCTTTTTGGCAGGTATCTATACACCTTTGAAACTCTTGTTTATTACTCAGCCTCAAGCAAAAAGATAAAAACAAAAATCAATCAGCCTGGCCCAGGTCCTTCTCACTGGAGCTTTATGATGGGGCTTGATCTGAGATCTAGATTCCTATGATTATTCTCTGACTGCAGCTCTAGCTTCCTCTGGAGCATGCATCAAGAAATGGTGTTATGCAGCACGGTCAAGTCATATAATTCATAGATTTCATAAACATTATGGCTGGAAGATCATTGGGTCTGGCCTCCTGTCCAAGGGATAGGAAGTCATTTGAGGTCAGATCACTACAGCAAGATAGACATCAAAGTGATTTTTAAAAGTGTCCAGAGTAGGTGCTTGCACCACTTTTGGGGGAGTCTATTCCAGGCTCTAGAGACTCAGATGGTAAAGAAGTTTTTCCTTATGTCCAGCCTAAAATGGTCTTCCAGGAGTTTCTTACCATTAGGCCTTGTCTCCCCTTGGGGTGCCCTTGTGAACAGACATTCTCCCAGTTCCTGATGCACAGTCTTTATATACTTCCAGGCTGCCACCAAGTTCCCCCTGAACCATGGGACCTCTCCTCATAAGGCTTGCTCTCTTGTCTTCTAATCATATGTAGCTCTTCTCTGGACTCTTTCAAGCTTCTCCATATCCCTTCTAAAGTGTGGAGCCCAGAACTGGATGCAGTATTCAGCTTCAGCTTCACCAAGTAAAATGGGTGGATGACTTCCTGTGTTTTGCTTGAGATGCATCAGTAGATGCAAGCCAGGGTTTTGTTTGCTTTGCTGGCTGCAACATTGCTTTGGTGGCTCATGTTCATCTTGTGGTCAATCATGACCCCCAAGTCCCTTTTGGTCATGGTGCTAGTGAGTATAGCACTGCCGAGCCTATAAGTATGGTGTAGGGTTTTTTTCTCCTACGCTGGAGAACCTTGCATTTCTCCATGTTGAATGCCTTCAGGTTTTGATCTGCCCACCTTGTGAGCCTGTCCAGATTAGCCTGAATTGCCAGCCTATCCTCTAGTGCGACCATACTTCCCCATAATTTGGGGTTGTCAGCAAACTTAGCCAGCCTGCTTCTGATACCTGAATCCAGATTATTTATAAATACATTAAAGAGTACTGGTCCAAGTACAGAGCCCTGGGGGATGCCACTGGTCACCATGCAGCATATTGATAAGGTTCCATCAATTATCACTGTCTGGGTCCAACCATAGAGCCAGTTCCCCAGCCATCAGGCCATAAGGCAGTCAAGGCCACAGTTCCCAGTTCATCCAGGGCAATACTACCTCACTCCCTACCTCTCAGTCATCTCTTTTTTGAGTTGGATAAGCCCTTTTCATAAGCTCCTTTGATTATTCCAGCTGTCCCTAAAAGCCCTGTCCCCCAGCCAAATCATTTTCTATTCCCTACTCAAGTAAATTTATCCTCCTCACTGTTAAGTTAGCCTACCATCCCTAGTCTTTCCAGATACTCTGTCTCATGTCTCACACAAGAAACTCACTTTGTCTCTTTGGGTAACACTTACTTATACTAATGCTTGCTATACACAGATCTATCGGCCTTAAATAGAGATCTTGAAAGCAGAATGGGATCAACAACGCATAAATCACATGTAGGTGGGTATATTTTATTGGATTCAAGAAAATGCAGAGCTAGTAAGCAATCTGTGCACTGCTCATCTTGCCTAAGTGGCAAATGCACACTTTGGCACATTAAGTATGGGTCAGATATGATCATAGAAACTAAAATAAGCAGCTAAAATCAGCTTAAGTGGCCCTGATGAACTCAGGAGGTAGAATAGAATACAGGTCAAGACTTCTATTTTAAAGACTAGTTTGTTTTCAAAGAAGGTAGAATGCAAATGGAATTCCAATGAACACAAAATAGCTGCACAATAGTCAGCATATTTATTAATGCAAGTATGGAAAATATATTTTTGCATGCTTTAGAGATGTAACATCACATTGTTAATATATAGTGCTATTCCAATTCTATGGAACAATCTGAAAACACGTTTTCCCTTCTTAACTTATGTGAGAATTAACGGCAGATGTCCTATCCTTTATGCCTCTTTTCTATAATGATGTATAAGTATTATTTGTAGACATTGGCACTGTATTGTTTAAAGAGAAGAGTCTGAAGTAGTATTCTTGGAAACACTTTAAAAATAAACTATCAAGATACTTCTGGATATCAGTGTTTCAAACATGTTTTGTTATTTCATCTCCTTCAAGAGCAGACAAAATATGCCTGTTACAAGCTCCCTTTACCTATTGAAGCCTCTGAATGTCTTCTCAATGCTTCCTTCAGAAAAAAGAATGATAAATATGTAAAGCATTCAGCAATCAAATATAACTGTGGAATTCACTCTGTTAGGACAATATTGTTATGCTTAAAGTGAATTTATGATAGCCAAAAAGTTGTAATATTTCCTAGAATTTTATTTTCAATTTATTAACCTATTCTTATCCAAAAAAAGGGCCAGGCAGACGTATCATGTTTTTGGACTCATAAACAGCATTTTTTAATATTTTTGAAAATAATGTGTCTTTTATCAGTTTACACTCTATAATGATAAGTTATAGGATTAAATAAATAGCATACATAATATATGTAAAATACACTTATAAGTATAAGGTATTAAATTCCAGATATAAATTGAATACACATCTTTGTTATAGTGTCAGCTATAATTAATTTTTTTATGATTATTGCTAAATGTTTTTCATGTTGTTTTGCATTTTAGCCATCACTTTGGGGCACTGAATACAGCCAGAATTACTGTAGTGTTCAAATACTGACTGATGAACATATCTTTGTGGCTCACCTGGCACACAGCCTATTACTCTCGTTGTTTAACAAGATTTCATTCAGAGTGAAGTGTTACTTTTGCATTTTTTATCTTCTCAGGTACTTAGCCCTAATAGAAGCAGTAACTGAACGAATGTACTGCCTGGCACAACTAACATATGATGCATCCATTTTGTTTTGATAGAAAAAAACAACAAATAGAATATTCATTTTATGCTATATATGATAAGGATATCTGTGCTGATGTAATAAAATTTGTCTTAACCCCACAAAAGCCAGGAAAATAAGAATAAGGCAGAGTTTGGTCTACTAGTGAGAGCAAATGATTAAAACCCTGACCCCATGGAAGGAAAACGGAAAGTACTCATTGACTTAAAAGGAATCAAGATGACATCCTGACACTTAACTCTTACATTTTATTCCTGACCTTATCACTAATAAAGGAAAATTCAACCCTAATAAATTCAACGTTGACTTCAGGACTTGTGGGTTTAATTTGCTTTCTCTACTTCAATAGCCATATGTATTTATGCTCTTTGCTTGGTATCCCTAATTTTCTGCTGATCTGCCCATGTAAGAAGTCATCCATGTTTGGATCCCTGGGAAAAGAGAAAGGATAGAAAATCCATTTACATTTTCACGTGAGCCACTACTGACCCATACAGAGGGATCAAATCATGAATGGTGAATAAGGTAAGAACGTTACCTCTATATTTACCCTGCTGTGTTACATTCTCTGCTTGCCTACCATTGCAGCAGCTGAGCACAACCAAACAGTGGGAAACTAAGGGTGGTGGGGGACATGGTTGTGCCCAGCTGCTGCAATGGTAGGCAAGCGGAGAATGTAACACAGCAGGGCAAATATAGAGGTAATGTTCTTACCTCATTCACCATTCATGAGTACATTTTGTGCACACTGCTTTCTCATATTATGACCCACCATATCACAGAGTACTGACTTTGACAGCTTGGTTCTGTTTGGGAATTAGAATATGGTCATCTACTAAATCTCTACATCTACATTTGTCTCTAATGTTTTTTTTTTTTTTCTTGTTTTTTGTCGGGTTTTTTCCACCCAAGAAAATTCTTTTTTCTCTTCACTGTATTTCTGCACATAGAATTATAGGAAAGTAGGGCTGGAAGTGACCTTGGAAAGTTATCTAGTCCAGGCCCCTGTATGTAAAGCATGTGATCTCAGCAAGTCAAAACGAGATGCTGATTTGTTCATCCCACATGGTCAATAAAATTAGTGGCAATTTAATAAAATGCCACAGACAAATCTAGAAAGGTTCTGAGAAACCCCTCAGCAACCAACATTTCCATTTAAGTCAGCCAAGTTGCAGGAAGTATATATGTCAGGATTCAGCCCTTGGAACATTTTGAAAAATACCTAAAAGTTTCACAAATTATGTTTACATTTCTTTTGTTTTTCTTCCAGTTGTATGAGTGAATAGCCATAAAGCTACTCTAGTTTATGAAATGGTTAGTAAGAGGCATATAACTTTCATGTTTCATATTTCCATAAGGTGGAAAGACAACTGGCTCAACAGTCACAGGCAAAGGGATCTATGTCCAAATGGTAGGAAGTTTTGAGTGGAGCCCCATGGGGGGTCTGATATGAAATATCAAGCATAGTAGCTGATTATAAGAATTGTACATGACAATATATTTCTACATTCTGCAGAGTGGGATTGAGCCTAAATATGTATGTTCTACACATTTAAATATGTTCTAATCTATAAATTTAAATATTTTAAAATACATACTGACACCAGCACCTCATGTGTAAATTTGCAGCCAAAAGGTTCTGATGAAAGTAAGAGGAAGACTGTAAATGATGCACCTCTATTTCAAAGAAACAATTCAAACTAAATACAATGAATAAATGCAGTGATGGGAGGGTTTATGTGGAAATAACTGTGGATCTTATGTTAAAAATTCAAGGGACTGCTGAGAAATATATCAAGTTCCTTTTGGCATTTGATTATTTGTTTGGTTAATTGACTATGCAGCTGGAGGTCAGGTCAGCAGGTCTTTCTGTGTATCAGGATGGGCTTTTCAGCTTTGAAAGTTTGAGACTTCATAGCTCCTTCTCTTTGAAGTCTCCTTGTAGCTTATTGTTCCTTGTCAATGAATAGCTGAAGGTGAGAAATAGACCAGGAGATAAAAAGTTGGTTATTCTTTTTCATTACCATAACATCTTGTAAGGTAAGTTACATCCTACTTACCTTAATTCCTCTGTATGGTGGGTAGATAGCCACATGCCTGTGATTCTGGGCATTTGCACACAGTTTGGAATTCTATTTATTTGTGTGATGAAATAGGAACACTCTATGTTTATACTTGCTGCAAATAAAGTGATGGGGCTGGCCTTCTCACCTTTTAGGTAAATAACCTAGTAGTTATGATATTGGTTTAAGGACCACATGATCTGGGCTCTAAAACCCTTTCACCCAGACGAAGTTGGAACCTTCATTTCCAGCATGTACACTAACCACAAGGCCACAGACTAAGCACTGCCTAGAATGCTTTTCATTTGATCTCTTGAAGACAGTCTACTGCAGTGTGTATTTAATAGTCATTGGCTGCAGAGCTAAAGAGTAAAACTACCTTATTTTCTTAAATACAACATGCATGTTTCCCTCTGGAAAAAAAAGTCACCTACCACAGACTTGGGATGCATGGGTTAAGTGATATGATTTTATGCCTAGGGTTAGAGGCACCATGATTAGACTTCTGCTTCACAGTTCAGCAGGTGTGACATTACTGTTCAGTGAGCTGTGGGATTCAACTGACTTAATGGATTATTGTTTTTCACTCTACAGGTGCTAACAATCTTGACACCATTTTAATAGTTTTGGTGTTCCATTAATAAAGCTAACCTTTCTTAGGGTAATATTCTTGTCTGTTAGTGGCTCTTCATTTATTTCACAGCCTCTTGAGCTCTTTGGTACAGATTCTTTAGGTGTTTTTTGTTTGCTTTTTTTTTCAAAATCATAGCATGATAGAAAGTGGGCTGAGTTCTAGTGTATCCTTCTGGTAGGAAAGCTTTTGGGGGCGTAGTATGAGCATGTATGATGAAGTATCTGTAAACTGTTTTGTAAGCAGGACATCTAGATGTATTTTTCAACCCAGGAGAAGGTAGCAATTAAGCCTAGCAGCAGGGCCTGCAGACTGTTCTCTGACTGGTCTCCCATCATGGAAGTCCCATGACTCCATGTTTCATTTTATTGGGTGTGTGTTAGTCTCCATCTTAATACTATATTTTTGTAACAAATTTCTTGCAAATGTGACTCTATGTGCAGGAGAGAGTGAGGCTCAGAAAAAGAATTCATGGGAGAGAGAACAGTGTGGAGTCTGAGAAAAAAGACAGATGGAACTGGAAGGAAAAGTGGCCAATAAAGACCATTTATGTGGAGCATAATGGTCTGCTTTGCTGTTTGGCATGTCCACAGTCTGTCTCTCTTTTCTGGAGAAGAAATCACTGCCTGCCCCCCTTCCCCTGTCATTCTTGATGACCAATTTGCTAGTCTTTCATAAGTCACTGCTGATTCATAGTTTCATAGATTTCATAGACATTAGGGC
>NW_017729032.1:114584354-114593873 GCF_001723915.1 Gavialis gangeticus
GCTACAGACCACTAGGGAATCCAGGAATAGAGAATAGCTAGGACCTCAAAGCCAGAAATTTGCCCCTTGTGAATCCGCAGCAGATCTGGCTTCAGATGGTCCGGGGGTGGAGGGGGAGAGAGACACAGAGAGAGAGAGGTAGAGAGGGATTGAATAGGGCTCTCAGAGTCCTGAGACAGAGCTTCTCCTCAAAATGGTGTGATCTATGACACATAGCTGGAGACTAACCTTTAGCAGCAGCAATGGATACAATTTTAGTTATTCAGGAAAGGTAGGGTGAGCTAGTTGAAGTTTAGGTTCTGTCCCTGCTCTATGCATCCATAAATATGGAAAAAAAAAACCTTTACTTTTCAATTTTAACTTTTATTCTGCCTTTCAGAAAAAAAGATGTGTATTTGATCTGGGGGCATGTCTTATGCAAGATACTGTGGTATGATACTAAGAACAACAACATTAACCAAAATGGAGTCCCTTGTGGTTCAGTGGTAAAATCCATGTCTGCCCCACAGGAAACCCAGGTTTAATTTCCAGATGCTTAAACAACTACAGCCAAGATGTTTCTCAAGTAAATCCCAGGATGTCATTCTCCCATTGTACTCAGCCTTGGTGAGGCCATAGCTGGAGTACTGCATCCAGTTTTGGGATCCACAATTCAAAAGGGATGTGGAGAAACTTGAGAGAGTCCATGGGAGAGGTCAGGAAAACAGACCTTATGATGAGAGGCTGAGAGCCATGGGACACTTTAGCCTGGAAAAGTGCAGGCTCAGGGGTGATCTGATGGCTGCCTATAAGTTTATAAGAGGTGCTTACCAGGATCTGGGGGAACATCTATTCACCAGAGCACCCCAAATGATGACAAGGTCAAACTCCTCCATGAGTGTTTCAGGCTGGACATAAGGAAGAACTCCAAGGCCTGGAATAGACTGCCATCGGAGGTGGTTCAAGCACCTACTTTGAACACCTTCAAGACAAATCTGGATGTTTATCCTTCTGAGATCCTATGCCCCTGCTGACTTCTGTCCCTGGGGCAGGGGGGGCTGGACTCGAAGATCTTCCTAGGTCCCTTCCAGTCCTAACGTCTATGAAATCTATGAGGGAGGGACCAAATATCTGGACATAATCTGGCCTTTGGATTCTGTCTCAGCCACCTAAAGTGGGGATAGAAGGTTTGGGCAGTCTCCACTTCTCCAAAGTACTGCCTACGTATATGAGTCAAAAGTCTTGGTGACCTCTTACACATACACCTTAATCTGAAAGGATCAATGGTTGCCAAACCATCAACCCATTAATGAAGATAACAATGGAAGTGAAGGGAATCAATTATTTTTTATTTCTTATCCACCAATGTTAGAATCTTGGGTAACAAACAAAGTGAATAGAGATTAGTATACCGATACTTCCATTCCATTAGTAACTCATAGTAATTTAAACAGCAATTAGTAATGGCAATTAGTAATGCCTTTAAAACAATCAGAACTAGATACTTTATATCAAAAGAACAGGACAAGAAGTTCTTTGACCCCTAAATGCTGTTTGTTTGTTCTTTTCAATAACTTTCATGATATGGCGTAAGTTCTTGAAGACTGAAAGGACTTTAAAAATCTGTCAATGAATGAAAGAGTAAATGGGATAGCTCAGATAATTAAAGATTTGTCAGCATAACATCAATCCTGAGCAAAACAAAGGAGCAACTGATAGGAGACTCATTTAATAAAGAATTAAAGAAGGGTAGTATAATTGATGCCTATTAATGCCAGAAGTTTAATATGGGTTTATGGAAAATTGATCATATGTAACTTGATATCTTTTTTAAAAGAGATTGCAAGTTTGCTTGATAAAGATAATTATATTGATGCAATATATTTAGTCCTCTATAAAGAATTTAACTTAAGACTGCACAACATTTTTATTAAGAAATCACAACCAGTCAAAATTCATAAGGCATACATTAAATGGATTAAGAACTTCCTGACTGACAGGTCTTAAAATGTAATTTAAAAGAAGAATTACCATAAAATCGTTGTTTTCTTATCGGTCCCACAGGGATCAGTTCCTGGTCCTACATTATTTAAATATTTTATAAATGACATGGAATTTATATATTCAAAACTGATACAGTTGACAGAAAACACAAAGAAAAAGTAAATTGTCAAGAGAGCAATCACTGAAGTAAGAAGATCAAACTTGCTTTGTAAACTGAGCATAAAGCAAATAATAAGAGTTTTAAAATCACTAAATGTAAAGTTATACATGTGGAAACAGGAGGAAGTTTGGACCAGATGACCGCCAGAGCTCCCTTTATAGTGCCATAGAGAAGTAGGGGTGGAAGGGAACTTCAGAAGTCATCTAATCTAAACCCCTGTCTAAGGCAACATCATCCCTGTCCAAATCATCCCTTATAATTATAATGTAACTCTACATAAGACTACTCTGAAACCTGACAGAGCATAGATCCAACACCTTAACCTACAACAGGTAAAGCAAGGGAACCATGGTAGCCAATGTTCTTTCAGCCTTCTTTTCTATAATTCTAAGGTTGGGCAGGGTAGTATTTTAGGGTGGGAACAGACATCACCTTTCATAGATTCATAGATGTTAGGGCTGGAAGGGACCCCAGTAGGTCATTGAGTCCAACCCCCTGCCCTGGGCAGAAAAGAGCACTGGAGTCAGACCACCCCAGCTAGATGTCTGTCCAGTCTCCTCTTGAAGACCCCCAAGGTCAAGCACCACGTCCCTTGGAAACCCATTCCAGATTCTGGCAACCCTTACTTTGAAGAAGTTCTTTCTAATGTCCAACCTAAATCTGCTGTCTGTCAATTTGTGGCCATTGTTCCTAGTTACTCCAGGGGGTGCCCTAGAGCATCTCCTATTCCCTTCTGTCCTCCCCTAATGAATTTATAGGCAGCCACAAGATCACCTCTCAGCCTTCTCTTGAGATCTATATCCCTCAGTCTCTCCTCGTAGGACCTGGCCTGCAGGCCTCTGATCATACGAGTGACCCACCTCTGAACCGTCTCAAGGTTCTCTGCATCCTTCTTGAAGTGCAGCACCCAAAACTGGATGTGGTACTCCAACTGCGGCCTGACCGGTGCCGCACTATATATGTGATCCAAACTGGTAGTCATGGTTTTTGTTACATAGGAAATAAACAATCACAGGAGTTCTTGTCATCCTTATGACTTACGAATACATTTTAAGTCCAACTACAAAACAACAGTACCTTTTCATTGCTTATACGTTCTTGAAAGGGACATTTAGTATCATATTAAAGAGATTTGTTATAACTCCAATTCTCATTTTTGTTTTTAACATCTTGCACTTACGTAAAGGGCACTGGAGGATTCTGAAGAACATGGAGATCACATTTTCGAATGTATTTTTTCACCTTTTTTCCCTCTGAAATAAACCCACATAGCACATCATGAATCAACATCAAACCAACACACTACACACTATTTTTTCCTGGATGAGAGGAAGAGAACAGAGATGTTCAACATGGGACAGATGCTAGTCAACTCACTTAATGCACTAATTGAAGGAGCTCTGGCAATGTGGTAATGGTGGCATAAGAAGCTAACTCAAATCAAATTGAATTGAATTGAATTAAATAGAATAGATTATTTCCACCATTGAAGTCAGTGGTAAAACTCCAGGGACTGTGAAGGTTTACAGGATCCGGTTCTAATTTAAAACTCCTTATTAGGCTCCGAAAGAAATTCGGCTAAGTTTTCTATTGCTCTAAATAGGCATATTTCTATTAGTTTCCATACATTTTTTCTCCATTTATACCAGCATGGATAATTAACTAAAATTAGTTTCTCAGTTGAGTAAGGAAAGCCATATTTACCCTTCAAGCCCCAACAGTAAAATCAGGCAAGAGCACAATGCTTTGTGTTTCTTTCTTATAGACTTAAAGGGGAAAATGTGTCTCTGAAACTGATTTTTTTAAAAGTAAAAAAAAAAATCTATTATGGCATAAGAATAGTACATTTATAAAAATGTTTGTTTTTTTTAAATCCAGTTCATAACTATAATTACTATAAATCTGTCTAAAAAGAGTAAGTTATGGAAGAAGGAGATAAATATTAGTGTTCTCCTATTTCCATTGGGGGGATGGGTAATTTTATTTAATGGTGCAAAACAATGTTTGATAGCAAAGCTTCTTCTAAGTACACAAGTCAGTTAAACAGAGGATACATTGTTAGAATGATAAATAATTGTAAGGATTTTAAAGTAGCTTTAAACTAGATCAATCCCAGTAAGAAGGAAATACAAAAAATACTTCACACCTTTATATGAAACTGAAAATAACATGGATTCTTGCTCTCAATCCAGTGACTCAGAAAATTAAAGGAAGAAAGCAAACTAAGTGATGTATATCCCCAGATTTAAAAAAAAACTTTTGACATATGGAGAAAATCAAGGGAGTATCGTGGGATTATTAGGATATAGTAAAACTATTTGTTTTGTAATCTAAAATTGACTTACTTCGGGGTACCTACTTTTCATTTTAAATAAAGGCTTCATTTCATTGTTAATATTTATGAAATGCTCACTAGATTCAGTTGAATTATTTAATGACTTTCAGCATTGATCATATGAACTGCTGTAGTAGTATACTTTTCACAGATGATGGCATCAAAGGTATTGTACCAACCCTGCAGCTCCAGAAACTAGCACAAGATGCAAGGAGAAGCTCCCACTTTTATATAGAAAATCATAGGCTTTAGGGTCACAAGTCAATGGGTCAAAGGAAGAGAACAGGTAACAGGTAAATAGATATTAGACACTGTGGTAACATATATTCAGCTCCTTACCCCCACCACACCTCTGGAGCTGTCACCAAACCACCTTTTAGTCCAAGAGCACTCAAATACGGCCTAGACTTGCTCCCAATTCTAAATTAATCTCCTTTAGTCCACAGCCTGGCCGACCTCTGCCAGCAGATCTCCAGTGTCCAGAGATCACCCGTGTCCCTGTCTTCTCGCTTTTCCTCTTTCCTATTGTCCTCAGCCCCTTGGGGGCTTCTGGGTATTGTAGTCCAAATTACAGAGTGTATGTGGATGAAACAGGGGTTCTAAATCGAAGCGATGGGTTTTAAAAAACACTGCTTCAATTTATGGCTGATTAAACCCCTGTGTTGGTCACACACCCCGCTGACTTACCTGCCTCTCCGGCAGGGAGGGGAGGGCAAGCTGTCAGAGGGCGGAGCAGTCCCTGGGATGTGGGAGGGGGCGGGGGCGGGAACTGGTGATTCCCTCCGTGGCAGTGGCAGACCTCCTCAGACGGCTCCCACACACAGACACCTGGGTTGGGTGGTCCGGGGGGCACCGCAGCCGTTGAGGGAAGCACCGGGCCCCTGAATAGCTCAGGCAGGCTCCAGGGGGAAAATAAAAAAAAATATCAGAGGTTCACCATTTCGCATGGGTGGAGCTGCTTTCCTGGTGTGCTGTCAGGCTGCCTGCAGGGCTTCCTGCAGTGCCATGCAGCTGCATGGAGCCCAGTGTTTCACTCTGAGGCTGTAGTTAGTTTGCTGCACCCGAAGTCATTTAAGGTGCATTACGCCACCACATATCCTACAGCGGCTGGAATTAATGCACAATGTGCCACCAAGGCATGCAAACACCAACACTATTTAAGCGGTGTAAAAGCATTTAACTCGCTTTAAAATGTCGTGCACACATGCTTCTTATTTCATCTACACATCTGTAGGCTGCCCCCTACTGTCATACACATAACGTTCACATTATATTATAGTATATATAAATAAAATACATTGTTGTCCCTGTGGCCCAAGTGGTTAGATAATATGCAAGGGCTTGAGGTTTTGTTCTATTTTGTTTTTTCATTCCCTTTTGGTAGAAGAAATCAGTGATACTGGTCCTGGCAATAATAAATTTATTCAAAGCCCTGTTTCTGTCAGAGAGCAAGAGGAGATACTTCCCTGTTCAAAGATCTCATTCTGCCTCCATCCAGCAGTCTACCCCACAAGCATATATTTTCTTTTTTTTCTCAGGGCTACTCTACCAATGTTTTTTTTTTTACTGGTCCCCAGGTTTCAGGATGCATTATTTTGGCTTTTTGCCACCACCACTCTCTAGTTCCTTTTTTTTTAACCCATACCTACAGGGCTTTTCCACACTGAATTACAAATTCATGCTTGAAATAAGACTTTATAGCTCTCCCTACATATTTGTTCAGAGTTTCTTATAGAAATGTAGCATATTCAGCCAAAAAAAGTTCAGTGTAGCTCATTATCCTAAAACAACATAAGTTAAGTCAACAGAAGTACTTTTTATTCAGCCTAGCTGCATCTATGCTGAAGCTTTTTCTGGTGAAACTAAGTAGAGGGTGATATTTTCTTTTTATCTGTAGCTAACATGACTAACCAATAAAGCCTGGTAGCATTATCCTAACCACACAAACTTAAAGAAAATTATTAACAAAATATTAATTAAAATTTATATATAGTAAATTAAAATTATTAAAGGCATATGGTAATCACATTGATATGTAGGTTAAGGTCACAAATACATTCTTAGGCAGTGCATTTAACACGCAGTCTGCACTTGTCCAGGGTAAAGAACTATCAGAAATGTGTGCAGTCTTTATTAGAGCCTATAACATAAGGGATGGAGAGGGTCCTGTTTTCATCCTTTTCCTGACTTGTGGCAGGCATTTTTGGCTGGGTCTTTTCATATTCCTAATGCTGGCTGATGTGTTCTATGTAGCTGTCCTGTGATCATCTGAATATATGATATCATGAGGCACCTCATCAGTTTGGCATATTCTGCAGGCACAGACAACTTAATTCCTAACTCCTGTATTTGCATTCAATCTGTCTTTGAGCGAAGGATTCCATTGTTCATATACTATACATTCTCTCATTTAGCATAAGTGGAAGGCAGAGTACATTACCATCACCATTTCCAATTATGTTTGTGATTTCTCATAAGTCAAAACTATTCATGTTGGGAGACAGCCAATGCAAAACACAACATATCAATATATCACTGAAGAAGAATGTGCTTGCATTCTTTAATAATAGATTCCATTTATTTTTTTAAATGTTTTGTATGTTACAATAGGATAAACCACAATTTATTGTAAGGCACAATTTCAGGGGTGTAACAAGAAGTAAATTGTCAAGGAAGAAGACAAACTCCATGACTTGGACCTATTTGGTCTGGAGCTATTTGGCTCCAGAATTCAACCTACCTGAACTGAGGCAACTACAGGCTGAAGCAAATAGACTATATGAGATTTATACATTTCAAAAGTATTTAGCTTAATTCATCTCAGTTTAAATGCTTGAAATTAATTTATCCACTTTAAGTATATTCCCGTAATGATAACAAGATAATATAATTCCTGGTTTATGTAGCAGTATTCACATTTATTTGATTTTGCCATTTATTTAGGTCATGTCCCAATAAAGCCTTAGTTGCAAGTTTGTGTATTTCAGTTACACGAAGTTGCTTCAAAAATATTTTACATATATGCCAATTTATCTAAAAACAGTAATTTTAAATATACAGTAGTACTGATTAGTTTCTTGGGTGGAAAACAGAAGTGAGGAGAGAATTACAGTGCTGATCAGCATCTTTCTATAATGGACATAATTATTTTAAAAATATGGAGAATGGAATAATTCAACACATATTTCTGATAAAGACATAAAATTAGAAAATAAATGAGTAAAGAGCACATAACAAAAACAGAACAAATAACCCATTTTTAAGTGCAAGAAAGTTATTATTATGATACCTTTAGTTTTAAAAGTTACACTCCATTTTCATCAGAGTTCATCTGTCATTCATTATTCTTCATTTAGTTCAAATCATTGTATTGCATTTTGGTTAGGATTCAAATAGTCCACTTTAATTAGTGTACTCATACCATTAATAATATACACTAATTAAGAAATCCATTAAAAGCCTTTAATGTTACTTTAAAGGTAACTATTCCAAAGTTACACTGTTTTTAACATTTTTTAAAATAATAATAGATTGATGTGATGGACTTTTAATATGAACCTTAAATAGACACTGTTAATAAAAGACTTCCATGCATTACCACTGGGCTCAGTTAATATAATTTGCTCACTCTCTCTCCTGCTTGAATACATACACATTCATCTTTTAGAAAATAAAATCCCAGATCTGCTCCTTAACTACAGCCAAATTATAGGTCTGATGAATCTATTTGAAAAGACAGTTTAAAATTCACCCTGCACCTGCAACTAAGATTTTAAGAGCTATTTCCTTTATGCCTGAAAGCTGCTCTAATATTCTCCAGCTGCTTAAAATACCCCAGCCTTGAAACATCAGCTGAGCCACTGTATGGTCTGCCCACACCTCCTGTTGCTTTTATGGCAGCAGCACAGTGTCATGAGTAATGCAATAGGGCCACCTTGTTTCTAGGAAATGGACATGGGTTTGGAGGATAGCAGATAGGTGTTCTTAGTTATTCACCTTTGTATGTGAACAGTAAAAGAAAGTTCAAGCCACAAAATTGAGTAAAGTTTTCAGTATCTCATTCTTGTTCAAACCAATTTCTCCTAAAAATAATTGTGCCTCAATAATCACCTTTTCTAGCTTCAGTTTGTTATACTATTCTTCTTCTCCTTGCCTGTTGTGGTGTATTATTGTTCATGTAGAATGGATGTGTGCTCCATTCTAATTCAGAGGATTTGGCTATGAAACAAACAAACATAAATGTTTTATTCTCTTACCCATATTGTATAATTTCCCCTCAAATGTACTTTGGCCAGATGGGCAATAGATAGTCCTAAATCTTATTGTAAATTAAAGGTACAATGTTTTGTAACCAATCATAAAATGGCTTCTTATACTTTAAGAAAAGAGATTCCTGGTTCAGAGAAGAAAACAGAGCACTTGAGCTGTTGAATACAGACTTTATCAGTCCCTAAATAGCATAGCAGAAAAAAATAGGATTCAATTATTTCTATGGAAACACTAATTTTAGAATATTTTTAGATATTTCTGAAATGCATTTGTTATAATATCTCTATATCTCTCTAAAGATATGAAATAATTAATACATGATAATATACATGAATACATGTGGCATATTATAAAGGCGTTTTGGAAACTATTTGGGGAAATCTACAAGTTTTTTAGTGAGCTATTTAGTTATTGCACATTACAATAAAGCATGCACACACAAGGGTCAGACTATTCCATTATGTATCTTGTATTTGTCATTAGGGCTGTCAATTAATCACCATTAGCAGGTGCGATTAACACATCAATTTGTTTTCGCATTCTTTTTTTGTAATGTGCATTAATCACTGCTGCCAGGCCAGGCATGCTGGGGGAAAAGTGGCTCCTCCTCCCTTGCTGCTGCTGCTTTGCGCACACACACACACACAGCCAGCAAGCAGCCAGGCAGGGTCCTGGGAGCAGACTTGAGAGATGTATGCAGGTAATTGGAGGGGTGGGGGGCAGGGGTTGGAGGCCAGGTCTTGGGGATTGTCTAAGGGGGGGGGGGGACAGG
>NW_017729032.1:114594065-114596940 GCF_001723915.1 Gavialis gangeticus
TGGCAGGGTGAGGAGCCTGCCTCTCCAATGGAGGAATGGGGTAGGGGGGGCCCTTGGAGGATGGCAGGGAGTTCTTTGGCCAGGCAGATGGCACAGAGGCTGGTGCCTGTGCTTGAAGGGCTTGCATGGCAGCCCCAGGAGATGCTTCTGGGGGGGAGTGGGAGGCTGTGGGTCAGGAGTGAGGGGCACCAGCTGCGCCAGGGGGCTGGGGTCAGGAGTGTGGTGTGCCCGCAAAAGGTGTCCTCTTTTTTGGAATTGGAAATTTTATAAACCTAGCTTTGACCCTTTTCACTTACTAGTTGGAAATTAGCACAGTTCTATTGTGTCCTTATGGCACTGAGTTCTAATTAAAATCAATGTATTTGAAAATAAAGAAAAAAAACCCAATCATCCAAAACATTTATGGGAGATTGGGATTCTATTATTGTTTTCCTGTGTGATTAAAATTGCGATTAATCACAGAATATGTGAAAAATTTAGAGCCTGATTTAATAATTTTTATTTTTACATTAGGATCTCTCTCTACAAGATATGGAATCATGACTTGATAGTAGAACTTCGTAATTCAGACAATAAGGCAGGTAACATTTTCCAATAGCTTTCAAATTTTAAAGAATGATGCCAGAGCAAGTACTTTACTGTATAAGCCCACTCTTATACTAGAACACTTTTTCGATATTAGTTTGGACAGGGTTGATTATTGACTGTCAGAAGCAGAATGAAAGTCATACAGGATCATTTCAGAAAACTAAGAGAATGTAAATTGGCTTCTGTTCCTGTAAATTACACCTTATCTTTGGACTTGACTGCAAGAGTTGCTATTGCAAATGTAGGAGGCTTGCCTTTTGGAGCTTGGGTTCAGTCCCAGGCTTCAAATCTTGCTGTTTTGATTAGTGAAGCTCATCCCCCAATCAGGAGGCAGCAAGAGCAGTGCAGTCATGCCCCTTTTCTGAGGAGAGGGGCTGAAAAGTTCTACTCTTTAATAAGAGGAGCCTCTGTGCAGCCAAGATTTGTAAGAGACACGGGACCAGGAGAAGGAGAAGCAAAGTGAGATTTGAATTTTAGTGATAAGCAGGGATTCTGGTTTTCTCTGAGGAAAAAAAAAAATCCCCAATTTTTGGATATAAATAAGTAACCCAAAACCCACATTTTCCGTGATTAAAATGAAACACTACTATATATATATATGTATATGTATATACATATGTGTATATGTATATATATGTATATGTATATATTGGTGACATTTCATTTTAATCATGGAAAAATGTGGATTTTGGGTTACTTATTTGTATCCAAAAGTTGGGGATTTTTTTGTTTTTTATCAGAGGAAACTAGGATCCCTGGTGACAAAAGCAGGAGAGAAAAAATCAGGACAGGAGTAAGAAAGGAGGGACCTGAGCTCCAGTCCCTGCTGGCTGGCCTGTTTATGCATGTCACACTAGACAGTCCCTAGACAAAAAACAGAAATAATTGGCAGCTAGGACTGAAACACGTTCTTGTGCCTGAATGGACTAGCCAACAGATACAGGCCAAGGTTCCTTTTTGCTTGTTCTTCCTTGTTTGACCATTTTGAAGTATACCCATCACCATTGTGAATTGGGGGTATGCTGATACATGAGACACCTGAGGCTGCTGTAGCATGGTAATTACCACACTCCAGCAGACTCAATTAATCAAGCTGGCTCCAGCATGCTGTAATTGCAGTGCATCAGAGTAACCTCTGTGCCCATGTACTGACACCCAATATGATTTAGCCACTCTGCTGCTTACAGATATGAAAAACAAACAAACAGTGCTTTACTTTCAGCCCGTCACAACCCCACAGCAACTACAGTGCATGCCCAGAAGAGGCTTTGTGTTAATTTGTCCTGGCTACCCAACGTCTGTACGCTTTGCATACTTCATTTGGGATGTTCGGTACTTTTATCTAATAGCTTATTCAATCAGCTTTAAATAAAAGTGCCAAAAAGCCCCATTGAAATGTGAGCTATATACAAATACTAGGGAGCTGGGTCAATCTGATGTGCTTCCTCTTCTAGTAAAGTTCTGTTTTGTTTGGAGGGAGTGGGGTTGTTCATGTTTGTCAGTGCTGTTAAATAACAGTTTGGCATCTTGATGAGATTCCTTGCTTCCCAGGCCATATTTGTTACCTCTGACCAATTCTATATATTTTAAAATTGAAGACAGATTTCATTTTTTAATCATTTTATTTCTTCTCAGACCAAACTGTTTTCAATTCAAAACATAAACCATATTTCCCACTTTAAAACAAAATAAAAATAAAGACAATTTTAAAGATGTTTATGTGTATAAAGCAGGCTATCCCTTTCATATGAAAAACTCAAATTCATAAAATTCAGGTTTGCAAATGTGCTGGCCTCTTTAATCCCCCATTTTTGTAGAATTTCTTTTCTTGTACAGCCAAGAACTGGTGACTAACCTATCCTTCAGTCCTGAGGTTTGACTCAACAAACTGCAAAGCTGTCTTCAGTAGCCTCTGGAGATAGGATGGGCAGCTAGATGTGTGTGAGGGGGGTGTGCTTCAAAATTGAGTAGTCAAGTTCAGAAGCCCTTGGGAAAAGACAAGTTGGCTAGGAGTTTAAAGAGCTGTCTTTGAAGTATGCCTTATTAGGAAGGATTGTGGTAGAGGGCTATACACAATTTATTAGTTACACAAAGCATACTGCATAGCTGGAGAAGGTCTCCCTCACAGAAAAATATTTGCTTCTTTCTTCCCACAACAACAGAGCATATTGACTTGCAGAAAAAGAAAAAGTCTGTCTTTATACCATGCTGCAAATCACAACTGTCTGCCAAGCATGACTCATTAAAAGAGATTGTTTCATAGTTTCATAGTTTCTAGGGTCGGAAG
>NW_017729032.1:114597482-114600094 GCF_001723915.1 Gavialis gangeticus
GTGTTTCATTTTAATCATGGAAAAAATGTGGATTTTGGGGTTACTTTTTTAACCCAAAAATTGGGATTTTTTTTAAATCAGAGGAAACTAACATCCCTGTTCATTACCAAAGTATAAAACAAGAAAGTCCTACATGCATCTCACAGTACTAAATCTAACTTCTCTTTCAGTATCTCAAGCAAGCCCAGCTTATTCTTTATCCCAGAGTTGACAGGAACAGCATTATCACTCCAAGCCTGCTTCTGCATCTCATTCTAGGTTGCCATCTGTTTCACTAATACACTTTGGGTGCTTACCACCCCCCCCCCAAAAAAAAATTATATATAAAAAGGTGCTTTATTTTCATCCCAAGCCCGTGAGTTACTTCGACCCGGCATTCCTGGTGTTTGTAATGATCGGGCACTTTGTGGGGTTTTTTTTGGCACTTTTATCTAATATCTTTAGAGATCTAATAACTTTAGACCTAATGACTTTAGATCTATAGAAATTATGTCAGGTAAATTAAATCTAAGGACAAAAGTAGTATGAAAACAACAGCAAAACTTAGGAATGCTGCTAGCAGAATGTTACAGAAATGAAGAAGCATAGGACAGATAATAAGGTAGACTAAATAGGGAATTTTGCCCCTGTCTAAAAGGAGGAGAAAGGGAAAAATCACCACAAAGATAAAGCAAGAGCACAATGCCTAGCATAGAAAGGTTTGCCCCAGAGATACCATAAATGTACTGATGTACAAGGAGACTTGTTATCATTACAGTATAGTAGTTTGGTAATTGGGTGCATGGGATTGTAGATCATTACATGTCAGATGAGGATTGATATCAAGTCAGAGTTAGACTTGGATCTTAACTGACTATATATATTTTTTTTTTACTTGAGCTTTATCTTTGATTTTTAAGACTTGAAGTTGCATGAGCTTTCCTTCCTTACATAGTATTTATAACTGATGATAAGTTTAACTTTGCAATCTGACAGGTGTTCTCTTCTGATAAATAATAGTATGACCCTGATTTGCACCTTGCCTGTACTGATTTTCATGAGACTAAATCTACTGACTTCAGGATAGACATTAATGCTTTACTTTAAGTGTAGGATCTTAGGATCATAGGAAAGTAGGTCTGGAAGGCACCCCATAAGGTCATCTGGTCAAGTCTCTTGCTCAAGACAGGATCATCCCTGACTAAACCATCCCAGCCAAGAGTCTGTCTAACCTAGTCTTGAAAAGTCAAGGGCTAGAGATTCTAAAATTTCTCTAGGTAGCCTGTTCCAATACACCTTCTGACCACCTTTATAGTCAGAAAGTTCTTTCTAATTCCAAACTAAACATTCTCTGCACCAGTTTTAGACCCTCCTAGTTACTCTTCAAGTAATTGAACACTGTTACCAAACCCCCCGAACAAGTATGAGTGAAATCATTCAGTGCCCAAGATGAGTGGTCGTTCCTTAAGGAGACAATACTCAGGGCCCAAGTGGTGACCATCCCAACAAGAAACAAGGGGGGCAAGAGTGCCCAAAAGCCCCCCTGGCTCACCAGGGGCATCTGGGAATGCCTGATTGCCAAAAAGGTGGCGTACACCCAGTGGAAGAGGGGTGCTATCACCAAAGAGGAGTATACATCCTCTCCTCGGGCCTGTAGGGGGGCTGTCAGGAAAGCTAAGGCGGACATAGAGCTAGTACTAGCGTCCAAGATCAAAGATAATAAAAGGTCCTTTTTCAAATATGTAGGGAGGATGAAGAAAGCACCGGGAAATGTGGGGCCCCTGCAAGATACTCTGGGCAATCTGGTGGTTGTACCACAGGAGAAAGCAGACCTCTTTAACCAATTCTTCACCTCTGTTTTCTTGTGCAGAGACCGGGACTTCCCCACCATGATGAAAGACGGACTCGAGGGAAATGCCTCCAGACCTCAGGTTGGGGAGGACTGGTTTAGAGAGCTTCTGCAGGGGCTGGACGTGTTCAAATCAGTGGGTCCAAATGCTCTCCACCCCAGGGTGTTGAGGGAGCTAGCAGGGGTTATTGCAGGGCCCTTCCTTGGCACGGCATTACAAGCGGTTGTGTTTCTGTGGCCAGGTGCCAGATGATTGGAAGATATCCAACGTGGTCCCTATCTTTCAAAAAGGGAGAAGGGAGGACCCAGGCAACTATAGGCCCATCGGTCTTACCTCAATCCTAGGGAAACTCTTTGAGAAGATCATCAAGGAAAACATCTGAGATGGGCCAGCTTCAGGGATGATGATCAAGGGCAACCAGCACCGTTTCATTAGGGGCAGGTCATGTCAGACCAACCAGATTGCCTTTTATGATCAGGTCACAAAAGCATTGGAAGCAGGTGTTGCTGTGGATATAGACTTTCTGGACTTCAGCAAGGCCTTTGACACTGTCCCCCACCCCATCCTCATTAAAAAACCAGGCAACTGTGGCATTGATGCCTACAAAGTCAGAGGGATTGCAGATTGGCTGAAGGGTCATACTCAGAGGGTGGTGGTGGACGGGTCATATTTGACCTGGGGAGAAGTGGGCAGCGGAGTCCCCCAGGGCTCGGTCCTTGGGCCCGCGCTGTTCAGATTCTTTATCAGCGATTTGGATGATGGGGTGAAAAGCAAGCTGTTTAA
>NW_017729032.1:114605094-114605743 GCF_001723915.1 Gavialis gangeticus
GTTAGGGCAGCTAGGATCTGGAACCAACTTCCAAGGGAAGTGGTGCTGGTTCCTACCCTGGGGGTCTTTAAGAAGAGGCTTGATGCTTACCTGGCTGGAGTCATCTGATCCCAGTTTTTCTCCTGCTCAGGCGGAGATCTACAAGGTCCCTTCCGACCCTACTTCTAGCATTCTATGATTCTATAATATTCAGACTTCATACTTTTCTGTTCTCTTTCTGGTGTAAAACAAGATAATGGTGGAGGCTCTGGAGGGCTGGGTGAGGGAACTACAAGAGGAGGTGAACAGGTTGCATACCATCAGGGAACACAAGTCAGAGACTGATGCTTACTGCCAGGCCCTGCACCTGAAAACACCACAGAGACAAGGCTGATGAGCAGGCCTGAACAAGATACCCCAACAGATAACGGGTGAAAACTGGTCATTTCAGGACTGAAGGCATGACATGCATCAGATGTCTAACCAATAACACTGCATAACAGTTACAAAGCCCTCACACTATCGATGGATGATGCACCCATGCGGGAACAACCAACCCCAGAAAGGAAACAATGTAGAGTGATAGTCATGGGAGACTCTCTGCTGCCTGGCACAGGGGGAACCATTGAGGGAGCCATCTTTTGCCCAGACCCCTTTGCTCCAGAGGTTG
>NW_017729032.1:114610743-114617829 GCF_001723915.1 Gavialis gangeticus
CCCAGAAAGGAAACAATGTAGAGTGATAGTCATGGGAGACTCTCTGCTGCCTGGCACAGGGGGAACCATTGAGGGAGCCATCTTTTGCCCAGACCCCTTTGCTCCAGATGTTGGCTGCCTTCTAGGAGCCAAGAGTCATGATGTTACAGCAAGTATCCCTAAACTGGACCACCCTACTGACCACTACCCCATGCACCTTGCCCATGTGGGCACCAATGACACAGCAAGAAGTAGCCCTGGGAGGATCACGAGAGACTACATGACCATGGGGGCAAAGCTCAAGGACCTAGGAGCACAAATTGTCTTCTCCACAATCCAGCCAGTCAGAGGCCATGGCCGGAGGAGGGAGGAGTGTATCAAGGAGGTCAACCAAAGGCTTAGAAGATGGTATCACCGTGTGGGCTTTGGATACTTAAACCTTGGCGCATAGTTTAACTACAGCAGCCTCCATGCAAGGGGTGGTATTCATCTCATGGCCAGAGGGAAGAAGCTCTTTGCCATGAGAGTCATCAACTTGTTGAGGAGGGCTTTAAACTAGGTATATCTGGGGGCTGCGGAAAAGATTCTGCTGCTGAATCAGAATCCACTAGCCACAATAACACATGGGAGGGTGTTCAAACAATAGATGTCCACATAGGAACTGACATCTTGAGACACAGACAATGTGACAGAAAACCTGATGTGACTAGGAGAGAACTCAGGTGTCTTTATAGGAATGCCAGAAGCATGGGAAATAAACAGGAGGGACTGGCACTCCCTCTGAGTGATGAGGAATTCAATTTGGTTGGGTTGATGGAGACCTGGTGGGATGATACAAATGACTTGGCAATGAATATTGAGGGTTAGAGGCTTTATAGGAAGGACTGGATTGGGAAGAAGGGAGAAGATATGGCCCGTTATGTGAAAGAGCACTAACCCTCCCTGAGGGTCATGTTTGACAGCAGGAAAGGGTCCCTTGAGACCCTCTGAGTCAGGCTATAAGGCGGATCAGAAGAGGGAGACATGATAGTAGGAGTCTACTACAAGCCTCCCTCCAAAGAGGAGGAGAGTGAACGAGAATTTTCAGAAGAACTGACAGAGGCAACTAGCACTAGGCACATTCCCCAAGGAGGATTATATAGCAATGGCCTGCACTTGTAGGGATCATGTTAGAAATCTAAGGTGGCAACTGAACTAAAATTAGCAGCCGAAATCAAGGACAAGAAGTCAGCAGGACCAGATGAACTTCATTTGAGAGTGCTGAAGGAGCTGCCCAAAATAATCACAGAACCTCTGTTGAATCTCTTCCAAAACTCATGGTGATCTGGGGAGGTCCCCGAGGACTGGAAGAGGACCAGTGTTGTGCCCGTCTCTAAGAAGAGGAGGAAGGAAGGCCTGTGTAACTATAGGCCAGTTCATCTAACTTCTATCCCATGGAAAATCCTGGAAAAATTCATTAAGGAGTTTATGTGCAATAGGCTTGCAGAAGGTAGGATTCTGAATGACACCCAGCAATTTTTCATCATGGGTAGGTCTTGTCTGAACAATCTCATCTCCTTTTATGATCAGGTGACTCACCACCTGGATAAGAGAGAGGAGGTTGACATTATATACCTTGATTTCCAAAAAGCTTTAGATCTGGTGTCCCAGGATGTTCTGACAAGAAAATTGGAAGACTGTCAGCTTAACTGTGAGATAGGTGGGTAGGAAACTGGTTGTGCGGTAGGACCCAGAGAGAACGGAACTGTGTCATCTTGGCAGGAAGCGGCCACTGGTGTCCCACAGGGGTCACTGCTTGGTCCAGTGTTATTCAACACCTTCATCAATGATTTTGATGTCGGGGTGAAGAACTCACAAGACAAGTTTACGGAAAACACTAAGTTATGAGGAATAGTGGTCATGCTTGAAGATAGGCTGGAGATACAGATGGGCCTAGACAGGCTTGCCAGGCGGACCAGAATCAGATGACATTCAACATCGAGAAATGTTAAGTGCTCCACCAGGCGATGAACAATCCTCTGCATTTGTAGTGCTAGTCTGATTGGCATTCCCTACAGGCTTGGGAATGCCAATCAGACTAGCACTACAAAAGAAAAGGGACCTGGGGGTAATATAGACCACAGTATGAACATGATCCAACAGTGTGGTGCTGTAGCTAGCAGGGCTAACAATACCCTGGCATACATCAATCAATGCATCTCCAACAAAACCAAAAAAGTGATTCTCCCATTCAACTCGGCATTGGTGAGACTGCAGCTGGAGTACTGTATCCAGTTCTGGGCACCACACTTTAACAAGGATGTGATAAAACTTGAGAGAGTCCAGAAAAGGGCCATCTGTATGATCAGAGACTTGTATGGCAAGCCATACAAGGAAAGGCTGAGGGATCTGGGACTCTTCAGCTTGCATAAAAGGAGGCTGAGAGGGGACCAGGTGAGAGACCATAGGCTGAGTCAGACCAGTGTTCTGTGAACTGCCCAGCTCCTGCTCAGATGAGCGTAGTGGGAGATGCCCAAAAGGCAGGAAAGTGGGGTGGTATGAGTGGGGCCCAGGAAGGGCAGCATGAATGAGCCTCGGTGAGAACCGGTGGAGTGAGAGAGGCCTCAGTGAGAGGGAGGCAGTAAGAGTGTGGTCCATAATAAAACAGAACATGAAAGACCTAACACTGTGCTGAGTTGGGCCCAACCTAAGGCCACAGCAGAGCACAGCTGTTAAAAATATCTGTGAGGCATGGGACATGTTAAAGCATGGTAAAGTGTGGTACTTTTGGCCCTTAGACATCAGGGCCCTTGAATGGCAGTCTCCTGCCTAATTACCAACTAATTACTTAACAGCAAGGTGTGGTAGGTGAGAGAGGCGGGCAGCATGCCCAGAGGCAGTGGGAGACCAGCACTGTGGCTGGTTGAGGACCACTCACTTTGCCACACTTAAAGATAGGCTGCAGATACAGGCAGACTTAGACAGGCTTGCTGGACAGGTATTCTGGGTGACAGTGACCATGACCCAATAAGCTTTACCATTCACCATAACACTGGGAAGTTAGTCACCAGAACAGAAGTCCTAAATTTCAAGAAGGCGTATTGTGGCAAACTCAGGAGGCTCATTAGAGAGGCCCTCTACAACCAGCAACTGGACAATTTGGGAGTGCAGGCATGATGGTGCTTCTTTAAGGAGGCAATAAAAGACAACAGAAAGTCCTTCTACAGATATATAGGGATCAAGAAAAAGTCGGGGTCCATTGTGGGACCCCTACTGAATACCCAGAGGCAGCCCATAGTTGATGCCTGCAAAAAGGCAGAACTCCTAAATACATAATTTGCAACAGCACTCCTAAAATCAAACAGTGCTGCTCACCTGACCAGAGGTCCAGGGAACAGGAGGAAGGCAACAGCCCACATTAAATCAGCCCAGAACGGGTGAGGGATCTTCTAAATTGCTTGTATATTTTCAAGGTTGATGGTCTGGACAACCTGCACCCAAGAGTCCTGAAAGAACTGGCCAAACTTATAGCAGCACTACCGGTCAAGCTGCTTGAAGGGTCATGGAACTTGGGAGTGGTCGTGGATGACTGAAACTGGGTCAATGTGGTGCCCATCTTTAAGAAAGGAGAGAGGGATGACCCCACAAACTACAGACCAGTCCATCTGACCTTGGTCCTGGGTGAAATCTTTGAAAAGTTGGTTAAGAAGACCATAAATTACGAGCTGGTAATAGATGGGGTGCTGAAAAGCAACCAATATGGTTTTGTCAAGGGTAGATCATGCTTGACAAACCTTTTGTCTTTCTACCACCAGCTAACTAACCAACTGGCAGACATCATAGCACAGCTATTGGTGAGGATATTCAAGAACACATGCTGCTCAGATGAAGTACCTGAAAATTGAAAGAGGGACAATGTAGTGCTCATTTTCAAGAAAGGGAGGAAAGAAGACCCAGGAAACTACATGCCAATCAGTTTGCCCTCAATCAAGTTTTTGGAAAAAATTATCAAAGAAACCATTCTTGACAGGCTAACATAAGGCAATATCCTGAGGGATAGCCAGCATGGGTTTGTTGCAGGTAGGTCTTGGTTGACCAATCTCATTTCCTTCTGTGATCAGGTGATTTATTACCTGGATAAAAGGGAAGAGGTTGATGTCATATATTTGGACCTTAACAAAGCCTTTGACCTGGTACCATGACGTCTTCGTGGAAAAGTTGGGCAACTGTGGCCTTGACTATTCCACAGTCTGATGGCTGGGGAACTGGCTCAGAGGTCGAACCCAGAGAGTGGTAGTTGACAAAACTGAATCAACATGGCATTAGTGGTGTCCCCCAAGGCTCCTTTCTTAGACTTGTACTGTTCAATGTCTTCATAAACGAGATGGACACTGGTGTTAAAAGCAGACTGGCCAAGTTTGCTGATAACACCAAACTTTAGGGAAGAGTGTCCACTTGAGGATAGGCTGGTGATCCAGGCCAATCTTGATAGGCTTGCAAGGTGGGCAGATGAAAATCTGATGGCACTCAATATGGAGAAGTGCAAGGTGTTCCACCTCAGGAATGAAAACCCACATCACACTTACAGGCTCAGCAATGCTACACTTGCTAGCACCATGACTGAAAGATACTTGGGGGTTATGACTGACGACAAGATGAACATGAGCCACCAATGCAATACTGCAGCTGGCAAAGCAAACAAAACTCTGGCTTGCATCTACCGATACATCTCGAGCAAGACCCAGGATGTCATCAATCAGCCTTGGTGAGGCAGCAGCTGGAGTACTGCATTCAATTCTGGGCACCACAATTTAGGAAGGATATGAAAAAGCTTGAAAGAGTCCAGAGGAGAGCCATGAACATGATCAGAAAGCAAGGTAAAAGGACTTATGAAGAGAGGCCGTAAGCTATGGGACTTTTCAGCCTGGAGAAGCGAAGGCTCGGGGGTGACTTGGTGGCAGCCTATAAGTACATAAGGAGTGCGCATCAGGATCTGGGGGAACACCTGTTCATCAGAACACCCCAGGGGATGACAACATCCAATGGTCACAAACTTCTGCAAGACCATTTTAGACTGGACATAAAGAAAAACTTTACTATCCGAAGCCTGGAACAGATTCCCCCCCAGAGGTGGTGCAAGCACCTACTCTGGACACTTTCAAGAAACATCTGGATGTTTATCTTGCTGGAATCCTTTGACCCTAGATGACTTTCTGCCTCTTGGGCAGGGTGCTGGACCCAGTGATCTTACCAGGCCCCTTCCAGCTCTAATGTCTATGAAATCTATGAAATCTAGGTGAGGGACATGAGGTAGATGTCATCTATTTAGACTTCAGTAAAGCCCTTGACTCTGTCTCCCACAGGATTCTCTCTAACAAACTGGAGAGTGCTGGGCTGGAGCAGTCTACAGTAAGCTGGGTGGACAACTGGCTTAGAGGCAGCTCTCAGAGAGTGGTGATCGGTGGGATGGCCTCATCCTGGAGGGCTGTTTCCAGTCATGTCCCCCAGGGATCGGTACTTGGACCCATGCTATTCAATATATTCATGACTTGGATGAGGGGGTGAAAAGCTCAGTGATTAAGTTTGTAGATGATATCAAGCTGTGGGGAAAGGTGGACACACCAGATGATAGGGCAAAGATTAAAATGACCTTGATAGACTGGATTTACGGGCAGAATGAAATCAGATGAGGTTAACAGGGCACAAGGTCCTTCACCTGGGTAGGAAGAACCCTCACCACAACTGCACAATGGGTGGTGGTCCACTGGCTGGCACAACATCTGAATGAGTCCTGGAGGTTATGATTGACCAGAAGATGAATATGAGCCAAAAGTCCAACGAGACTGCCAGAAGGGCAAAAAAAATTCTGGCGTTCATCAGCTGATGTGTGGCCAATGAACAGTTTTTGGTTTTAAAAGAGTAACCCCAAATCCACATTTTTCCATGATTTAAATAAAACACCAGTAATATATAGATATATGGGTAGTGGTGTTTCATTTTAATCATAGAAAAATGTGGATTTGGGGTTACTTTTTTTTAACTCCAAATCCACACTGGGGATTTTTTTAAAAAGAAAATCAGAGAAAAGCAGGATCGCTGGTCATAGGGTTGGCATTGTAGCAGACGGGAGCAGGATCTGAATCTAGCTCTGTTGATTTGATTGGCTATGGCTTTTGGTTTCATTTTAGGAAACCCTATTTCAGATTCCTTAAGTGTGTACTCTGGGAAGTGGAATAACAGCAAATATAGTTTTAACATATATTTTGACTGTAGACAATGGATCTAGTGGTGTGCTTAAGATGAATACTGCACTGTGGTAGCCATTGTATCACTATCAAACTGGACACTACAACTATCTCCACCTTCTGTCTGTTTTCCACTTCAACAGCAGTGAGATAGATAATGGGATGAACAGACTTTTATGTCAATGGTAAAGAGGTCTTCTAAGGTTTGAATGAGGTTTAGGTAGCAGGGAAGGAAAGATGTGCAATGCCAGTGGAAATGTTCCTTCCATACTTGAAAAATGAAACTAATCTCAAATCTTGCTGAGATTTCAGGAGGTTTTCTATATTCATTTTTTTCATGGAGTGGCTGACACCAATTCTGCTTCTTTAGGTAGAGCAGAGCATTTTCTCCAGCATGTATCAACATACTAAATGCAATATAAATCTGTCCTTTTCCTGGTGTTTCCATTATTGTTAACTGAAATAACAGATACTAGCCGGAGTACAATTATACTCCTCCTTCTGCCCTGACTATCTATTGATTCAGAGTGATACTCCAAACCCTTTTATACACCTCTGTTAGAGTTAAAAGGACTTACCTGATCCATCCATGAGGATGTGGAAGTGGAACATCTTATAGGTGGGATAATTTTTTTTTACTTTCACCTTCTTTTCTTTCACATTTCTTCTCCTGAGATAATAGGTGTTTTTCTCTCTTGTTCATGCTTCTTTATATCTCTTCTTCTGTTTTTAAAATGTATTAAAGTTGCCTCTTCAATCTGTCATTTCATGGCAGATCTAAACACACACACACACACACACACACACACACACACACACACACACAAGAAAAGTTAAACACTTTGCTACAAGAAATAGTTAAGATTACGGAATAAAATCAGTT
>NW_017729032.1:114617913-114621063 GCF_001723915.1 Gavialis gangeticus
ACACACACACACACACACACACACACACACACACACACACACGAAAAGTTAAACACTTTGCTACAAGAAATAGTTAAGATTACGGAATAAAATCAGTTAATCTACTCAACATGTTATTTGAAAAAGCTTTAGCATGTAAAAGAAGATAATATATAGTTTGGGGTATCATGAATCTGCTGTCTATATAAGTAAATTATTCTTATCAAGGATAAAATAAATATTATGTTTAATCACAAAAATATAGTTAAAAAGAACATTAGTTTTCTCTATTATTCTTAAAATATAAGGGCAATAAAAACCCCATTAGAAAGTGAAACACAATTATATATCTTCACATTAGTAACATATACAATATAATATTTTTTCCTGAGAAGAATGATCAGCCTGTCTCTTAGGTCCAGCCAACCTATACTCAAGGAATAGAGGCAAGTCAGTGCAGAGCTACCCCATCTTTATATGCACTGATGGCCAGGGGGTATTCTGAACTTTTCTGAACTCAATGAAGAGCAGCACCTTAGTCATGTTGTATAAATGACTTTCCGCCCAGTTAAGCCAGCCTAACATAAAGGGGTTCTTTCATTTTGTACATATGCAAATATTATATATAATGTTAAGCAGTAGAGAAATTGGTAAATTATTTTTAGTTGTTATCAATATTTTCTACAGGGGAAAAGAACAAAATGTAAAATTGTTATGTTTTCTGTTCTTATCATTCATAGCCTCCAAAAAATACTTGAACTTATTTTAAAGATCCTCTTGGAACTTTAAAGCATGCAAGGCAATTTTTTTCATGGAGTAAATTTTATATCAGAGTTGTAAAAGCCTTAAAAATCTAGGTTTATTATGACAAAGAAAACAGTGCCTTCACTACAGTGTTACTAATTCAATGCAGTAATGAAATAATCCTTTGACAGAACATTCAGTAGTCTTGTAGGACATTAGCTGTATTCTGCAGCCTTCAGTGACTTCAAGGGAGTTAATGGAACATCTAGAAACCTAGTTAGTGATAAAGGAAATTAATTAGTCCACTTCAGGAATTATCTTTTCAAACATGTTAGAGCGGCAGTGTGCAAGTCTTGTAAATCGTCATCAACATCACTGAATCACCGTTTCTCTTTTTGGGGTTTCTTTGTTGTTCTCCCGCCCTGGCGGGGGGTCAGGCTAGAAGATCTACTAGGTCCCTTCCGACCCTTAATCTATGAATCTATAAACAGGTGCTTAAAAATCTGGTGAATATGAAACAATCTTGTTGAGCTGATAGGAAGCAAATAGCAGACTTTTATAAGCAAAATAATAATATGAATCAGAAACTACAAAATTACAATTAATCTACATGGAGTAAAATAGAAAGAACATAATGATCTTCTGAAACAGAGTATACAGTAGCTATTTGCAGAATAGTTTTTGGTAAATTGGCAAAGATTTTGTTAATTTTAGGCAGGCAAGGGTTTTTTGAGTAGATGTGATATCTTTTATTAGTTCAACTGAGTAGTTAGAAAAAAGTTCTTAGCAAGCTTTCAGGCACACTCACTCTTCTTCAGGCATCGGAAGCTTCTGGAGTTCTGAGAATCCAAGGTCTGTGAATTTTAAGCAGTTTTTTCCCTATTATATTTCTTCAAGTTAAAAATGTTTTGAGCAAGATTGCTGTTCTGCTATTTTCTGATGGAATACTCTGGCCAGAAAACTGGACTATCTTTCTCCAGGAGAAGTGCATGCCTTGATAATGGGAAACTACAGATGAGTCTTTTGCTTCTTTTATGTACACAACCTTCCACTGTTTTTTACTTCCCAGTTCCAACTGTTGGTCTAGTACTTAAAGTTTAAATATAAAATGTTATCATCCACGTATTCATAAGATTTTGTAACAGTCCTGGTTATATGTACACACCTGACTTAGGATACAAAAATAGCACCTGACTGAAAAATTTGAATCCAATGTTGCAAGCTGCTAACCATTAATGTACTAGGGAACACTGTCCTATAAACTAAGGGACAAGTTTTCAAAAGTTCTTAAAAGAATTAAGAGTACTAGTCTGAGTGATTTCTGGTACTAAATGTCTTAGGCATTTCTGAAACTCCAGGCCCAAATCTCTATGAGTGAATGCTTATCTCTGTTATCTTTGTGGATTTCAGTCACTCCCGCTGTGGTTGTCAAATGACAGTGTTTTTAAGGAGACTGAAGAAAGTTTAACTTTCTGCTGAAGCAATTCAAAAAGAGCATCGAAATAAAGGTCCAATTGTGCCTCCTGGGGGCTCATGTTGCAGCAAATTTCAGCAACATTGCCTCAGTGGGAGCTCTGCTGTCAGATACCCACTTCTGCAGCTCACAGTTGTGCAGGGAGTACATTTGCTCCCTTTCTCTCAAATGGTCCTGCCTGGCCACCTCTTTGTCAGGCAGGGTTTGTAATCTTTTTTCCCTTAGTTTTTTGGGGTACCTTATATATATATTAGAATTAGGCCACATATCTGTAAAGGAAGGACCAAGAATATCTGTAATGCGTCCAACGTTCTTCTCTCACTTCAGAGAGAGAGAACCCATGTTTAAAAACTGGCAGGATGTAAAAGCAATCCTAGGCTATGAACACATTAGCATGGATGTAAACTTGTGTTAAATACTCAAGTCCTATTTCATCCTCACTATTATCTCCTCTTAAATGGGAATTCTGTCTGAGTTAGCCTTACAAAAGAATTATTATTTGAGATGTCAGCATTAACAAAACTTTCTCAACAATTAAGTTATGAGATCAAACACACTAGCAGCAGTTAGTAACCCAGCAGAATATTCTTCTATTTGCACCTTATTATACAATATAGTTAGAATAACACTGGGGGGGAAAAAGCTGTGAAATAGTAATTTACAGCTATATATGTTCTTTAGGGGTAAGCGTGTGTGTCTGATGTTATTAGGAACACTGCCCATCTGACATCATATCATGTTCTAGTAAGGAAGAAGATTTTGATTCTAGTTGATCAAAATCTATTTCCAAAAATAATGAATCCTATTAATCTCTCTTGAGTAGCAATAGAATTAAGACATGATTAACAGGGATCCTGGTTTTCCCTGATAAAAAGCCCCCAAAGTGTCAATATAAAAAAAATAACCTAAAATCTCCCTTTTTTTGTAATTGAAATGAAATGTCGTGTGTGTGT
>NW_017729032.1:114621353-114626043 GCF_001723915.1 Gavialis gangeticus
TATATATATATATATATATATATATATATATATATATATTAGCAAAGTGCCTGTCAAGAATAATGGGTGGGCAGCAGGGACAGAGCACCACTGCCCCATGCTGCCATCACTCTGAGTCCACTCACGCACACCCCAGGGCTCTCTGTCAGCCCTGTGCACCCTCCACCTCAGATACAAACCCACCCACACACACCCAGCAACAAGTAACACACACACACCCCCAGCCACACCCACCCACCTAGCCACATGACATGCACCCACCCAACCATACACCCCACACCCACCCAGCCATGTGCCACACGCCACACACCCACCCATCCACCCACCCAGCCACATGGCACATACACACCCACCCACCTGCATGCCCCGCCATGCATCCCGTCACCTGCAGCCAGTGGGTGCCCCTGGTGCAGAGAGGGGCTTGGCACATGGCTGCAGGGTTCCATGTGGGGGGTGGGGTAGCTCCCCACCCTCCTGCCCACTCCCTGCATGGCACCCTGTAGCCATGCTCCCCATGTTAACTTCCTGTGCAGCACCCTATGGCCATGTGGCAAGGCATGCACACCTTGTGTGGGGGGCGTGACTTCAGGGTGTCATGCAGGGAGTGACTAGGGGGGCATGCCCTGTCCTGTGGCCATGTGCTGCAGTCGGTGGGTGCCGCCCACCCCCCCAAACACCACGTGCCCCCCACACTGGGAGTACCTGCCACTCTGAGGGAAGGGCCGTGCGAGGTGCAGGCAGTGCCCACCACCTGTAGTGAATGGGGTGGGGCACGGTGGGGTGCACCCCTCATGCCCACTCCCTGCATGGCATCCTGCAGCCATTCACCAAGACCCTCCCTCGTTTTGGTGTTCCAAGTGCAGGGTAGGGGGCATGGAGCGTGCTCACAGAGTGTCGTGCAGGGAACGTGCATGGGGGATGCACCATGCCCCACAGGCCATGTGCAGTATTCAGCAGTGGTTACCCATGCCCCCCTGCCCACTCCCCTTATGGCACCCTGAGGCAGCGTGCCATGCTTCCTCCTCATGACTATGCTCCACAGCCCCTCCATGTTCACAAGCCACATCCTCTGCTATGGCAAGCCATGCCCCCACACGGCTGGTCCCTGGAGCAGGGAGCACAGCCTGGCCTTACCTGCCTCGGCCCTCAACTCCGCCTTTGCCTGTCAGTCTGTCTGTCCTAAGGCTTTGGGCCGCACATGCACAGTTGGCCCAGAGTGTTATGAACAGGCAGATGGAAGTGGTAAGGCTTTCATTATATTAGAATAACTTCTCACAGTAGAATATGTCTTTTGCAGTCCAGAATAGAGATGCTGAATCTATTTAAGTATGAGGTGAATTTTGTGGCTGCTGAAGAGAGGGTTCTTTATTGCTTTGTAAATTAGACACAATCCACCCATGTCTTGCTAATCACCAAGGCTCAGATCCTACAACCGGCTTGAAGTTTTGGACTTTAAAAATGCAAAATTCAACAAGCTCAGGTAACTAGTAGGGAATAAGCTGTGGGACCAGGGATTGAAGCCTACAGGAGTGCATGAAGAGTGGTTGTTCCTAAAGGACACAGTCCTTGAAGCAGAAAGAAGTTGATTCCCATGCAGAGGAAATGTAGCAAAATGCCTGGGAAGTCCTCTTTGCTAAAGAGGGAAATCATGGCCCTCTTAAGAAAGAGGCATACAATTAATGGAAGCTAGAGACAGCCCCCAAGGAGGACTACCGGTATATAGCAATGGCCTGCACTTGTAGGGATCATATTAGAAAAGCTAAGGTGGCAACTGAACTAAAATTAGCAACCAGAATCAAGGACAAGAAGAAGTCCTTCTTCAGGTACATAAGGAATCAGAGAAAAACAAATGGGAGTGTGGGGCCATTTCTTAAGAACTCAGGATAGCTAGTCACCAGCACTCAGGAGAAAGCTGAACCCCTGCATGACTACTTTTTCTCGGTCTTTAACCGGGTCAAGGGGCTATTCATGCCAACTAGGATCCAGAATGAGCAGGGTTCAAATGACCACCTTCCTACTATTACTGTAGAACTGGTGTGTGATTAATTGAAGAAATTAAATGTATATAAGTCAGCAGGAATGGATGAACTTCATTTGAGAGTATTGAAGGAGCTGGCTGAAGTAATCACAGAACCTCTGGTGAATCTTGCAAAATTCATGGCACTCTGGGGAGGTCCCCAAGGACTAGAAGAAGGCCAGTTTTGTCCCCATTTTCAAGAAGGGCAGGAGGGAGGATCCGCATAAATATAGGCCAATTAGCTTAACTTCTATCCCAGGGAAAATCTTGGAAAAATTCATTAAGGAGTCTATGTGCAATAGGCTTGCAGAAGGGAGGATTCTAAACAACAGCCAGCACGGCTTCATTGTGGGCATGTCTTGTCTTAATAACCTAATCTCCTTTTAGGATCAGGTGATTCACAACCTGGATAAGAGAGAGGAGGTTGACATTATATACCTCAACTTCCAAAAAGCTTTCAATCTGGTATCCCACAATATTCTCACAATAAAATTGGAAGACTGTGGGCTTAACTGTGAGACAGTCAGGTGGGTAGGAAGCTGGCTTCAGGGTAGGACCCAGAGATTTCTAATGAATGGATCTGTGTCATCTTGGTGGGAAGTGGCCAGTTGTGTCTCACAGAGGTCGGTGCTTGATCCAGTGCTATTCAACATCTTCATCAATGATTTAGATGTGAGGGTGAAGCGCTCACTAGCCAAGTTTGGGGACAATATCAAGTTATGTGGACTCAACGCTTGATGTGGTGGAGCACAAGCAGGGCGCTCACCACTCCAGGGCTGTTACAAGCTCTGTGGGCACTTGCTAGTGCAGCAGTGGGGAAAATCCTTCCCTAGGAACCATTTTAGGGGGGCAGATGGGTGGTAGAGCACATCTGGTCTCTGCCATTTTAAGAGCTGGTGTCAAGTGATGCCCCATCTCAGATGAGCAGCCATTTTTGATCCATGCTAACAGAGCTAGAGGCAGCAGTTTGCTGCCTGACACCATGGGAGGAACATCTCCTGGTTACCAACTACTTACTTAACAGTCTTTAAATCACCTGGTCCTGATCATCTCCACCCCAGAGTGCTGAGGGAATTAGCAGAGACCATTGCAGGACACCTGGCACGGCTTTACAAGCATTTGTGCTCTGGTGTGGTGCCAGAAGACTGGAAAAGGGCCAAAGTGGTTCCCATTTTCAAAAAAGGTAGGAAGGAGGACCCAGGAAACTATAGGCAAGTTACTCTTACCTCGATCCTGGGTAAGCTTTTTGAGAGAATTATCCTGACGCATGTCCATGAGGGGCCAGCAGGGGAGATTATGCTTAGGGGCAACCAACACAGGTTCACTAGAGGCAGGTCCTGTCAGATCAACCTGGTGGCCTTCTATGACCAGGTCACAAAATCCTTAGACGCAGGGGTAGCAGTGGGTGTAGTCTTTACTGGACTTTAGGAAGGCCTTCGACATTGTCTCTCACCTCATTCTCATTAAAAACCTGGGGGACTGTGGCGTGGACACCTACACAGTCAAATGAGTCACTAACTGGGTGGAGGGCTCCACCCAGAGAGTGGTGGTGGATGGGTCTTATTTGACCTGGAGGGATGTGGGCAGTGGGGTTCCGCAGGGCTCGCTCCTCAGGCCTGCACTGTTCAACATCTTCATCAGCGACTTGGACGAAGGGGTAAAAAACACCCTGTTCAAATTCGCAGACGACACTAAGACATGGGGGGAAGTGGGCACACTAGAAGGGAGGAATAGGCTGCAATTGAACCTAGACAGGTTACAGGGGTGGGCAGATGAGAACAGGATGGGTTTCAACACTGACAAGTGCAAGGTACTGTACCTGGGGAGGAAGAACCAGCAGCATACCTACAGGCTGGGGAACTCCCTTCTCGTCAGTGCAAAGGCAGAAAACGAACTTGGGGTTATTATTGATGCCAAAATGAACATGGGCCGACAGTGTGGGGAAGCGGTCAGGAAGGGCAACCGCACCTTGTCATACATCCACAGATGCATCTCAAGCAGGTCCAAGGAGGTGATCCTCCCCCTCTATGTGGCACTGGTCAGGCCGCAGCTGGAGTACTGCGTCCAGTTCTGAGCGCCGCACTTCAGGAGGGATGTGGACAACATGGAGAGGGTCCAGAGGAGGGCCACTCACATGTTTAGGGGGCAGCAGGGCAGGCCCTACGAGGAGAGGCTACGGGACCTGAACCTGTTCAGCCTCCACAAGAGAAGGCTGAGGGGGGATCTAGTGGCCATGTACAAACTAGTCACGGGGGACCAGCAGGCATTGGGGGAGTCCCTGTTCCCTAGAGCACTCCCAGGAGTTACAAGAAATAACTGTCACAAGCTGGCAGAGGGTAGATTCAGACTACGCATCAGGAAGCGCTACTTCACTGTCAGGGTAGTTAGGATCTGGAATCAACTTCCAAGCGAAGTGGTGCTGGCTAACAATACCCTGGCATGCATCAACTGATGCATCTCCAGCAAAACCAAAGAAGTGATTCTCCCAGTCTACTTGGCATTGGTGAGACCACAGCTGGAATACCATATCCAGTTCTGGGCACCACATGTTAACAAGGACATGGAAAAGCTTGAGAGAGTCCAGAGAAGGGGTCATCCATATGATCAGAGACTTGGAGACTTTCACTGCAAGCTATATGAGGAATGGCTGAAGGATCTGGGACTCTTCAGCCC
>NW_017729032.1:114636208-114640892 GCF_001723915.1 Gavialis gangeticus
ACATCAGAGGCATACATCAAGGGCTTGGTGAACAACTGTTCATCAGAGCACCCATGGGGAAAACTAGGAGCAATGGTCTCCATGTCCTGGAAGACTGTTTCAGTCTCAACATTAGGAAAAACTACTTCACAACTAGGGTGTCCAGACTGTTGAATTAGCTTCCTCCAGAGGTGGTGCAACCTCTTACCCTGTAAATCTTCAAGAGGAGACTGGACAGTCACCTTGCCGGGGTAACCTGGCCCTAGCTGTCTTTCTTGCTTGGTGCAGGGGGCTGGACCCTGTGATTTTCCGAGGTCCCTTCCAGCCTTACAATCTAAGAAGAAAAAATAATCTGTGTATTTGGACCACCTATATTGGTTTATGTTTGTAGTCCATGAAGTTCTTTCTGCTTCCTTAAACTAGTGTCATGAACCCACTATATTTGGGCTGGGTGTATGGAATGTCATACATATTACCTTGAATTAATTAACTGATATAGCACATGTGGTCTCTAGCATTAAGCTGTATTTAGCTTTATTATTTTTAGGTTTATATGAATTACGGCATTTGATGTGAATGTGTTACAGTTTTATTATCTAAAGAGTTAGAGTTAGCTTCATAAATGGCTGAAAGAAATAGTCGCTGAAAATTAACATCCAACATGGGTAAAATTGATGTCTAGTCAAATAGGCCCTGCAAGTGTGGTCCTACATGCATGAGCCAGGCCACTTCAGACAATGCTAAACTTACATGTTAAAAGGAGGGGCCTCTGGCAAGGATGACAGCTGGAAACAGGAGAATCATGTTCTGTAGATACAGTAAGTGAGAGATCACTGCTCTAGAAGAGTGGTGCCCAAACCTTCTGGGCCATGTACCAGGTGTGTGGTTCAAGATCAGTCCATAGACCAGAACTGATTCATAGTATCAGTCTGTGGGTGTGATTCAGTGCATGGGTTTGATCCAGTACAAGGCCTCAGCTCCTCATGACCAGGGTTCCTGGTTTTCTCCAATTTAAACAATCCCCAATTTTTGGTTAAAAAAAAGTAATCTCAAATTCACATTTTTCCATGATTAAAATGAAACACCACTATTTATTTATATACTAGTGGCGTGTCATTTAAATCATGGAAAAAATGTGTATTTGGGATTACTTTTTTTTAGACTGAAATTTGGGGATTTTTTTTTTTTTTTAAACAGAGAAAACCAGGATCCCTACATGACAATTTGGGTCCCTGTTCTGGTCTGTTTTGCACACTACAGACATTTCCTTTACAGTAAAAAGCAAAATATATGTCAATATGCTACAGACAAGGATACAAGCAGTTTTTTGCCATGGCTAACTCTGATAGCTGAAAGACAATCAGAATAGATGGCCATTGTTGGATATCTGTCATTTTTAACTTTTTCAGTTAGAGTGCCTTTAACCTAGCAGGAGCAGATCATGTCTAGAACTGACTGTCTTTGAGAAGCCACTTTTTTCCCCCTCAGCATACTCTGGGTGTATGCTTAATGTTATCTATCTGTAGAAACCACACATGCCATATCAATTAAACAAATTCAAAGCGATATGTATGGTATTCCATGAACACCCACAATAGTGGGTGTTCCTGACACTAGGACTGTCAAGAATTAACTGTCTTTGTAAGACCATTTCCTCATTCCCCAACATACTTGGGTGTTCCAATCAAAAGATACATGAAGCTTACGGTAAAACAACAAATTACAAAAAAAAGCAGAATTGACAATAAGAAATAGATTAAGTGACAGACAAGCCATTTAGAAATAATTAACTCAGTTTGACACTTTATATATTTTAATTGTGCTGCTGGACAAATGGAGTTGAGTTGCTAATGGTTTTTGATTACTATTTTGGTGGTTTACACTGCACTTCTCTGCATCCATGGTTGAGCTGAATTACAGAAGACTGTAAATGGAGTTATATGACTTCCCCTGAGCATGTGCAGTAGCTACAAACTAAGTTGCATAGAATGAAAATATAACTATATAAGATATGTTGCTGTATTCATGCAATTATATCATTAATCAAGAGAGACTTGGAGATCTAAAAATGACTAAGTGTCACTGACACATCCCAGCACTAAAATAGAATTTGCTTCGTCTTATTTATGTCAAAGTCTAACGAGGATAAGTACTCTTCATCTGTCAGGAACTTATCCTAAATGTGATTTATTTGGATCATCTTTGTCAGATAAGACATACATAGCTAAATAACTCCCCCAAATCATGTGTAACTTTTCATTTCATCATTGCATATCTACTAGTAGAATGCCCGTCTGACAGATGAATTAATTATTGTACAATTGAAGAATATGTGAGAAATGGAGAAGAGAAACAAAAAACAAAAACAAACCAGCAAAAATACTTATAAAAAACAGAATTTACTTTTCTACTGACCTCGGCATGAACTTCCATAACAGGAAATAATATAAGAGGACTTAACTCTTAATTATGCTTAGTTTCAAGATATTATATATTACCAGAATACAATTCAAATATGTTTATGCAATTATATCACTTAAAAGGGGTTGTGTTACCTCCTTTCAATGCAGTGTATTAGTTACACTGGATGCATCTACACATGCAATTAATGCACCTGCATTTTCTTCATAGAATATTCATATGTATTAAAGTACTCCAGGGTGAAGATATATATTGATAATGACATTGTATCAGGTAAAGGAATCTTTTTTCAATGTCCCCTCTAGTTTATAGACGTTCCCACTTCTATCCACTATGTAGAAGATCATGCAGATACTGACTTGGCTCCCCAGTGCTCCATTTAATGTAAGTTTCACATGAATGTAAAGATACCTTGGCTGGAATTTGAAATGACTTTTTTGGCCCACTTGTGAAATAAAAAAAAATATATATATTTGCCAGTTTTTGTATTTGTATTTAGACAGTGTCAACCCCTGGCAGGCCATTCAGCCATATATAACCATGAATCAAACTCTTTGCTTTGTTTCACAGTAAGGTAGTGCATTGTAGTCTTTCATGATTACTTCCTGTCTTCTCTCAGGTCAAATATGGAAAACAGCAGCATAGGTACCCATTAGCAGAAATGTTAAAAAAAAAAGATGGTGGTAGATGCATTTTTTCCAATATGTTTTTGTTTAAAGACAAAACAATTTCATTTCTCCTTTTCCTAGAATTATTACATTTTAATGGGAAACAAATTCTCACATACCTCTCATAGCTTCCCCACTCCCTGGTAATTAAAAAGCTGGGTAATCTGCCAAGAACAATTTTTTTTTAATTATGTGGAAGTACCAATGAATTAAAAGCAGTCCTAATCCTGTACATTTCTTGAATTTAAACACTCACTATTGAATATGCATATTAAATATGTATACGCTAGGAATTTTATATTCTGACTGGCAGGTCTCATACAGCAGGATTTAATGATTCATGCAAAAGAAGTGATCATACAAGGACAAAGTACTTTACATTTTACTTAAAGGAAAACTGTTTTTTAAATTTATGATAAGTGTGCCTCTTTATTATTCATAATGCAACTTTAGAAACCATCTGGGAACATTTACATTTAAAACTGCACAAAAAAAAGTTAAATAACAATGCATCTGCTCACTGTACACTTCTCTAAGTAAAAGTTCACACTGCTCACTATCTCTCTTCTAAAAACTTGAATTAATAGCTATGCCTTGCAGAAAATTCAGTCACTTTTAAAAAGATGCCTAACTAAGACTGTTGAATGTGCTCTGTGTTAGGATCTACCTACAGCTGAAGGACCAAAAGAAGAGACTCAGAATACAAGAAAGATATTGCGTCTGCTAAATAAACTTTTAAGTTAGCTGTCAAAGGCCCTATTCTGCCACATTTTATTCTTAATGAAATATGGGTAGAACAGTACAGTTCAGACTCTTTTTTGTTACTGCCTTGGATGCTTTTTTATTCAGAATCAAAATGCAACAAGTCTTCTTACTTTTCAGCTGCATGCATGCAGAATCCATGTTTAAAATACCATAGTTTTTGCCCAATTAATGTTTACTATGGTGGACAAATAATCCCAGTATCTAATGTGAGATATCCATACTCTCATACATTTTTTTTTACAAAGCAACAGGATGTTTTCATTAAAAAATAAAAAAAACCTGTTATAATATTCTTACATTTTTTCTTTGCATTTATTTTTCATTAAATAGAGTGAGAAAAGGTTTTTTTTCCTTCTGTGAAAATGTTTGAAATTGGTCTGTCTGTGTCTGTATATTTTCTTACCAGGAAACATGATATTTCATTTCAGTTTCAATTATTTAGTGTATTTGCTACAGAAAGCTTACTTTTCTGCATGCATGCATGTCCATTTTGAATCAGAAAAGCAGGTTCTGGTGCTACAAACATAACTTTTTTTTTTTTTTTTTAGTAATTTCAACACTTATTTTCTTAAAGGCTAAATAGAGACTGTCAAAATGCTCAAAGCTGAATGGATTCAATTTTTGCAAGTTTATCTAAGCTGCATAGATTGAAAAAATAATGAAGTGAACCAAGGTTTACTTTTGAATCCAAAAAGGCAGCCCTTTGCCTGCAGTGGTCCAGGCCAGAAGCTGGGGGGTGCTAGAGCATGCCTTCCAGCCTGCCGGCCACTACTGAGCACACCCAAATGTGGGCAAGTGGGGCCCATCCCTGATGGGCCACCCAGCACATGTCCCCCAACCCCTGGCTGTGC
>NW_017729032.1:114640998-114642639 GCF_001723915.1 Gavialis gangeticus
TGGGGGGGGGGGGGGGAACAGACTCTCTAGCCCAGGATGGAGCCAGTGCTAGTCATCAACCCACATAGGGGGACCACCATGCCTCAGCAGTGGCTTCCTTCACCATGAGCAGGGTCCCCTGAATCCTGCTGCCACTGCAGAGAGGGAATTCCCCCCTACCATCCCTCCACATGGTCTGGTGCTGTCTTAGCCCCAGGCTGGAGGAATTGTTCCTTCTTACATCTGCTGGGGCAGTACTAAGCCATCTCTGGATTGCATGGAGGGATGGGATAGGGGAAATCCTCCTCTGTACCAGCAGCAGGGATTGGGGAAGCCTGCCCAGGTGGGGGAACCCCCACTAAGGCAGGGCTGCTCCCCCCCCCCCGCATGCCAATAACTTGCTCTGGCTCACCCACCAGGGATCAGGCTGAGTCTGGGGAGTGGGGGCTCCATTCCCCTGCCTCCCCCCACCCCCAAGTTAACAGGAATCAGCAGGACCACGGCTGCAGAACAGGTGGCCAAGCCAGCTCTGGCAACTCTTGACAGCCCGGGGCAGGACTGGCTCTGCTCAGCTGGGGCAGACAGCATGGGCCAAAGCTATCCTGCTAACCATAGAAGGCAATTGGGTTGGTCAAGCAGGACATGCCCTTGCTGAATCCACACTGACTGTTCCTAATCACCTTTTTCACCTCCAAGTGCTTAGAAATGGATTCCTTCAGGACCTGCTCCATGGTTTTTCCAGGGACTAAGGTGAGGCTGACCAATTCGTAGTTCCCTGGATTTTCCTTCTTCCCTTTATCTAAGATGGGCACCACATTTGTCCTTTTCTAATCAGCCAGGACCTCCCCCAGTCATCAGGAGTTTTCAAAGATGATCGTCAGTGGCTTTGTAATCACATTGGTGAACTCCCTCAATACCCTTTGGGTGCATCCTGTCTGGCCTCATGGACTTGTATACATCCAACATTTCTAAGTTGTCCCTAACCTGTTCTTTTGCCACTGTTGGCTTCTCACCCCCTCCCCAAACTGTTATGGCCAGTGCAGTAGTCTGGGAAGACTGAGGTGAAAAAGGCATCAAGTACTTCAGCCTTTTCTGAATCCTCTGTCACTGTGTTGCTTCCCTCGTTTAATAAAGGACCCCACTTTCCCTGATTCTTCTCTTGTTGCTGACATACTTGTAGAAGCCCTTCATGTTACCTTTGAAATCCCTTGCTAGCTGCAACTACAACTGTGCTTTGGTCTTCCTGACTTAATCCCTGCATTCTTGAGCAATACTTTTACACTCCTCCCTAGTTGTTTGTCCAAGTTTCCACTTCTTGTAAGCTTTCTTTTTGTGTTTTAGCTCACTGAAGAGCTCCCTGCTAAGCTAAGCTGGTAAAACAGCCATGGGCCCAGGGCCCAACCAGCACAAGCCAGGCAAGAGTCAAATCTGCAGTTTTCTGCTCCACAAGCCTCCATGGCTCACCAAAAGCATCCGGAAACATCTCCTTGCTAAAAAGAAGGCGTACACCCAATGGAAAGAAGGGGTCATCACCAGGGATGACTATTCTGCAGTCGCTCGGGGATGTAGGGGGGCAGTTAGGAAGGCCAAGGCAGAGATGGAATTAGGATTAGCTTCCCAGGTTAAGGACAATAAGAAGTCCTTTTTTAAATACATAGGGGG
>NW_017729032.1:114643718-114659880 GCF_001723915.1 Gavialis gangeticus
GTGGTACAGGCTCCTACCCTGGGGGTTTTTAAGAGGAGGTTAGATGAACATCTTGCTGGGGTTGTTTGACCCCAGTACTCTTTCCTGCCATGGCAGGGAGTCCAGCTAGAAGATCTGCTCAGGTCCCTTCCGACCCTAGAAACTGTGAAACTATAGTCAGATATGGTATCCATTGCAGCACTGACCACAATGAGAGAAGATATGTAAGGCAGATTTCAGAAGCTGAGGTACAGCATAACAGATCTTGGAGCTGACCAAGGCAACCATGGGAAGATAACATAGAACTGAATTGGAAGGGACAGGTGAAGATGTGATAAGGTGGAAGGCAATGGGAGGGGATGGAAGCAGTAGTTTAAGTGGTTGTAGGTTCTCAAGGCCTGTAAGACCAGTGAGAGAGAGAAAATTCTCATTTTTTTATAACACTATGAAATTTATATCTTTCTGTCATTCATTTAAACTTAAAACTTCAGCTTGCATTCATTTTTTTGAATAGCCTTTTTTTTTTTTCCTAATTCTTAGATAGGCTGGCTGTCAGGTTCACCAGCAGCCTGGATTGTTAGCTTGAGCTTAAAGGGCTTGGGCTTCCATTGGTGGAGGCAGTTTCCCTCTCTACCAATCAGAGAATGACAGAAAGAAGGCAGAAATAAGCTCCACCCTGACCCAGGGGCAAGGTGAGAAAGAGAACCTGAAAGGGAACTAACCCCACAGGCTCACTGATTGGTCCATTCCCAATCTGGGGGTAGAACCTCCAAAAGGAATAAAAAGCCAACATACCCAGCACACAAGGGCTTCAATGCGGGATGATGAAGAGGGCTGACAAAGAGATAGTTTAGCTGACCAGTGGGGCAGAATAGTTGCCCTAGAAGTCCCCAGAAGACATCTTTGCCAGACAGGAAGCAGCAAGTGGTTGCATCCCAGCCCCACTATGGAGAGAGCCATGGTAATGGTGCACAGATCAATGCATGGAGGATCTGGAAGCAGATGGCACCAGTGGCAGCTGCACAAAGCAGTGCAGGTCCCTGCATGAGGTGGAGCTAAGCCCCATTTGGTGCACAGAGGGACCCAGTGACTGCATGAGATGGTGCAGATACCCAATCCTGCACAAAGGCAGGAGCTGGGACATTGGTGCACAGAGCAGCAAACAGGGCCGTAGAGCTGATGGGACACTGGGGCTGCACTAGGCAACATGGGATTCCCTCCCCCCCTGCCCAAGGCAGGTGCCCCTTCAGGACACAGGGTGGTCTATGGTGTGGAAAGCAGATTGACAGGCCAGAAGACCTGCAGGAGGAAGCTCTGGCTTTCTTGCCAGGAGTGGCATGGGTCAACCACCTCAGCAAGGGGGGGCATCTCACACCCCAACACACCACTGGAAATGAGTCTAACCCTTTAAAAGCTGCAGGAGTCATGAGTTACCCAAGAAGGGGATTCCCACAGGGGAGAAGAGGCCCTCCCCATTGCAGGCAGCTGAGGGGAAGCACCTGATGGGAGGGGACAATTTGTTCAGGGATATAAAGTGGTATCCAGGACTCCTGTTTTGTTATGGGGGGGGTTGTCATGGCAGGGTCCTACAGGATGGCCGTGATCTTCCCAAGGCCACCTTACCATGCCAAGTTGGCCCACCCTCGATTCTCGCCTGCCATGTCTTTGATGGGAAAAAAAAAAAAAAAAATTATATATATATATATATGGGAGGCTGCCTTTACACCCTTTTGGACATGGTTTGCTGTATAATCTGACCCCTTGGACTCCCGGACCCCTAATGATTCTCGTTCTGCAATGGGTGTTTTGGGGAACTCTAGCCTTATGGGCTATGTGTGGCTCCAACCACCCCTTTACTACACTCCAAGCCCTGCAGATGGAATTGACATTGTTTGGCCTGGGCCTTGTTACAGTTTGGCCCCCTGGTCCTCCATGAGCTCTCCACGGCCCTGTCTCACAGTGTGCCTCACTGGTGCTTAGGTCAGTGCACCCCCAAATGCTGCACCCTCTCTGGCACTGGGGTCCCCACACTGCCATGGGTCCCCTATGAGGCCTCCTCTTTCCCTTAATAGCCTTACCCAAGCCACCTTTCTTAAACAGCAAAAAAAACACATGCCCCTGGGCTATAACATAAATTCAAGCCATCCAGCTACAACATCATTCAAACCATACCAGGGAATACTCTGTCCCTCAACATTGTCAGAAATTGCTCCTGCAGCCAGGTCTCTCCCCTTTGGTTGCTCTGGAAGAGCTCCTTCCCCCTTGGCTGCTGGCAGGCAACTACCATCCTGGCCTCAGCCCTGGGGTTTATATGTGAGCCTGGCCTTGCCCCTTTCAGTCAGGTGACCACTGGCAGGTGTGGACCACTAGCTCATTCTGGTTGCCCTGGTACCCAGCATCTGGGGCTCCCCATTCACTACTAGGGCTCTTTCCCAAGTAGTTTTGACTCTTCAATGGAGCAGGGCACCTAAGTACTCTATGACACATCTCCCCCCTTAAGACCCTAACTCACCCAAGTGGGTCTTCACATTTTTGGATATGACTCCACCGAACAAGTAGAGTCAAGGTCTTAGATATGCACTCATAGCAAAAAGTCATGTAAATGAATGCATAGGCAATTCCATGTTAATGAAGTAAACAGTAAACAGAGACAGCGCTTGGGATAGGCGGAGATATGGGTGGAACCAAAGGGGAGAAGGTGGAGTAAATGTTAATGAGCATGAACCAAGGTGTATAAATGTGGAAAGAACTATTGTTTGGTGTGGCTCCCTGGTTACATAGGTTGTGTGTCTGTGAGGGAGCTAGTCTGAAGTGGTCTCCATTCTGAATAAAGCTGTTGCAAGCAGTGTGTGCTGGTGTTTGCTCCCTGTTTGTTTTGGCTAATGAGCAACAGGGTCCATGAGCAATTGGATTGTTGTCTCCCTAGATGGGCACCGCACGGAGTCAGGGTCTAACAATAATCTATTTGACTAGGGACAGAAGTTACACATAAACTGGTTTAACTGATCAGAAACTGGTTTAAACCTGTAACAGAACATAAATTCAGTGCACATAAGCCCATTTCAAAATGGCCGAAACTATTTTAAGATAAACCTGGTTGACTGTAATAGCAGACTTAACTGATTTGGAGCAAACCAGTTACACAACTTCTGTCCCAGACCCCTTCCTGGTTTAAGTTAAAACAGAGTTCCCCTGCATCCTAGACACTTTGCAGCCCTGTGCTAGGCTGTTCTGCCTGTTCCAGAGAGCATGGCTAGCCCTGCCTCTCTGCTCCCTAGCCCAAGAAGGAATGGGAGCATGGCCAGATGCATGGTCCCCTGTGGCAAAAGGAGCAGGAAGGGAGTTTATTCCTCCACCACACCAAGTGGGGAGGGGGAAAAGGGACAGGAAGCTTCAGCCTCACAGCTTCTTCTCAGGGCATGGAGCTCTGACTCCAGCCCCTGGACTCCTTCCACCCATGTATCTTGGAAAGCAGAAGGCATCCAGGTGGAAGGCATCCAGGAGCTGGTGCCAGAGCTCCACACACTGGTCAGAAGCTGCTGAGCCCTTACCTCCAGCTGTGGCTTCTGCTTCTGCTTCTGTCATGCCACACAGCACTGCTTGGTGTGAAAGGAGCTTCCTTTAGCGCAGTGGCTTCCTCCCAGTTCAGGTTGAAGTGGCTGGGCTGATAGAAGGTCTCTCTGCCCTGAGGGGCACTGCATAATGCAATAGGAGCAGGAGATGCAGCTGGAGGTGAAGGGAGAAAAGCAGCCCTTCTGGGCCTGGTGGCTTCTGGCCAGTGCAGCCCCAGATGGTTTCCACCTGGATGCCTTCTGCCTTCCAAGGTGCCTAGGTGTAAGGCCTCCAGGGGCTGGAGCCAGAGCTTCACATTCTGGGAAGAAGCCAAGGGGCTGAAGCTTTCAGGCCCCACACCCAGAGCAGTGTGGCATGGCCGTGTCCACAGCAGTGGCAGCTGGAAGCAAGGGGGGCAGAACAGCCCCTCCTCTGGTCATCCCTGGTCAGCTCTCAGCTGGTTGTGCACCTGCAGCCCTGGGTGCTGCACAGGTCAGGAGTGAGGGTGTCAGCTACTGGGCTCGGAGCTCACCAGCACCTCCAAGCTTGCCTGGGAAGCCCACTCCCCAGCCAGGCTCCACCCGTGCTGCTGAGCCAGACTGTCATGCAGCTCCAGTGGGCTGGAAAGGGCCTTGCCCCAACCCCCATGGCCCCAATCTGGCCTGCCCTCCTGCCTCCACCCTGAGTAACACCCACAGGGTGCAGTCCCAGTCCTGGGCAGATACCAGGGTCATGCCAGCCAGCTCCAGCAAGGCCCCCTGCCACCCAAACAAGAGCATGAGGAAAAGCTGGGCAGACCCTGACTGGGGTCCCATGCCCACCTGAAGACAGGGGAGTTTAATCTCCACCCTCTGCCCCCTTTGCCTGAGGTGCTGCCCTGGGTGGTGTCTGGCCCAAGGGACAAGCCTGGAAAGGGCTGCTTCCCCATTACTCATCCAGGAACAGCCTGGAGGGGTTTCTTACAGGCCAGGGTGGGGGTTTAAACCCCTCTGCAATCATACTTAGCCACACACCCCAGGTCAGCTTCCCTCCAGTCTTGTGACTACTGCAAAGGGAAGGGAGGGCTTCTCTAGCATCCCCTGGCTTCTAGCCTGAGCCACTGCAGGCATGTGCCTGCCTTTCCAGAATTAAAAGTGAAAGTCTGTGCACTTTAAAATCAGTTCAAACTTTGCAGGTTAAATCAATTCAGGCTCAAGCTTTTTCAATGTCTGTACCTAGCCTTTATGATTATCATGTATCCTTATTAATCTATCTTTCTACCTGCCTGTTTTGACTAACAGACTGAATTTTAAGACACTTAGTTTTTAGGGGAGAAAAAATAATTGCAACAAATTTCTTATTACCTTTGCATACTAGCCAAAATGTACATCTAATGTCAATGTATAAAATGTGAAACTAAATAAAAATAGTTAAAGAAAAGGAGTTAGTATGCAAGTTATCTTTTACAAGATATCATTTAATTACCATTGTATGATTATCTTTCCTTTTCTTTTAATTACCATACTCTTGCATACATTGCTATGTTGTTAATTTCCTTCTAATTAGTTTTATTTGAAAAAGCTAATTACGTGCTTCTTATTTTCTTACACTCAGTGTGCAATTATCAGTGATCCACAGTGAACTGAGACAGATATTACAGTGGTTAATGATCATTCCTGAGAATATCTGGTTTCCCCATTCCAGAGAGCTGTGATTATTTGCTGGCCTCCTCTTGCCCTTGTTTTCAGGGTTCTTCAAATATAATGAAAGGCAAATCAGCAGATGCTGTCCCATTTGAAGTAAAACATCTATTCTTGGTCATTAGAACCTAAATCCAGCATTCCCAGTCATTTGAGCAAAAAAGTCCCATATTTGTTCATTATTTTTGAAGTATGTCAATCAACCATTTGTGCGTTAGAACTTGTTTAGCCTTTTGTAAGAAAATTGTGTCTGGGTTGTCTTAAATGCTGATAAATTGAGAATAAATTCTTAACTCAACCTATTATCTCCATGTTAGATATTTTTTGTATTATCATACCGAAGCACAACCCCCCTCTTAATTTTTTTCCTAATATGTATTCAGACGTTATAAAGACAGATTAAAATTATCTTTATTCAAGTTGCATACAAATACATGCTTTAAATATAATAGGATTTATAATCCTTCTAGAGAAGAAAGGAAAAATAATTAGATACTGCAGTGGTTACAATTAGATATCCAAAAATACTGTTATTCTACACATTATTTTACTGTTTATTGCTTACATTAAAAAAACCTAATAACATCCAATAAAACCTTAGATTATCTCTCAGTTGAAAAACTGTAGGTTGAAAAGGTGAAGTTAAGGAAGCCAATTAAAACATTGTTTAGTTTGTGGTGAGGTTGCAAAATAATCATTGTAAGCTTCCTGACCATTTCCTCCACAAAGAAACAAAGTTTCAAGTGTGTGTGTGTGTGTGTGTGTGTGTGTAAAGGAGCTGACATTTCAGGTTCTTGCATGAGGAATATTTAACTTCTCTAGGTGTGAATCATAAGATAAGTGGTTGTACCATTATTTGAAATTATGTCACATATTTTGTGGCATAATTTGGAAATTGTCTATTGATTTGGGTAGGTCATTATAGGAAGGAATGGGACACACCCATAATTAAGGCAGACAAATGCTGCTTTGAAGAATTAGATTCTATCCCTGCCTCACCTCAGACATCCTATGCTCAGCAGTTCCCTAGTATGAAGCTTTTCGTAATTGGTCCTCAAGGGCCACTTGTAGGCTTTATATGCCTAAGTAGTACTTACATAGCTGCATAAGCACCTAAAGTTGCACTTATACAAAGTTTAGATTCTGTTCACAACTGTGGTGGAATAAGATTGCCAAACCATGTATGTAATTGCCTGAACAAAAATGGAGGAGGAAAGCTCTCCCATATGTTAATCTAATGTTTAGGGCACTTGGCTGAAAAGTGGGAGATGAGGTTATAGACATTCTCCCAAAAAGATGGCTTGAACTTCTATCTTCTATTTCTTAGCAAAATGCACTAATCGCCAGGCCACGGAATAGAGACAGGGCTGGCCCGTCCTATTCTGAGGAGCCCGTGGCCACAGGAGGCCCAGCTGCCAAAGGTCCCCCTGTGGCCATGAACAATCCACCAGTCTGCATTGCTGCTGCTGCCACTGCTGGCTTCACATCTGGCCACTTGCCACCACCCCACCCCACTGACTATGACTTCTTTGCATCATGGAGCCCAAAAATTATATCTTGCAGGGGACCCCAAAATATTGGGCCCTAACTAGGAATGCCCAACGCACAATCTGTGAAGCTAATCTATATCAGCAATTTGTTGTCTTCCTGTTTTACCAGTGGCAGGTCAAGTTGTGTGACATGGTTGATTGTGTAGTTTTAGCATTAGGTTAGACAAGCAAGGGATGATCTTGCCTCAGGCAGGAGTTAAACTACATGCCTACCATATGTCTCTTCAGCTCTACTTTTCTATGTTTCTAAGAGAGAAAGAAATGTGGAACCAAAAAGTGTGCAAGCATCTGTTGTGGGTTTGTCTACACATGTATTTGATCTGGGAGTAATTTAACACTCCCAGGGAGGTGTCTACACATGTAGGGAAGTGGGAGCAGTTTTCTGCTCTTAGCAGAAAACTGCTCCCACTTCCTGGGGTCCTGCAACAGGCCCTTGCAACAGGGAAGATGAAGGCTCTGGCTGCAGCTGCCTGCAACAAAAGGTCACCTTGAAAGGCAGCCCTGCTCTCTGGCAAGCTGCTTCTCTGGCCAGGAGCAGCACACAGAGCATGGGGGAAACATATAGTAGCTCTGTCATAGCAGCCTCTGCCTTCCCACGCCATGACTGCTACAGCCCATGCCCCTGGCAATGATGTCCAGTGCCTTGGGCTCCTGCTGGCCACTGTGCTGGCCCTGTTGGCCTGCTGTGGAGACTGCCATCTGGACCACAGCAGTCTGGGCCTTGCCTGCTCACTAACATACAGCCACCATCTGGGTGGCCTCACCGAGCTCTCCCAAGCCTCCCACCACCATGCGGCTGCCATCCTGCTGACCAGACCCTGGCAGGCGCACTGACAATGTGCTCGTGGATGCCACCATTGGGGCTGTCCATGTCCTTCTGGGCCTCCAACCCTGCTGCCTCTGAGCCTGCCTGGCCAGACAGAACCACTGGCTGCACAACATCCAGGCCACCTGGATTACGAGCAGTGGCTGGAAGCATTCTGCATGACCTGGACCACCTTCCTGGGCCTCCTGGAGCAGCTGTGCTCACACCTGGAGTGACAGAACACCACCATGCAGCATCTTCTCCCTGCAGACACTTGGCTGGCCATCACGTTCCTGAAGCTCACCATGTCCACCAGCTTCCACTACATTGGCCACCTCTTTGGTGTGGGCAAAGCCACCACTGGGGAGGCCATCCTGGAGGTGTGTGGCACCCTCCAGGATCTGCTGGGGCACATGGTGCTCCATGTGCATGACCTCATGGTGATGGTGGTGGGATTTCATGCCCTGAGTTTCCCCCAGTGCATCAGGGCCCTGGATGGGACCCACATCCCTATCATCTGCCCATCCCATGATGACCGCCCTTATTATAGCCAGCAGGGCTTCCACTCTGTCATGCTCAAGGCCATCATCAACCACCATGGTTCTTTCACCAACATGGGTGCTGGCTGGGTGGGCAGTGTCCATGGAACTCCACCCTGCCAGCTCTAGTGTAGAACAGATGCTTCACATTGGGGGTGTCTGACCTCCAGCTGGGCACCATGGTGGTCACCACCCCTCACTGGGGACTCTGCCTACCTACTCTTGTCCCAGCTCATGCAGAACTACAATGGCCAGCTGGACCCTCACCAAACCCACTTCAACCAGTACCATGGCCACACGTACTGATTGAGTGCACCTTTGGCCACTTCAATCAACTCTTCTGTACCCTTGCCACCCACCTTAAGTTCACCAAGGACAACATCCCCAGGGTCACCATCATAGCCTGTGTGTTGCATAACATCTGCAAGACCAAGAGGGACCTATTCTGTGAGGCCTGGGCAGAAGAGGCACAATAGTAAGTGGATGCCTGGCAATGGAAGCACCAGTTGTGGCTGCAACAATAGTGGCACATCTCCCACTACAGAGGCCCCAGGTGAACTGCACACCTCCCATGGGGTGCCAGGGCACTGGGTGCAAGAGGCTCTGTCTGACCAACTCCTGCACTCCCCACTATAGCCCAACTGGACAGCCACCCATGGCCCCCCTCCCTATTGCCCACACCCCATACCATGCTCACTGCAGACAGTTCTCTGAAAAAACACATTCTCACAGAAACAGACTTCCCTCCCTCCCCAACAACAGAGTCACTCCACCCCACACTCCACCCACCACCAACAAATCCCCTCTTCTCTGTGTGAAATATTTACATCGTTATGCCTGTGTGATTGCCCTCCCAGTGGGGGATGAGGGGTAAGGGCCCCCGGGGGGAGGAATACTGGGAAAGGAAGCCAGCACACCAGCCTCTGGCTGTGCTCCCATGGGTGTACAAGCCATGATGAGCCCTTAGGGTGGGGGGCTTCTGCAAGGGTGATGGCAACCACTGCTGTCCTGGAGAATGTGCCGCCTCCTCTGGCAGTCAGTGGTCAAGGCCAGTAGGGCCTATATGCAGTCCTGGCTTTGCTACAGGCAGGTCCTGCTTTGCAGCAATGTAGGGCCAGGGCAAGCAGTGGGGCTGGGCTCAAGTGGGGTGGGGGCTGTGTGGTGGGGGACCCAGGGCAGGGTGGTGGCAGGGGGTCCTGGCTGGTGAAGGAGGCACCGGACTTCCACCGAGGCCCATGGCAGGGGGCTTGCTCCAAGGTGGTGGGAAGCTGCCAGGGGGCATGCAGGTCTGCAGTCAGGGATAGGGCTGTGGGTGGTGACTCCTACCTCCATTGTGTCCTCATGGGCCACATCCTCCTTCCACCATGCATCCTGCTGAGGGATATCCTCCACTCACCATGCCTATGCATCTGCCAGCTGCTCCTCTGACACCAACACCAGCTGTTCCAGGAGAAGGATCCAGTCCTGGGTCCTCCTCCTGCAAAGCTGGTGCATCTGCAGGTGACATTAATCCACCATCCCACCTGCCAACTGCTTGCTCTCCCCCACGTGCAACTGCAGAGTCTACAGAGCCATGATAAAGAATCTGTTTGTGAGAATTTTCAAATTTCTGAGATAAGATACTCTGTACCAGAAGGCTGTGTGCTGCCCAGCCTCAGATCAGTGCTCATGCATGCACAAGTGCCCAGGTACCATGGTAAGCTAGTGGGGTAGGCCAGGGCCCAATGGCCACCAGCTGAGCACTCCATCCTTGATCACTCCCCAGGTGCCAGTGGGCTGCTGGATGCTGGCTGGAGGCAGCCTGCCTCCCCCATCCCCCTCTGAGGACAGGCCTGACTCATGGCAGCACCTGCTAAGGCATCTCCAGAACCCTTCTACCCCCTTCTCCTCCTGCAGGCCAGCCTCTCTCCTGCACTGCTGCCACACTTATGGGATCCAAGATGACTAGGATGTGGAGCTGCCTGCACCCTTGCCCTCCCCACAAGGGGCCTCTCTTTGGAGATGATTCCAGGGCCAGCCCCAACACCAGCAGTAAGTCCTAAGCATGCCCCTGCCACAAGTGTCCCAGGTGCATCCCAAGGAGCTCTTTGCATGGACTGAGGGGTGCCAGACCCACTATGCCCTGCTGCCATGGTGCCCCAAGGACACTTGAGCACATTTCATGGTACTCTGAGCTTAGCCTGCAGTGGGCAAGCTCATATTGCTCCACAAGCCCTGTTGCTGCCTGGAGGGCTACCTGTGGCTGTGCTACATGTCCCTGCCCACCCCCCAGTCAAAGACTGTCAACATTGATGCATTTCTTGGCATGTGACAAGCCCATGCCCACCTAGCTGTGGTGGCACAGCCTGCTCAATACTTTTTTCACCATCTCCCACCTGCATGCTGTGAGGAGAAACCTTGGGGCTGGGGAGCATGGGTGGGCCAGGTGAGGAGGGAGGGCAAGGGCTGAGCCAGGGAGGGCCCTCTGCCTAGTGTGGGACTTATCACATGGGTGGAGCTGGCATGTTTGGAGACTCAGGTTGGTCCCTGCTGGTGGCAATGGCATAAAGCTCCTGGCGGTGTCCTCAGCTGGAGGGGCACAGTGTGTGGCTTCCTAGGCAGGGGACATCTCCATGGAGCAACTAGAGCTGCTAACAGCTGGTGATGACATGGCTGGCCTGGCCTGGGCTGGCAGGGCAGGCGCCGGCCTGGGCTCCCATTTCTGCTAGAGGATGCTGGAGGCAGGGAGCTCGGTTGGAGTGGCTGCCCTGTGTGAACTGCCTCAGCAGTGTGGCTTCACCCCACAGAACCATAATGGCCCCAGTTGAGGCCCTAGGAAGTGGTCTGTGGCCATGATGGTGCATTGGGCTGCAGTGCAACTGTTCCAGTGCTGCTGGGCCTAGGCAGGTGCCTGGGCAGCACCCAGCACAGGGGCATTGTGTGGGACTAGCAGCCTCATGGTGAGGTGATGTCCAGCAGCACCTGCAGAGTGTGGGCAGGCTGCTGAGCATCACCTGCAACCAGATGGAGCTGGCCCCAGTGTTCAGGATCTAGTTGCACCTGGTCCCAGGCACTAGCAGGCCTGGAAAGTGCCTGCAGCACCCTGTGAGATTGGATGGCAGGGTCCTGGCAGTTGCATGCACTGTGGTACCATGGAGCAACAATAGGGTGCAGGCAGGTTGGCTGAGCTGGCCTGTGGCCTGTGCAGGGGGATGCAGTGGCCTAGTGTGGCCCAGGCTTCCTGCACATGCTTCAGACCTCCACAGTGCCTGTAGGCTTTTAAATGCCTAGGGCTGCCATGGAGCCAGCCCAGCCCTAAAATAGATCTGCCAGCTGTATATATTCAGAATCACTGATTCCCATAAAATTACTACATTAATAAAAATCACTGCTTTTATTGTTTCTAGTCCTAGAGAAAACATAGATGCATGACTCTAGGCTGGACTCTGATTCTGAGTATGTATCATTATATGTCCACCCCATAGAGAACACTGCAAAATCTGCTTGTTGTAGGCTTAAAGATTATGAACTTCACTTTAGAACCAAATTATCTGGGGCTTTTTGTGTTCCTTGAAATGATGACAGGTGTCAGCTTTTTGCCTTCTCGTCATTAGAGGTACATTTTCTATCAGGTGCCTCTATCTAGTGATTGGATGAATATATTAATATGCTTCATCTTTGAATTCTAGAATCCAGCACCAAAGAAGTTAATGTAAAGTATAGTGCTTAATCAGAATAATAGAGGACAGAATATGTTCTCCAGTGTCTGCTATTACAAAGAATTTCAGCTATCTGTTTCAGCACAATTGATAAAGCAGGATTGCATCTAAGAAGAAAAATAGATGTTTCTTCTTTATTCTTCAGAGACCAAGTGAGAAGCTCTGTTTCCTTTTGTTCCAGAAGCTGAAGTTCTATTGCTTTTTATCTACCATGGAACCAGTGTTCAGAGGTCCATCATATCAATTATTCTCCTGGCCCAGTAGATCCTTCTCTGATTGACTGGGTGGAAACAGGCATTGCCTTTCATTGTTTTTGTGCCACCATAAAAAGGGTCTAATTCTACACAGAAATCTCCAGGGCAGTACAAGATCAGGCCACTTCAAGCCCTTTGAGCAACTTCCTGGGATAGTTGGAGGATATGGAAAGCTCTAGCCTGCCTGGACTCTGCTGACACAAAGAAAAGAGATGTCTGCCACTAAGCATCAGCACAAATTAATCCCATCTTTGTCATGGCCACAAATTTTGGCATTTGTGATGTGGCAAGGGACATTGGTGCCTATTTGCTTGGTTTTTGTCTTGCTATAAAAATTCCCCCGCTTATATGCTGGAAACAAAAGTTGTCAGTGAAGTACAATCAGCTGTGTTGTAGAATTTCTACAGATATTCTCAGTTGCGATATCCCAAAGTGGGGTGCATCTGTATGTGGGGGGAAAACCCCCTGCTTCCAGATACATGCTCCATATTGAAGAATGGAGGATTCCCTGCTTGCAGATGTGTGCCCCATGCAGCAATGATATGCACAGGCATTGGCAGCACATAGAGTGTGCATGTGGGTGCATGTGCATCCCCTGAGATTGACCATGCACTTCCTGCAAATGCCAGTCACAAAACTGGAAGTGTCAGTAGAAGTGCATTTCCGGATTCACTGGTTTCACTGCTGGCAGTTCCACACTTGGCAATCAGCTGCTGGGGGACCCCGCCCCCCATCAGTGATCAGCTGCGCTCCCCCCATCGGTGATCTAGTAGCCCCACCAGACTTGGGAGGCACCAATTGCCCATGTGCACAGGGAAATCCCTCTGCAGGTGAATTCCCAGTGCCACCTGCTAGCAGAGAGTGCAGAACTCTTGTGGGGAGCATTCTGCTTCAGGTAAGCACATGTTTTTGGCAGCAGCACAGGGCATGGGTTGCACACGTGGAGGGGAGACACCCCCGTATGGGAGCTCTTTCCTCTATGCCTGCAGGCATATGCATATCACATGTGCAAATTGTGCGTGTCTTCAAGCACGGAATCAGGAAATCCCTGCTTGTACACATATGCTCAGAAGGCCCAAGTTTCCCTGAAGACATTTGAGTAAGTTGGGCTCTCAAGGTACATGCCTCCCTGAGAATTACCACAGTGTGCAGGACCAGGCCCCTCAAGCCTGCAGAGCCCCTACCCCAAGATCAGCTGAAGAACACCGACAGCTTTGTACTGCCTGGGGTCTTCTGCCATCATCAAACAGATGTGGGCCATGGTAGAGCAGTTCAATTTATTTCTGTGATGGATGCAAATTTAAGCATTTGTGGTGCAATGCAAGGTATGGACATCTGTTTGCTTTGTGCTACCATGAACATTTTGATGGTGGCAAAAAGGTGATGTCTGTTTCCAACACAGAGACTTGCCCCTGGAATCTCTAGGTGCTCCTCAATGTAAGTGGGGAATCTCAGCTTTCCCTGCCTTCAGATATGCATCCTAGGAATCTTGGGGCATCTCTCTGCAGGTGGGAAACCCCAGCTTTGCTCCTAGCCTCTGTTCCAGCCACTATCAGTGGCCAGGACTTCAGGGCATAGAACAACAATTTAATTTTCTGTTTTATTGCTCTCTGTAACAATTCAAGAGGATTATTCATTCTTGAATTCTTAAGGTATGACCAAATTCTATCTTCATTTTGTTTGTAAACCAAATGAAGGTCAGACTGAGCTGGACATTTATGAAAATCTGTAAAAATAGGGTGGGGTTTAGGACTTCCTCTCTCCAGGTAACTACATGTCATTCCTTTCTCTTTTAAGGAAAGACAGAGCTCTTTAGGGTGAAAGGGACACAAAAATGAGTGGGGAAATCCATAGTGGTGTCCCCCTTCCACAAGACAGTCCCCATATGAGCTTTGGGCTGGACCATTCTCATAGGCTAAGTTTAGTGAATATACAACTACCAACAGGTAGGGTTCAAAATATGGTGGAAGGGGATTGGAGAGGGCTGAGCCTCTCCATAATAGGTGAGAGCCCCCTATAAGCACCCCCCCCCCCATAAAAGATGCCTTTCTAAGTAGCACAGGTGGTGGCAGCAGCTCCTTCCAGCTCCCGGCTGCCGCCGCCACCACCTCAGACCCCCCCCCAAGTTGGAATACATTTTGAACCCTGCCAACTGGACTTAAGGTGGGGGTGGGGAGCAAGATACATACCTTTTTTTGAGCTGGTGTAAAGAACACAATTATGCTATTCAACTAGAAGTAAACATACAATGAATACAATGAATCCTGTTAATTGAATAACCTAACAATTCTTATTATTTTCAACAAAGTATTGAGTCCACTTTCCATTATTATTCAGACATTCTACTTAGCCTGTGTCCAAAATTAAAACCAGACAGAAACAATATAAATGCTCTCCCCCCTCTTTCCCCCATAATTTTGATAATTAAGAATTGATTAATTGTAGAAGAATCCTAAAATATTTCCTTTCCCCTAAAGGATGATATATCAATATACCTTGCTTCTCATTATGCAGACAAAAATAATGAAACCAAAAGAGAAAGGCAATATGGAGACAATAAAATTGCACAAAGGAGGACACAGTCTCTATCTAAAATGGATATAATACATAATAGAGTAAAAAAAAAAATGGATCACCATATAAAACAAAGATTTTTGTTTGCTGGTTTTTCCTTTGATTATTTGTGTCCCTTTCCAGCAGTTTAGAAAGGAGCATCCTGTTCCGGGGGGAGAGAACTTCAATGAAAAAACATTATTTTCACAAACAGTTATCTTTGCCATAGATCCAGGATTAAAATCTATTCTTGGACCTTCTCAAAATGAATACAGTTTTATTAAAAACAAAACAAAACTATGAAGCAATTTTTAATAGGAGCCTTCAATTGTGTGACCTTAATTTTATTCACTGACTTAATTACAATATTGATAGTGACCTCATAGCTGCAGGTGCAAATAATGAAACTGAGACATGAAACAAAACTGTCCTCAAGTCATGAGCAGGGATCCTGATTTTCTATGGTAAAAAAAAAATCCCCAATTTTCAGTTTAAAAAAAGTAATCCCAAATCAACATTTTTCATGATTAAAATGAAACACCACAATATATATGGGAAATGTGGATTCAGGGTTACTTTTTCAACCAAAAATTGGGAGATTTTTTTTTTTTAAATAAGAGAAAACCAGGATCCCTGGCCCTAGCCATCCTGGGGTGGGAGAGATGTCTCTAATTTCCATTTTTTAATATACTCATTTTAAGGATCAAAATTACTCTCCTTTATTAGATGGTAAAGTACATGATAGAAAAGGTTTATAATGCAGCCTACTGTGAATTTAACAAAGATTGCACAGCCTAACCACTTGAGGAAGGATCAAAACTGGTAATTGATAATGGACCAGCAAAAGCAAAGTAAAATAAATGCTGGTCTCTAGACTGCAAACACACCTAACAGAACACATAGTCCCAGGCCAGATCAGTTTAGTGAGAGACCAGATGTCACTGAATAGTACGTGTTAAGAATAATACATTTTTTCAAACCAGTAATGGAAATCCTATTGTCATAATTTTGGCCAAGAAGGCATATACAAAATAGAATATGGTTATCTCTATGAAGCAGAACATGAATATGGATATGAATCCTCTAACAAATCATTTCATGTGTTTCAAATACCTGTGCTTGGAAAAGGCAGGTACTTGTCACAGAGCACATTTACATGTGCCCCTGACTACACAGAACATGCTGGATTGCTATGGTTACATAGCGTCTTGTGTAGTGATGCCCATAGTGTACCAAACGTTTTTGTCTTTGCTTGTTTTTGGTGATGTACTCTTAGACCCAGAACAATATATATACTATTGTTTACATCTGAGATTAAAATAGCTTGCATACATAAAAGAACATTATTATTAAACCCTCCCCCTCAAACCCTACCCAGAAAACCTTTAAAAAATCCATTATCTTTGCCCACATCTGGAATGAAATTACAGATATGACCACAGATCCTGGTTTTCTCCGATTAAAAAGAATCCCCAATTTTTGCATTAAAAATTACAAAAAATTGCATGGCTGAGAGAGGCCATGCATGCAAAGGATGTTGTGGTCATGGGTGA
>NW_017729032.1:114659891-114661838 GCF_001723915.1 Gavialis gangeticus
TTCATGATCCGGCCCAACATTCAAAAAGGTTGGACAACCCTGGTGTAAATTAATCAAAGGAAAAAGGAGAAAGCCAGCAGAGTGGAGAAGCAATGCTGGGGAGAAGCCAGCACAGAGACTGGGGCCGGATCTGGAGCCAGAGCTAGGTTGTCCTTGCCTGGACATATCCCTCCCACAGCAGACATAGGTAGCCCACCCCTATAAAAGGGGTGGTAGAGCGTGACCTCCTTGGGACACCCTCTCCATCTGGACCAGCACTGCACCATGCCATCTATCTACTCAGAGGCCCTTCTAGTGACCCACTCTGGACCTGCTACCATTGTACCTCAAGCATCCTCATTAATTCCCATTCATTCCGGAACCAATTTACATGAGACTGGTTAGACATGAGTTACAGTTGCAACATAGGTTACAGCCGGGCAGAGGACACAAGATGGATGCTTGACATTCAAAATCGAAACTTGACATTACTTGACATTACTTTACAGACATAGGCCTAAATCATATAAATTCAATATAAAACAGTAAAAATCAATACAAACATAATAGAACACTATTTACAATATAAAAGGTATGTGTTACTATAAGGGAGTATAAGAACTTATCTTAGTTTACATAGTATTACTTGTAATCATTTATAAGAGATAGAGGTGGGCTGAGAGAAAGTAAGAAATGGTTGGGGAAGGGGAGGGAATGTATTTTTAAATAATAAAAAAAGAAAAACTGGGGATTTTGCTACACCATGACCCGAAGGGGAAGGGCGTTCAGGACAAGTGGCTGCTCCTCAAGGGAGTGATCCTGAAAGCATAAGCAATGTCTATCCCATCTCAGAGGAAAGGCAGCAAAAGGGCACAAGAGCCTCTTTGGATCTGCAGGCAACTTGTGGACTTCCTGCATCTAAAAAGAAAGGATGGAAGATTGACTCCACCTCAAAGGAGGAGTATTCTGCACTGGTCCGGCCCTGTTGGAAGTGAACCAGGAAAGCCAAGGCTGCAACTGAACTCCAACTGACTACACATATCAAAGACAATAAAAAGTCCTCTTTTAGATATGTAGAGAGCCAGAGGAAAAGCAAGGGTAACTTTGGACCCCTACTAAACCATATGGGACAACTGACACCTAGGAAAAAGCCAACCTGCTTAGTGGGTATTTTGCATCAGTTTTTCACCAGCCCCAAGAGATGGCCTTGATCAATATAGTACAAGATGGCCAGGGTGAGGTAGAATCCTTCATCAATGCAGACCATGTGAAGAAACACCTTGAGAATCTGGACACCTTCAAGTCAGCTGGTCCAGACAGTTTACACCCCAGGGTACTTAAGGAGCTGGCAGGCATCACAGATCAGCCACTGGCATGGATCTTCAAAAACTCATGGCATCCAGGTGAAGTGACTGAAGATTGAAGAAGGCCAATGTGGTGCCTATCTTCAAGAAAGGGAGGAAAGTAGATCCAGGGAACTACAGGCCTATCAGCCTGACATCTATTCCAGGGAAGATCTTGGGAAAAAAATATTAAAGAGACCATTCTTGACAAACTGGCTGATGGCAACATCCTGAGGGATAGCCAGCATGGGTTTGTTGTGGGTAGGTCTTCCCTGACCAATCTCATCTCATTCTATGACCAGGTGATTGTCAGTGTAAAATATTAGATTTGTGTGCTGCCAATACAGAAGAGTCAATCCTGACATGTGCAGACAGCCTAGGCCGCATGTCCCCTACTCGACCCCTGGGCCTGTCAGTCATCTGTGACCTACTTTTCAGCCTCGCACATGCTCAGTCGCCCACAAAACCTGATCAGGTGCATGCTCAGTCTTTCTGCAGCATGACATAATCAGAATAGAAATTTCTTTACAGGGTAAGATCTGATTGGCCACTAAATTCTTATAAAAGACCTGTGAGCCCCCACCGAGGTGTGGGTTGGTGGTGATTAGTTGTTGGAGGTGTGGGC
>NW_017729032.1:114666838-114667134 GCF_001723915.1 Gavialis gangeticus
GTGGGTATTTTGCATCAGTTTTTCACCAGCCCCAAGAGATGGCCTTGATCAATATAGTACAAGATGGCCAGGGTGAGGTAGAATCCTTCATCAATGCAGACCATGTGAAGAAACACCTTGAGAATCTGGACACCTTCAAGTCAGCTGGTCCAGACAGTTTACACCCCAGGGTACTTAAGGAGCTGGCAGGCATCACAGATCAGCCACTGGCATGGATCTTCAAAAACTCATGGCATCCAGGTGAAGTGACTGAAGATTGAAGAAGGCCAATGTGGTGCCTATCTTCAAGAAAGGGA